>NW_005871089.1:4993689-5038854 GCF_000147115.1 Myotis lucifugus | reverse complement strand
CGCTTTGCTTTCTCCTGCCTCTCTAGTCTATCACCAATGGATTTTATGTAACCCACCTACGTCCCTCCTTTGATTGCAACATATAAATACAAATGTAACCTGCCAATCTCCGGAGCATTATCTCAATTCGTTGAAGTTCTGCTTCCTGGCATATGTCGACAGTTTGGCTCAAATAAACTCACAGAAATTATTTACAGGTTTCAATGGTTTTTATGTTAACACTGGAAATAAAACTAAAGCAGGGAACATACACCCAGAATTACCAGCTGAGGTCCAACTGAGGAGGAGACTTATATCAAGGAAGGACAGAAAACACTTGGAGACTGGAAGGAAGGGTGAGGTTGTAAGAGGAGCTGACCCACTTCCAGGGGTGGCAGACCGAGAGTGAGGAGGAAGCTCTTGGCTATAGGAGGGTCTGTTCCTTCAGAAGATAGAGGCCTAGAACCCAGGCTCAGAACCAGAGCCGAGACAGGTCGCCAATGAAACATCCAGTGCGAAAGGCAGCAGAGCTGCTGGCTGCCAGAGTCTGGAGCTGACCGACCGGAGCTGGTGGGAGAGAAAGCCTGTTTCGTTTTCTTTTCTTTTTTTTTAAACCCAGAGCGCAGGAGTTTTTATTTGCAGCTACTCGCTCACCTGAGGCTTTGATGCAGGGAGGGCGGTGTGGACAAAGTGCCTAAGGAGAGGCTGGGGTGGGAAGTATTGCAGGGAGACGTGGAAAAGCAGCAGCCAGAAGTCATGCATGTGGTCAAACCTAATCGGCCATTTTTCCTGAGAGGAACTAGCTGCTCCCAGTAGCCAGCAGGGCAGGAAAAGAAAAAACCCACCCTACATGCTACAGCCTGCCCCACCCTCAGGAGCCCTGCCTACCACACCCTGCATTTTTACCTTTTCAGAAGAAACAAAAGCAGAGGCCAAGCCTATGGGTTGAATAGTCTCTGGGAGCACCTGTGATTGGATTGGGGGAGGGGCTGTACACCCCACTATTCCAGAATCCTGACTGGTACTTTTCCCTCACAGGAGAGCTGATAGAAACTCCAGGTTTCCAGCTGACCCCACTGACTGCATACGAGGATCTCCACCCAGCCCAGGGCAAACTAATATTTTGGGCAACTTGCAGAGTAGCAGCTCTGGAACAGGGACACACACACTACAATCCCTGAAATCTGAACAGTACCTCCCCATCACAGGAGACCCAGATATCTATACTCCCAATTCCACCTAAAGACCTTTCAGAAACAGACTTTTGAATGATTAAGATTGACAGCTGGCCAGCAGGCAAAGGTGGGCAGAGGTGGATCCCAGAGAACCTGGAGAAGTTTGCTGACCCAGCCCTGGACCCCATGCTGCTAACAAAGCTGCTTTACAGGGGAGCTTGGCCTCTCCCACATGCAGCCAAGTCCTATGGAGAAAGACACAAACTGAAGATCGCTGAAAGCCAAATGATGACAGTTTCTGACAGTGGTTAGCACCCACGTACCTCACAGGAAGCCCAGAATTGGCAGACAGAGCAGTCAGCCAGTCATCAGAAGAGCAGGATCCAAAGGAAGCTCCCATGGGGCACTAAACTCTGCTGAAAGGAATGCCACTTCACTTTCTTCTTTATTTTTTCTTTTTCTTCCCCTTTTTTCTTTCTCTTTTTTACTTTTTAAAAAATGTATCTTTTTTACTTATCTTCTTTATTGACTTGTTATTATTCTAGACTCTATTGTTCTGTTCATATATGTAACTTTCCTCTTCCCTTTTCCTACTCAAAATGTTTTCTTTCTTTTCTTTTCCACCTGGTTTCTCATCTTTTTTCCTTTTCTTATGTTGGGTTTATTTGCTTTCTCCTCTATTTTCCTTTCCTTTTTTCTTCTTTTCTTTTCTTCCTCCTTTACTTTAAACTGTTTTCCTCTCCTTATTCCCCTAACCCAGTATTCTTATTTTATGTCAGCTCTGCACCTACATATTCCTTTTTCTCCCCTCCCCCCCTTTTGTGTGTGTTTTTGTTTGTTTTGTTTTCTCTTATTTGTTCTTTCTTTCTTTTCTTCTGTCATTCCTGCTCTTGCTTTTTCTTTCCTAATTATCTCTTCTCTGGTGGTTGCTTTCATTGGTGCTGTAGGGATCTTGTGCATATTTTTGTTTTGTTTCTTTTGTTTTGTGTTTTGCTATTGTATTTTGTTCTGTTTAGTCAGCACCTCTGCCGGGAGCCAGTCCATCCTTGCTGTTTCAAGGGACCTGGCATATATGGCATACTGTTCTTAATACGTTTGCTCACCTTCTTGGGGCTATGTGTTTTAACCAAGGTCACCTCTCCGAGAAAGGTTGTTTCCCCAGGTAGGGATTTTTCCCTGAAGTTAGGGAGGAGATAAAACCCCTTAACTAAGTCCCAGGTGGGTAGTTAATCACTTTAACTACAAACAATCACGCTTAAGCTACATAATCTTTACTCCCTGGAATGGAGATAAGAAACACCCTAACCTTTGGAATAGAAGTTGATAGGATTGGAATCAACTGGTATAAATACAGATATAACAAGACAACAGAAGACAGAACCTAGAGACAGGACTTGGCTGGAGATCCTACACAGAAGCTAGAGACAGAACCTAGAGACAGGACTTGGCTGGAGATCCTACACAGAACCCAGAAACAGAACCTAGCTAGAGAACCTGGCTGAAGAACCTAGAGAGACACAGAACCTAGAGAATAGGGACAGAACCTAGGGACAGAACCTAGGGATAGAACCTAGGGAGAGAACATGGCAAAAGATCCTGGACAGAACCTGGCTACAGAACTTGGCTGGAGAACCTAGACAGAACATGGCAGGAGAACCTGGATAGAACCTGTTAGAACCTGGCTACAGAACCTGGTGACAGAACTTGGCTGGAGAACCTAGACAGAACATGGCAAGAGATCCTGGACAGAACCTGGCTATGATGATCAACTGAATGCTGTCTCTGTGTCCTTCCTTCATCGCCGACTCCGTCCACACCTTTGGGGACCCCTGGACCCGCTGGGGTTGGACCCCAACACACCTCCACAACAGCTTGTGGTCAGTTCCGGGGTGAGCCACATAGTCCACCAGCCTGAGAGGAGATTCCATACATAAACAGGACAATAACATTCAAGACCCAACTACAACAGGAGCACCCAAATAACTCAAGCAAGGGGCTTTCCTAGAGCACCCAGCTCAGATCTAAGAAACTACACCTCTAGGTCCCACAAAACCCCTACTACATAAGAGCAACGCACAAAGTCTGGGAGGCATAGCAGTTTGACCTAATACATAAAAACAAATACAAAGGGATAGCAAAAATGGGGAGACTAAGAAACAACCCACAAATGAAAAAGGATGAATTGCTAGAAAAGGAACTAAATGAAATGGAGGCAAGCAATTTGTCAGACAAAGAATTCAAAATAATGGTAATAAAGGTGCTCAAAAAACTCAGTGAGCCGAAACCGGTTTGGCTCAATGGATAGAGCGTCGGCCTACGGACTGAAAGGTCCCAGGTTCAATTCCGGTCAAGGGCATGTACCTGGGTTGCGGGCACATCCCCAGTAGGAGATGTGCAGGAGGCAGCTGATCGATGTTTCTCTCTCATTGATGTTTCTAACTCTCTATCTCTCTCCCTTCCTCTCTGTAAAAAATCAATAAAATATATTAGAAAAAAAAAAGAAAGAAAAAAAAAACTCAGTGAAACTTAATGAGCATTATAAGGGACTAATATAATGAGAGCTACACCAACATGAAAAGAGAGTTGAAAAAATAAATAAGAATCAATTGGAAATGAGAAATGACATAGCTGAAATAAAGAACACCCTGGAAGGATTCAACAGATTAGAAGAAGCTGAGGACTGATTCAGCAAATTAGAAGACAAGATAGAAAAAACACCCATTCAGAGCAGCAAATGTGAAAAAAAATTAAATAGCAGGAGGAGAGTCTAAGGGAGCTTTGGGACAACATGAAATGTAATAACATTCACATCAAACAGGCAGCAGAAGGAGAAGAATCTGAGAAAGGAATAGAGAACTTGTTTGAAGAAATAATGGCAGAAAATTTCCCTAACCTGGTGAAGGAAAAGGCACTCAAGTTTAGGAAACATAGAGAGTCCCAATCATGATGAACCCAAGACCCACACCTAGACACATAATAATTAAATTGTCAAACATTAAAGATAAAGAAAGAATCTGAAAGGCTGCAAGAGAGAGACAGAAAGTTACCTACAAGGAAGTTCCCATTAGACTGTCAGCTAATTTCTCAATAGAAATACTTCAGGCCAGAAGGGAGGAAGTATATCAAGTAATGAAAACCAAGGGACTGAACCTAAGACTACTCTATCCAGCAAGGCTATCATTCAAAATTGAAGGTGAAATAAAAAGCTTCACAGACAAGAAAAACACAAAAATACAAACAACCCCCCTCCCCACACACACACAACAAAACACCAAGCACTGCAAGAAATGCTAAAAGGACTGTTGAAAGACGAAGAAATAGATAGAAAGAGAAGAACAGAGGCATAAATACAAAGAATGGCAACAAATAAGTACCTATCAATAATATCCTTAAATGTAAATGGCTTAAATGTGCCAATCTAAAGATATAGGGTAGCTGAATTAATAAGAAAACATGACCCATATATATGCTGTCTACAAGAGAACACCTCAGAACAAAACACTCACACAGAATGATAGTGAAAGTACGGCAAGAAATTTTCCAGACAAATGGAAATGAAAAAAAAAATTTGGGGTGGCAGTACTCATATCTGACAAAATAGACTTCCAAGTGAAGGCCAAAACAGGAGACAATGGAGGTCACCTCATAATACTAAAGGGATTGATACAACCAAAGGATATAACTCTGGTAAACATATATGCACCCAATACAGGAGCATCCAAATATATAATAAAAAAAAAACTTCTGCAGGATTTTAAGGGAGAGATCGACAGTAATACAGTCACAATAAGGGACTTTCACACCTCACTGACATCACTGGAGAGATCTTCTAGACAAAAAATCAGCAAGGAAACAGTGACCTTAAACAACAAAATAGATTAGATGGAATTAGTTGACAGCTACAGATACACATTCTTCTCAAGTCCACATGGGACATTTTCAAAGATAGATAACATGTTAGGATACAAACTAACTCTCTACAAGTTCAAGAAGATTGAAATCGTATCAAGCATCTTCTCAGATCACAGTGGAATGAAATTAGCAATCAACCACAGTAAAAACACTCAAAAATATTTAAACACATGGAGGATAAATAGCATGTTATTAAACAATGAATGGATTACCAAAGAGATCAAGGAAGAAATAAAAAAACTTCCTGTAAACAAAGGAAAATGAACACACAACAATGCCAAATCTATGGGACACAGTGAAAGCAGTCCTGAGAGGGAAGTTCATAGCATTACAGGCCTACCTCTAGAAATGAGAAAAAGCTGAAATAAACAATCTAATCCTACAACTTAATCAGAACAACAAGAAAAGCCCAGAGTAAGTAGAAGGAATGACATAATAAAGATCAGAGCAGAAATAAATAACATAGAGACTAAAAAGAAAACACAAAAGACCAATAAAACCAAGAGATGTTTCTTTGAAAAGATGACAAGATTGATGAACCTTTAGACAGACTCATGAAGAAACAGAGGACTCAAATAAACAAAATGAGAAATGAAAGAGGTGAAGTAACAATTTACCCCACAGAAATATAAAGAATCATAAAAAAATACTATGAACAACTATATTCCAACAAACTTGACAACCTGGACAAAACAGACATATTCCTAGAAAAATACAATCAACCAGGAAGAATAAGAAAGCCTAAATAGGCTGATAACTACTGAAGAAATTGAAGCATTAATCAAAAAACTCCCAGCAAACAAAAGCCCTGGTTTGGACACCTTCACAGGGGAATTTTACCAAACATTCAAAGAAGACTTAACACCTATCCTCCTCAAACTATTCAAAAAAAAAAAAAATTCAAGAGGAAAGAACATTTTCAAGCTCTTTTTACAAGGCTAGCATTAGCCTAATTCCAAATAAGACACTACAAAGAAAGAGAGTTACAGGCCAATATCCCTGATGAACATAGATGCTAAAATCCTCAACAGAATTCTAGCAAATTGGATCCAGAAACACATTAAAAAGATCATATACCATGACCAAATGGGATTTATTCTGGGAATGCAAGGCTGGTACAATATTTCCAAAGCAATAACTGTAATACATCATATAAACAGATTGGAAGACAAAAATCACATGGTCATGTCAATTGATGCAGAAAAAATATTCAGCAAAATCCAACACCCTTTTTTGATAAAAACTCTCAGCAAAGTGGCAATAGAGGGATCAAACCTCAACATAATAAAGGCCATATACGACAAACCTACAGCAAACATCATACTCAATGGGCAAAAACTAAAACCATTTTCCCTAAGAACAGGAACAAGACAGGATGTCCACTTTCATCACTCTTACTCAACATAGCACTGGAAGTCCTAGCCATAATGATCAGACAAGAAGAAGAAATAAAAGGCATCCAAATTGGAAAGGAAGAAGTAAAACTGTCATTATTCACAGATGACATGATGTACATAGAAAACCCTAAAGACTCCACCAAAAACTACTGGATTTAATAAATGAATAAGGCAACATAGCAAGATACTAAATTAACACCCAGAAATAGATGGCATTTTTATACACCAATAACTAACTCTCAAAAAGAGAAACTAAAAAAAAAAAAAAACCCATAAAACCAAAACAAAACCCCTTTACCACTGCAACAAAAAAATTAAGATGCTTAGGAATAAACTTAACCAAGGAGGTAAAAGACCTGTACTTGGAAAACTACAGGACGTTGACAAAAGAGATAGAGGAAGATATAAACAAATGGAAGACTATACCATGTTCATGGATTAGAAGAATAAACATCATTAAAACGTCCATGCTATTCAAAGCAATCTATAGATTCAATGCTATCCCTACTAAAATACTACTAAAGGCATATTTCATGGATCTAGAAATAAACACTCCAAAAATTTATATGGAACCAAAAAAGATCCAAATAGCTGCAGCAATCTTGATAAAAAAGAGACAAAGTTGGAGGAATCACAATACCAGATATCAAGTTATATACTACAAAACCACTGTACTCAAAACAACCTAGTACTGGCACAAGAACAGACATATAGATCAATGGAATTGTACAGAGAACCAAGAAACTGACCCAAGCCATTATGCTCGATTAATATTTGAAAAGGGAGGCAAGAGCATACAATGGAGTAAAGACAGTCTCTTCAATAAATGATATTGGGAAAATTGAACAGGTACATAAAAAAAAAAAAGAAACTAGACCACTAACTTACACCATACAAAAGAATAAAGTAAAAATGGATAAAAGACTTAAATCTAAGTTGTGAAACCATAAAAATCTTAGAAGAAACCATAAGGTGCAATATCACAGACATCTGCCCACCTAGTGTGGCTCAGTGCTTGAGCACTGACCTGTGAACCAGCAGTTCAATACCTGGTCAGGGCACATGCCCGGTTGCAGGCTCAATCCCCAGGAGGCGTGCAGAAGGCAGCCAATCAATGATTATCTCTCATCATTGATGTTTCTATCTCTCTTTCTCTCTCCCTTCCTTTCTGAAATCAATGAAAATATATTTTTTAAAAAATCTCAGACACCTCTCATAGCAATATGTTTACCGATACATCTCCTAAGGCAAAGGAAACTAGAGAAGAAATAAATGGACTACGTCAAAATAAAAAGCTTCTGTGCAGCAAAAGAAGCCATCAACAAAATAAAAAGAGAGCCCACTGTATGAAAACATATTTGCCAATGATACATCTGATAAGGGGTTAATTTTCAAAATATATAAGGAACTCATATAACTTAACAAAAGGAAGACAAACAATCCAATTTAAGAATGGGCAAAGGACCTAAATAGACACTTCTCCAAAGTGGACATACAAAAGGACAAGAGACATATGAAAAATGCTCAGAGTTACTGATCATCTGAGGGATGCAAATTAAAATGACATGACAATGAGGTATCACTTCACACCTGTCAGAATGGTTATCATCTACAATCAACAAGGATGTGGAGAAAAGGGAACGCTTGTGCACTGCTGGTGGGAATGCAGACTGGTGCAGCCACTGTCAAAACAGTATGGAGTTTCCTCAAAAAATTAAAAATGGAGCTCCCATTTGACCCAGTGATCCCATTTCTGGGAATATATCCAAAGAAACCAGAAACACCAATAGGAAAGAATATATGCACCTCTATGTTCATAGCAGCACAATTTACAATTGCTAAGATCTGTTAATAGCCCAAGTGCCCATTAGTAGACGAGTGGATAAAAAAGCTGTGGCACATTTACACTATGGAATCCTATGCAGCTGTAAAAAAAGAAGTATCTCTTACCCTTTTAGACAGCATGGAGGGACCTGGAGAGTATCATGCTAAGTGAAATAAGCCAGTCAGAGATACAAGTATCACATGATGTCACTCATATGTAG
This sequence comes from Myotis lucifugus, assembly GCF_000147115.1. NCBI lineage: Eukaryota > Metazoa > Chordata > Mammalia > Chiroptera > Vespertilionidae > Myotis > Myotis lucifugus. The sequence continues at coordinate 5,030,346 of NW_005871089.1, read as the reverse complement.
ATTCTAATGAACAAAATAAACTGATGAACAAAATAGATCCAGAGACATAGAACAATGGAACAGACTGACCAGTTTCAGAGGTAAGGGAGTGGGTGGGGAGATATTAACCAGGGAAGTTATGATACACAGACAATAGTGTGGGAGAGGTATGTGTGGGGTGAAGAGGGTCAATGGGGGAAAAGGTGGGGACATCTATAATACTTTCAACAATAATGATAAATTAAAAAAAGAAAGGTGAGAAAGGATCCTCTTATTCTAGGTGTAGGGGCTGGGGCACTTGGGGTGGGGTAGAGACAAGTCTGAAGTCAGAGGAGGCAGGAGCACGGCAGGGGCTGGGCCTGCTGGGAGGTTTAGGGTGCAGGTATGGAGTATTGCCAGGGTTGGGACTAGGGGTCAGAGTGAGGCTAGGGTAGGAATAAGAATGGAAGTGAGGCCCTGACTGGTTTGGCTCAGTGGATGGAGCGCCGGCCTGCGGATTCAAAGGTCCCAGGTTCGATTCTGGTCAAGGGCATGTACCTTGGTTGCGGGCACATCCCCAGTAGGGGGTGTGCAGGATGTGTCTCTTTCATTGATGTTTCTAACTCTCTATCCCTCTCTGTAAAAAAATCAATAAAATATATTTTAAAAAAAAGAATGGGAGTGAGGCAGGCCAGTGCTGGATGAGGGGAGGGGTAGGGCGGGAGCACAACAGGGCCCGGCATCAGGTAGCAGCTAGGTGTTATGCAGGTAAGAGTGTAAGGCTGGAGTTAAGGCAAATTTTTAAATGACCTTTCTTGGATGTGAATGAGCCCTTGGGTCTCAGGAGGAGGCACTGGAGCAGTGCTGAGCTGTCACAGGATGTCTGCTTTCAGCTCCAGGTCTATGTGGCTGAATTCTCCCATCTGGGTGTACTGGGGACACAGAGACAGCTACTGTTTAGCCACTTCAAGGTGGACTCCCTGCTCACCTTCATAGCTCCCTCAGACCCAGGGTCTGACAGACAACTGTCTGTCCCAAATCTTGTTCTTCATCCCTCTGGAGACAAGCCCATGTACTTTTCCTTGCTGAGCTCTAATATCTGTTTCTTTTTCTAACTTATAAAGTAATAACACTGTCATCTAAGTTGTCGGTAAAATAAGATCTTACATTTGGTGATTCTTCACATATTAAAGAGCTGTTTTCACAAACATTTTCTCACTGATTCACAAACATCCTATTAGGTGAAAATGACCTCTATCCCATTTTACAGAGTCAGCGCCTGACGTACCAGACCAGTCATAGGCTACTAGGATTGAAACTCAGTGTTCTAACCTCTAGCCCAGCAGACTCACGGCTAGCTGACATGGATAGACCAGACATAGAATTCAAAAATGAAGCACGGGTGCATGTTTGTGCTTGCTCTTGGAGACTAAAAACTTCAGGACTGGAATCTGGGTACCTGGGACAGGGAGATGGGGCTAAGGGTGGTGACAGTGACCAAATCTCATTACTTGGCTGCTCACCCAGGCCAGGGGAGAGCAACTACCTACATTGCCTGTGCCACGGTAATCCCTGCAGGTACTAATCTGACACCCAAGACAGCAACGCATTGGTCACACATTGCTAATATCCTGGGCCTCCCCTACCTGCCAAGGGTTTTACACCTGTGGCTCTGACACAGACAGGGAACAAGATTACCCAGCAGAGGGCTGAGGTGAGGTTCCAACGGACCTTGGTGTCTGGCTCCTGACTTCCTCTAGGAGTAATCCTTGAAGCTGGCACTTCATTCCCCCCACATGGCTCTCCCCTTTGGGGATAATCCTGGGCAGGTCCATGCTCGTTTCCCCACTTGGAATAGGGGGTTCACATCTGTGAGGCCCTTCGCAGTGAGCAGCATGGGGCCTTCTGCTCTGCTAAGTCCTGAAAGGTCCCTACAAAGAAGAGTTCCCTGAGGCCTGGAAGCAGCCCCTTCACCAGGCAAGATGCTGCTCAGTGACTTCAGGGTGGGCAGCATGAGGCTTTGAAGATTCAAGTCTTTATTAAAGGCTGTGAAAGTGGAGAGGGCAGATCAGACTTTATTATAAAAGCTGTGATGAAATGCATCTGAAGGTAGCGGGCATTGTGGGGCTGGGCTTGCACTAGGATAGTTGAGCACTGCTCAGTCCAGGCCTAGGCTGCCTTGTGGCTGCCAAGGCGATGGCATCACGGCCCACCCAGGGCCCCAGGCCCCTCCTCCCCTCTTCCCATCAGTCTGTCCCTGCCAAGCTTCAGAGGCAGCACCTACTTTAAATTGGAACCCTATTTTAAATGCATCAGAGTTCACTGGTAGAACCAGTGCTCTCACTGTTGTAGCAAGTTTCTATGTAATCCCTTAATGGGTTTGCAGGGCACCCACAAGATGGGGGCTGAGGTGTGCGCACACAGACTTCACCTTTGTGAAAGCTGAGCCCATAGAAGCTGGGGTCTGGGCTGCATCCCAGTAGCAAAAATCGAGGAACAGGGATGGGAAGGGGAGGGGACACTGGTTCTGCCAGTCAGAAGGGATGGCTCTGACCTGCTAGTGTGCTGCTGCTGACCTCTGCTGTGCCCTCAGGCTGGGAACCTTAGCTTAGGGTTGGGGGCTAGGGTTCAAGAATGAAACCATCTGTCTACTGCCTAGTGGCATGCTGCCCATTCTTAAAATCCCAGAATGGCAGGGTTGAATGGGACTCGGACCATCCAGACCAACCAGCCATTTTACAGGTGGGGACAAGGGGACTCAGGAAGAGGCCTTATCCTAGGTCAGGGCTTTCTCTGCTGCTCCACACTGCTTCTCCTTCAAAGTGCAGTCTACACAGCAATGGTCCTGGAACTCAGCTGGCATCAGCATCACCTGGGCAGCCTGCTAAACTAAACAGCTTGCTGGGTGCCACCCCAGAGTCCAGTCCTATTCCAGAGGTCTGGGGCAGAGGCGATCAGGGGAAACCAGGTGTGGGCCTCTGAACTACACAGAGAGCAGCGCCGGGTCAGAGGACATTCCTTGGCAAGGCTGAGGCGGGCAGTGCAGACATGGCCAAGGGCCATGCTGAGAGGGTCAGTAGCCTGAGGATCAAATGGCAAAGCCTGGACTAAGGGGAGTGTTTGTGTGGCCAAGAGGAAGGAAGCAAGTGTGGAGGGAAGTGGGGACAGGCATGGCACAGCAGCTTCTGTCTCTGCAGATATGCGGGAAGTGGACAGAGGGCCGGCCTTCAGGCAGGCTGAGGCTGGGAGAACCCAAGCTCATGAGGGGCAGTTTAGTTTGAAAGGCACTTTGAGTACCTGTGGGGCCACTGGTGTTGCAGGTGGTGTCCATGGGAGCTGTTGGCAGGTCCCCTGGGCAGTGGCTGGGAGTCAGGGAGGAGCTGAAGGGACAGAAAGTGGCAATCTGGGTGAGTGGGGCAAGCTGGAGGCCACTTAGCCGAGGCCATGCTTTCTTCACCCAGGACCTCCTTGGTTCTGGCTCCTGCAAGGGAGGGGCCAACGGCCCGGTGAGTTAACTCACTGGTGCATCAGGGATCTGGTAGCTCCAGGGGTTGGCTGCTTGGCCTTGGAACCTTCTCTGTGGGATTTTTAGAGAAGGGGAGTTTGGTCCCAGAGAACAAGACCTTATTCTGGACCAAATGTCAGCTGAATATTAGGGACCAGGTTCTGGGGATGCTGTGATGGGCAGGGCCTGGCTGAGGGACAACATCCCTTTCTGTCCCCAGAGATTCCAAGCCAGTCATTCCCTCATCTCAGCTGTGCTGGGGAGCCCTTTGGGCCAAGCTGTGGCTAGCAAGAGGGGTACAGATGCCTTCTCCCACTGCCAAGGCTGGTCCCTCCAACAGGCTTTTGAAGTAGGTACTCATAGCTTGAAAGTTGAGAGCAGGCCGTGCAGGGGGCGATGAGGTGGCCTGTAGATACCGGCTGTACTTCTTCAAGCCCCCCTGTGGGTCTTGACAATGTGCAGTCAACAGCTCCGTGAAGCTCACGTTGTGGAGGGCCAGGAGGCGGGCCTCGGCCCGGGGCAGGACGGCTGCCTGCACCAGGGGCTGCAGGGATCCAAAGCACTGCAGGCTGCTGAAGGAGTAGAAGTGCTGGGCCAGCTGGGGTCCCGGGGAGACTTCAAGGAGGCGGCACAGGTCACGCATGGTCAGCACAGCCGCCAGGGCACTGTGTTCACTCATGTTTCTTGCCAGGTAGGTCTTGGCCAAACTCTTGAGTTTGAAGCTGCTGGCCTGGGGCACTCGCTCCTGGATGAGGGGCAGAGTGGCCAGGAAGCCGGAGATGGCCTCCTGGAACTCGCAAAGCTTGTTCATGTCTTCCAGGGCCCGGAAGAAATTGGGGAGGCTGGGCCCCCACAGCTTATAGCAGGCCAGGATGGGACGGCACATGGAGCTCAGGAAGCAGAGGAAGTGCTGTAGCCCCACCTCCAGGGAGACCGCCTTGGAGTGGATGCTTAAGGCCTCTGGCTGGATGAGCACTCGGAATTTGCTCTCCTGGTTCACGGCTGCCAGCTGCCTAATCTTCTGGGCTGGGCAGGAGAGAAGGGCAGGATGAGGTCCTAGGGACATGGGAGGCACTGGGAGGGATTGGGGGACCTCCAGGGCTGTTGACCCACTATCCAGAGACCCCACCTTGGGGTCTGCTGTCAGGAACCAAACATCAGCCTTCAAACATTTGCAACTATGCCCCAAGCTCTGAAGATTCAAGTCTTCTCTAATGGTCATTAGAGAGCCCACTTTCATTGTCAATCTTGAGGTCAGATTGAGGCAGGCAGAGGCTGGGAGAAACCCTGGGGGAACCCAAGGGGAAGCTGCTGACTGCACACTGCAGATATGAGGGAAGTGGACAGAGAGTAGCCTTCAGGCAGGTAGCAGCTGGGAGGAGGTCTGCTGCCCTTAAATGCCTTGCTCACTGGCTGGGAGTCCAGCTCCCCGCTCCCCTGCCACCTGCCTCGGAGTTCACCAAACCCTTTAGATCCAGGCCCCTCCTGTCTCTCTTCTGTCAGCCTCACCCCACTACCCTTGAGACCCTTCACAGTTTCTACCTAGCCCTCCACTTCCTACCCTTGGCCTCCAGTCCCACCAATCACTTAGCTAAGGCTCCCAGCCAGTTGGAGCCCTGAGACATACAACACACCTGCCCAATCTACTGCACTCAGAGTGTGGCCCACAGCCTCTTGTGAGGTCTGCGAGTGACTTCCCTGTCCTGCGGGAACACCTGCTGCTTCTGGCTGGCTGGGCTAGCCCCAGGCTGAGACTGTGCCATAAGGCAGGGCCTCAGCAAATACTACAGGAGTTGAGGGGCTTCTGGGAGAGAAATCATATCTCTCTGTGACTTCAGCTCTGTTGGCCTCCCTGTGCAGCCCCCTGTGGAATGGGTCTTATACCTAGAAATGTGCAATCACAGCCCAATGCCTGGCTTGAATTGCTGGTCTCATAGCAGTGATTTTCTACAAACACTGGGTTCTGTTTAGAGGTGTCTTCCCAAGGCTCTCCAAGGAAGAGAAGCACTCCTCAGAGGTGAACTCCCGGAGGCGCTTGCCTCACACTTTCAGGCACTGGTCAAGGCAGCTGTCCTTACTCAAACAACGGAGCGGGACACTGGGAGTCCCAGGGGAGTTGCAGTGCGCACTCGCTCTCCCCTCTCTGGCTGTGGTCATTGGCCAGAGCTCAGGGCTCTCCTGGACCCTGCAGATGGCTCTGCCTGTACTTATCTTGGGGACTTAGAGACTAAGTTAGAAAGGGGTGGGAATGGTCATTAGAGAACCCACTTTCATTGTCAATCTTGAGGTCAAAGAAAACCAGGGGCCTGACTTCTGATTGGAGGTCTGTGAGGCTCTCATCCAGGACCCTGAGGGAGTCGGTGCCCTCCAGCTGAAGGTCACTGGACTCGCTGCTGCTGTCATCCAGCTCTCGGAAGGACTGCAACACAGAAAAACCAACAGGTCAGGGGTCCGGAGGGTGAGAGGGAGCATATTGGTCATGGGAGCATGTGCTGGTAAGCAGGTGTGTAGTCACACGTGTGCGAACATGAGCAAGTTGGCACGACCTGGGCATCTGCATGCACATGACCAAGGTCATGTTATTGGAGAAGGGAAGGTGTGTGTCTAGGTGAGTACACAGTGCACTTGTGCAGGCTGTGTTTTAGCCATTAATGAGGAGGGGTAAGAGGATGAGATCATGTGGGCAAGTGTGTGTATATCTGGGTATGCATGGGGAGGTGTGAATTTGTGAACCTATATTAACACAAGTGTGTGTGGGGGTGTAGAGGCTTGGGAGCGGGGCCAGTGCTATGTGGGTACAGCTCAAGGTGCCTGCTTCTCACTTGATCTCTGAGCAGACTCAGAAGAAACACAAACTGGGGACAGGAGGAAAGAGTCTTATCTTGAACCCCAGATGTCTCTCTGGAAGGGGCCAGGAGCCTGGCTTTTCTTGTTCCAAAAGCCCTTTGAGGTATCAGTGTCCTATGCAAAGGGGAGGGGGAGGACTGCTTAGCTTCTAGGACACACACCTAGGTAGACACACAGAGCCCAGCACTGAGAGCAGTGGAGGGATAAAGCTCAGAGCCTAGAGGCTGCCAGACAGCAACCAGGAGCTGGAGGCTTAGGGAAGCCTGAGGCTCCTCTGGGTGAGCACAGTTTGGAAGGGGCAAGAAAAATTTGGAAGGTCTCTGGTGAAGGGGAAGGGCTCCAGCTTCCAAGGGGCTGGGGCTACAGAGGGAGAAGTGTTCTCTCATGATGTAGAGTTAATTGCTCGTTATCTGCACAGCTGCCAAACCCAGATGTTGTCTTTGGTGGCCTGCTCAGAACCTCCTGTGAATGCCACCTATGGACATCAGCCAGAGACCCGGAGGGAAGGGCGTGGCAAGCGTCCAGGGCTGGCTGCGGGAACTGCTGGGACACAGGTCAGAGCAGGCCTTGGTCTTTCCTTCTATGGACTGCCTCTGGCTGGTTGATGGAGTTGGCTTCACTTGCGACTATCTGAGGCCTGGCTCTGACTAATGTCCATGGAAGATAATTAGCACATTCTCCTAGGCCAGTGGTTCTCAACCTTGGCTGCACATTAGAATCACCTGGGAATCTTTTTAAAATACTGATTTCTGGGCCTCATCCTCCAGAATTCTGTTTCTTTGTACTAATGTTGTGGCCCCACCCCATAACAAAGAAACAGAATTTCCGGAGTTGAGGCCCAGAAATCAGGATTTTAAAAAGATTCCCAGGTGATTCTAATGTGCAGCCAAGGTTGAGAACCACTGTCCTAGGCCCTTCTACTCTCCAGGTGCAACATTTAATGAATAAAAATTCAACCAAAAGCTAAGTCATTATTAACCACAGCTAACATGTGCTGGATATTCCTAGGAGTGGCTAATTTTTACTTTTGTTTGCGTTTCATAGCTCTACCCCACGCTCATCATTAACTTCCTCCCAGTCAGTGATAGAAATATTCAATAGAAATCCACCCAGAGCTGGTTTTACTTAGAGAAGCCTGAGTTCCTGGACTTTAGACAGAAGGTCCTAATAAGAGACTTTGTCAAATGCCTTGCATATCAGTATCTTGAATCTGCCACATGTCCAAGGCTAATCTCTCTATATAAAACCCTAATATGCAAATAGACCAAACAGTGGAACAACCGAACAACCAGTCACTATGATGTGCGCTGACCACCGGCGGGTGCGTGTGGAACATGGCGGGTGTTGGCAGCAGGCAGCAGAGCATGGAACATGGGGGCATTGGCCACAGTGGGATGGTGGAGCAGGTTAAGTAGGGGCACCGGACCAAGGCAGGGCACTAGTCGATATCATGGGGGCGAGCCTCTGGTGGTTACTGAAAATTCTTTGCTCCTGTGTGTCACGGTCCCACCCAGTGCTTGCACTTGCGCTGGCGCCAGCTCCGCTCACACCTGCTGCTGGTGCCAGAGCCTCCACTCGCACCCGCTACCCGTGCCCAGCACTGGCCCTGATCGTTCGGCACTGTCAGCGGGTGCAAGCAGTGACTTCCGGCCCCCATCACCCCTCAGGGCTTCTCTACCTCCCTCTGCTCCTGAGGGGTGATCGGGGCCGGCAGCCACCTCTCACACCTGCTGGCGCCCACGGTCCCGCTCGCACCCACAGCCAGCGCCAGCCCCACTCCTACCCTCTGCTGGAGCCGGCCCCAGTCACTCCACATCATCAGCAGGTGTGAGTGGGGCCAGCGCCGTCAGCACATGGGAATGGTGGTGGCGGGAGCAAAGCTGCCAGCAGACAGGGGACCAGGGGCCGTAGCAGGAGGGGCCGGGCGGGGGCATGGAGGATGGGCCGAGAACCATCCCTGTGCCTTGCAGCCCACAGTTCCTTTTAAGGTTCACGAGTTCGTGCACTGGGCCCCTAGTTTTACATAACTGGTTCTAACTCTTGTCTCATGTCCTGGCCTCCTCCCTCCCTTGTAAGGAGTCTTCTACAGAATCTTCCTTGAAGTTGATAGCTGGTGGAGAGCTGAACTCTCCTTGCTATGTCCTCACCTTGGCCTCAGCTCTCTTACTAATATCTGAAGATCCATTCCCTTGGCTGAATCCTCTCTGCCACCCACTGACATGATACACTAGGCTTTCTCTTCTGCCTCCTTCCTTCTGTGGTGTCTCTTCAGGCCTTAGAGCCAGAATATTTCTTTAGGATATTTCTTCCAGCTAAGCTCCCTGGAGAGCAGCACACTGCATCTTTGGGCCTGCTCCCCCATCTTTATAGGGGGGTCACTTATGACGGCCATCAGAACTTCATTTTTAGAGCCTGACGTTGTCCTGGGTCACTTTCTTTTATAGTCATGGGAATGTCCTGTCTGAATTTACAGAAGACCCTGCAGGCTTCCCTAATGAAAGGGCACCGCCTCCCTTCTGCTGAGCTTGTCAATGGAGGAAAGCTGGATCTCCCAGCCCCAACTCCTCCTGCTCCCACGTTCCTCTTGCCCTTGGGGACTTCCATAAAGTATGGCTTCTCTGTGGGGCTGGTCTCATGGGAACACCTTCCACTGAACTCCGGCCATCTGTAAACTCAATTCCCCCACCCTGGGAAGTACCGGCACATTTAAAAAAGACTTTTCTAAAGGGCAATCGGCATATAGAGGCCCAGATACAAAACACCTTTCTACCCCTGCTCACTAAGGAACACCCTCATGTCCCACCCCACACACCTCAACCTATTCCACAATCAGCATAACTGAGTGGGTGGGGGAGCAGAGAGGGACAGTGTGTGAAAACAACCCAAGAAGCCAGGAAAGGGCCTTTCCTTGGTAAAAGCTGAGGTTTCTTGGCTGGGAAAGGAATGGGGGCAGAAATGAAGTGGGAACAGGTGAGAGTGCCTGTGTGAGGACTAGAAAGTAAGCAGTGGGGAAAACACTTTGAGGACCTAGGGCAGTGATGGCGAACCTTTTGAGCTCGGCGTGTCAGCATTTTGAAAAACCCTAACTTAACTCTGGTACCGTGTCACATATAGAATTTTTTTGATATTTGCAACCATAGTAAAACAAAGATTTATATTTTTGATATTTATTTTATATATTTAAATGCCATTTAACAAAGAAAAATCAACCAAAAAAAAATGAGTTTGCGTGTCACCTCTGACACGCATGTCATAGGTTCACCATCACTGACCTAGGGAGTGGGAGATGATGACAGCTGAAAGAGGAAGAGGAATTTAAAAAGTGCTGCTATGTGTTATGAGTTGGATCCCTTTGAAAGATGCAAAGAAATACAGGAATTTATTTTTTTATTATACTTGGCTAATGGACTGCGTTTCCTTGATCTAGTTCTCTTCTCCCCTTTTGGGTAGTATCCCAGGAGGTATGTGTCACCTCCATTCAAGACTGATACACACACATCTTAGCAGCACTTCTCTGACAACTGAATCCCCCAACTCCTTCAGGGTTCTCTCCTTTGGCTCTGCATTAGCAGCTTCAAGACTCTTGATGCCCAGGCTCCATCCCAGACCAATTCAATTAGGGTCTCTGTGGATGGGACCTAGGAATCTGTCATTGGTAAAACCCCAAGTGATCAAGTGTCAGGCAGGGTTGAGAAGGATTGTCCATGTTTGGTCATCAGCCAGATAGGAGCCAAACCCTTTGAGATTCAGCATCTAGTAACCAGAAGATATCTGCCTAGTACCTGACATTATGGCTTACCAAGAGTCCCCAGCTCCTGAGGGACTTTCTCAGCAGCCAAGCTTAAGCAACAGTAGGGATCAGTTTGGCAAGACATGCACTGCTAGTTTTTGCAGATACAAAACCCAAGATCTTTCTTGAAAAGTCTGGAAGGCCCCAGAGATGCTTCACCTGTATCTGTGAATGGGCCCACCTCGTTAGCTCACCTGTGGCCCCCATGCCCACTGTTCCAACCCCTCTGCTGGCTGCTGCTGTCCCTCGGGGGACATGGCTCACATCTTCCCAGAGGAGCACCTATTTTTCTGATACACACTCACCAGCATCACTGTCCCTCCCCTGGATCAGCTGCTCCCCACAGACCTCCCTTCCACTGCCACTTCTGACACAGCCCCTCCTCCTCGATAGGCCCCCTACCGCTTCCACTTGGTCTTCCTGGTGCCAGGCCCTGGGGCCAATCATCTGTCACAAGAGTAGTGAAAACACCCATTTTTTTTCTGCTTTGGGTCCTAACACAGGGCCCATGGCAGAGGCACTGCTGACCCCAGGTGTCCACCACCACGCCTGGGTCTCGCCCCTCCACCCAACTACTGCCTCATCGGAAGGGGCGAGGTCACTTTCAGAGCAGTCTCCCATTCACTCAGTCTCTCCCCGAGCCAGCAGGCCTGCACCAGAGCCTCCAGACAGGTCTACATTGCAGCGACTGACACACCTACAGCCCAAGGAAGGGGGGGGGGTGCTTACACGCCCTGTTACACTGGGGAGATGTGGCATATTAGCAGGTCTGTATTCCACAACTGTCACTGGAAGGTGAGAAAGGCCATGGGAATGCAGGAGCCCGGAGCACCCAGGGAATGTCACCCTGCTCCCTCTCTCCAAGCTGCTTCAAATACTCTAGGACAGTGGTTCTCAACCTGTGGGTCGCGACCCCTTTGGGGGTCGAACGACCCTTTCACAGGGGTCGCCTAAGTCCATCGGAAAACACATATATAATTACATATTGTTTTTGTGATTAATCACTATGCTTTAATTATGTTCAATTTGTAACAATGAAATTGGGGGTCACCACAACATGAGGAACTGTATTAAAGGGTCACAGCATTAGGAAGGTTGAAAACCACTGCCCTAGGAGCACCAGGGGTCTGGAAGGGGCATGGAAGGTGGGTAAGAAATGCACCAGGAGGACCTCATTTGTTTTCTTTTAAAATTTCTTCAAAAGGTTTGGGACTTCTGTAATGGTTAATTTTAAAACTGTGTCTGATGAATACCTACACAAAAGCCATTGGTCCTCTGGCTCTCTCCATGCCTCCAGAGCTAGTCTCCGAGGTGAGCAGCTAATTCTTCATCACCTGCAATGCCCTCAGGCACCACCTGGCTCCTTGCCCACAGCTGAAGATTAGCCTGATACCCCACCACCCAAACAGCTGGAATCAGTTCCTCCGTTTGACTCTCAGGAAGTCTGGGGAGACCTGTGGCATCTAGTCCTTTTCTCTATCATCTCTTCCCAGGCTTCTACTTCCACCCAGACTCAATTTTGTTTTAATCTTATCAAGATTATGGGATGGAAAAAAGTGCCCAGATTTCAGAACATGGAAAGACAAGACTCAAAATGGATTGGCTGTGAGGAATAGAAAGGGTGTGTGGTGTGTGTGTGTGGGGGGGTGGGGGTGGGAGGGGTCGTGGGCAGCTCCGAGGTCTCAGCTTGTGTAACTGGGCAGATGGCGTAATTCACCAAGCAGAGCAAGAGATGAGTTTGAGGTCTCTCTGGGACATCTGAGTACGGCTGTAGGAGAATCTCTGGCTGTGCTGGTCTCAACAGCCTCTGGCTATAAGCGAAGACACAGGCCTGGCTCAGATTATAGGAACGTATACAGACCAAAAGGGAAAAAGGCCCCAAACCAAAGCCGGAACATTTAAAGGAACAGAGACCTTGAAGGAGAGGAGCAGCAGCCAGGCTGCAGGAGGGAGCGGAGGGAGCCCTCCCGAACCAAGGGGAGCAGCCTCTCAGGAGGCTCCAATGCTGGTCAAGATTAATGACTGGAGGTGGCCATTGGACTTGGGGGCAGGGTCCACTGGCACAATGAGGGAGAACAGGGAAATGGGGTGAGCAAGGGACACCCAGGGAGGTAAGGAAAGACAGGTTCTGAGATGGGAAGACTTCCTTCAGCATGTTTAGTTATGTCTCTTAAGGAAGTGGAAGTATTTGAAGATGGAGATGAGGACAGGCAGGTGGGGTAGGCTCCCAAGGAGGCAGGGGTGCTGGGGCCAGGACAGAGGAGTCCCAGACAGGTGGATGTCCCTCCACCCTAATGGGACAGGGGGAGGAATGTGATGGGATCAGGTCAATCTGTGGTTGGATACTGGAGAGCAAGATGTCAACGGCTCCCTTGCCATCGGAAGGTTCCTGTTGTCTTCCTAGGGCAGAGGGTATGGTCAGCTGCCGAGAGTGATGTTGGGGATGAGGGCCCAGATCTCAGGCTGGGGAGGTTCAGTGAGCTGAGGTGGAGGGTTGGAGAGTGCCTTCGACTGACTATCCTTTGTTGTTTTCCTCCTGTTGATTTTCTCCAACAGAATTCGGCTCTGGGTAGCAGTGCAGAGGCAACCTACTGAATCTCACCAGGGCTGTTTGTGAAAGGCAGGCCTAACTGGAGCCCAGGAGGAGCTGGGTGGGAGAGAGTGGAGGTACTGGAAGTTACCGATGGGAAGTTCAAGGGACAGGAGGCTATGGTCAATCTTGAGTGGGCCAGTTTAGAGATGGACAGTTCAGTGATGGTGAGGTTCCAGGGGTGGCCTTGCAGTGAAGACCCCTGAGAGGCCAAGGAGCAGAGAGGCTGGGGTAGAGGATGCTGTAGTCCCCCAAGAGGAAGGGAGAGGAACCTCAGAAGGCAGGTGCCAGAGTCTTCCGTATGTGGGGAAAGCAGGAAGACAACTGATATGAGCTAGGGAAGTGGGGTTCACCTTAAGACCTGGAACCTCAAAGGCACAGGCAGTCTTATCAGATGGTGGGACTGAAACAGCCCAGGAGACACAGGGCCTTGACCCCACCTCCTACCTCTGATGTGGCGGAAAGAGGGACAGAGTAACCCCACAGGAAACCACGTTTCAGGGCAGGGAAGTGACAAAAGCTAAGTCCAGTAGGGAATCTGTTGGTCACGGAGGAAGGGTTTGCAAGGGTGATCTTTCAACAAACATTTATTGAGCAGCCACATCTGCCAGGTCCTAGGATTGACACAGTCCCTGACCTCATGGTCTTAGATACTGACAGAAGCCCAGCGGAAAGGCCTGGGGTAGGGGGAAGGGACAGTGGGAGGTACAATGGTCGCAAGAAGCTTTCTTTTCTTGAGCAGAAGCCCAGACATGTGAGGAGTGGTGGCCTCAATCTGTCATGCCCTCTCAACTAACAAGGACTAAAGTCTCCTTGCCCAGAGTCTATGCAACCATTCCTTCCTCGGTTCAGTCTTTGACCAAGACGTATGAATGCCTACTGCTTGTAGGGCCTTTAGGTGTGTGGGCTAGGCTGGGCAGAGGGATGGAGGAGGGGGCAGAGCAGGGCGTGGGTGTTGGCCACAAGGTTATAAGAGATTGGTGGCCAGCGGTTGTAGAGGGAGGCAATTGGGGCTCTCAGAGGCTTGTCTGAGGGGGACCTGGCCTGGTGGGGGGCCTCTCTGAGGAGGGGAGTGATGGGGATGCATTTGGAGGGACTTCCTGGATGTGGGGATTCTCTACAGGGGTCCTGTCAGAATCTTGGGGAGAGATTCCTGCCCCAAGAGTCTGGGGTGATTGGCCTCCTGCCCTGCCTCCTCTGAAAGAGGCATCAATCTGGGGAGCAACAGAGGGAGGAAGAGCAAAGAAGCTGTTGAGCCACTGAGCTAAATGGGAGGACCCCCGGCGGGAGTGGCCCAGAGACCGCCCTACCCGTTGCACCAGTCGGGGTTGGTTGATGGCTGGCTTTTGGAGGCAAGCAAGACACTCCTGGAGGTTGGCAGGATGGTTGGGAGGCTCTGTATTGGCAAGGGTAGTGGCTTGGACCATCGGGGAAGGACAAGTCCATCGGGGGGCACAATACGGTTTGAGTGGCAAGTGGATGTGACGAAGGCGGATGGCTCTTTGTATCCTGCGAGACGGGTGGCTGATCCCACGGTGGATGGCAGCATGCTCCTGGTGCCCGGCAGGCTGGCTGGGAGATGTGGCATCGGGGATGACTTGCGTGGTGGGATTGTGGGGAGGCCAAGCCAGGAAGCGGCATGTACCTCGGGGCAGACGGGAGGCCCGGCAGGTGTGGGATGCTCTTAGTGCTCTCAGCAGGGGGCGGGCTGGCCGGGAGTATGTCGCAGCGGTCTCCATGGGCTCCAAGCACTTTCCAATACAGAACCTCAGATTGAGGGCTGGAAGGGACTCAGGGACCACCCAGTCCAACCTTTCACTCTGTTCAGATCCTCTTTTCCCCTAGACAGGGGACTGCCCATTAACAAACCTCAGGGACAGAAGGGTCACAACCCACAAGCCACTGTCCCATTACTGGATGGCTTTAAAGAAGTTCTTTCTTACCTGGAGTGAAATTTGCTTGTGTGAGCTCTACGTGGTGCTGCCCTGTGCCCTTACAATCCCTCAAATTGGCCCTCAGTCGTGTCCACCCTCCTTGTTGAGGAGGGGACAGAAATACATAAGGAAGCTCCCAACAAAGGCAATGCCTAGTCCAGAAAAGAGACAGCTCTGGAAGGAAGCACTCTATCAGCAGTTAAGAAGAGAATATATGGTTACTGAAGGCCCCTCATCTGGAGGGAGGGCTGGAGTGGTCCAGGCCCACAGGCCTTTGAAGATTATCCTTAGGACAGCTCAGGTCTGAGAGTCACCTGCTGTGGTTGTGTCCCCTGGAATGGGGGGAGGCAGGAATCCCAAGCCAAACTCTGGGCCACTCACCGAGTTTTCAGCATCTGAGTCCTCTGAGCTGCTGATCACCACAACGCGCTCCTCTGAAACAAGGCAGAGGAGGCAGCGTCAGGCCCTGCTGGGAACGCCCGCTCCTACCCACCCCAGCCCCTTCTCCCGTGGGGACCTTTGTTGGCCAGTGGACTGGGTGGGTGATGTGTGGCCTGCAAGAGGGGATGCCAACATTCACCGTGTGTGCCTATGGGATCTGTTTATTCACAGTGGCTTTCCATGACCGCCTGCTGGGCCCTGTCTGTGAATACCTGATTCAGCTGCTGACCCTGAAAGCAGCATTTGCTCCCTGTGGAGGCCTGACAAGCACCACCTGGGTTAGAACCTTTTGTAATCCTAAAGAAGCTCATTGGTGTATTCCACTTCTCACACCTGTGAGAATGTTCAGTTAAAAAATAGCCTATATCTAGTTAAAACCTTTTGATTTACCAATAGCATTTGTGAGCAAGGAATATCAGTTAGGACTGGGTGTGTGAGCAGGGTCAGGGCCCGGGCTGGGACCTAGAATGAGAACAAGGCTGGACTGTCTTGAACATTCCAGAATTCTATTGGTTGACCTCTAGTCTTGCCAAAGGACTTCCTATTTGGCAGTGTCCCTGAAAGATCTCTAGGACAAATGAGGGCCCTCAGGCGGTAGCCTTTGCAGAAAAATTTGGGACCAGATGGGTCCATGGCCTTTACTCAAGTCCTCTCTGGGAATGTGCTAGACACCCACCAAACAAACGTTTCATGGGGAGACCCAGGCTGTGCAGAGGCACGGTGCTAGGTTCTGCACGAATGTGTTGGGGGAAGGAGCTACGGAACTGTGAACTTCAGCTCCTGGTGCTCCCCACACTGGAATCCCAGCGAAGCACATGGTGAAATAAACCACATGCGCTCTCACCGCCCCCCAGGCAAACTGTGGGCTCTCCTTGCCCCGTCTGGTAGCAGCTGAGGGCAGGACACAGGGAATGCTGTTGGCTTTGGGCTCCCTGGGTAGGTCAGGATGCAGAAGAGGGGCCCCACCCAGCCCCTGGAAAACAGCATGCAGGCCTCAGCCTCTGCTGTCCCTGACCTCCCTACCTGCCTCCCCAGAGTCGCCAGTCTCATGGTTGTTGAGTTCCTCATTTCCTGCGGTGTGGCTCTCAGGGCTCTGGGACCCCTCCACGGGCAGTGGTGAGACTGCCTTGGAGGTGCTGGGCCTGGGCTGCTCGGGGGAGCTCAGAGACAACCTGGCCTCCTTCTCTTCCTCGGACTCCATCTTGATAACCTTCCTGCGGCACTCGGTCTGGCAGGACTTCCTCCTCTTCTGTGGCGTGGCTGTGTTGGAGACCTCCTGTGCAGTGGGAAGTCACAGTGCCAGGTCAGGAGCCTCCAGGGGCCCTAAGGTGGTGGGCAGAGACCTAGACCTGGCTGGGGCCTGTGGCCTTCCTCTCTGCCTCTCCACACAGAAAGTCCTCCCAGATTGCCATGCACACTGGCCCTGCCTACTAACCACCGGCCTCTGCCTGCCCTGGGAGTGGCTCATATGCTCAGTGTAGAGGGAACTTCCTGACAGGGCAGCGGAGGGAAAGGAAGGGCATAGAGCAGGTGCTGACTAAGGTCTGGGTTCTCACTCAACTCCACGTCTTACTGCTTGCTGGGATCTGGGCTCTCAGGAGGGGAGGCAGGACTGCAGAAAACTTACCTCTCTACAGGAGGGGTCTTTGATGGAGTAGGCGTACATTGGCACAGGGTGTGTCCCAGGCACCGACTGTACCACGGCCACAGGTTGAGCCTCAGCCAGCCCCAGGGCCTGCACCTGAGCTATCTGTGCCCCTTCTGGCTGCAAAGTCAGAAAAGGAGAATCAGAAATGACTATGCAGCAGGATAAGGGCTGGGAACCTAGGCCTAGGGTCAGCCCAATTCCCAAGGCCTCACCCAGCCATAGGTACAGGCTGCTCAGTCCAAAGCCTAGAGGCCTTAGGGACCAGGAGTCTTCCCCACACCCTCCATGTCTGTACCTCATGACCCTGAGGTGCTCGCATCCAGGAATCACTGCCCAACAACTCCTCCAGGCTTGCTCGACATCTAGCCCACACAGCTCCAGGGACAAAACGCTCACTGCTGCAGGAGCCAGTTCCTCTACAGCAGCCAAGTTGTAATAGGAAGGACACCCTTCCATTGAGCTGAAACTGGCCTCCCTGTGGCCTTCACTCTGCCCGAGGGGCTTTAACTCTGCCTGTGTCAGAATAGCCACTAACGCATCTTGGACAAATCACTTCAAACTCCTGGGGCCTCAGGCCCTCTCTGTAAATGGGAATAAGCATGCTCTCTGCCCCCCAGGCAGTGTGGATGAAGTACATTACGAAGTAAAATGCTAGAAAGAGCACCTGGCACTTAGTACCTGATGGTGATGAGTGTTTTTATCCCCCTCTGTGCCAGGCTCAGTGCAGGTGCTTCATGTACCCATCCCTAAGTGAAGTAGAGGCAGCTCCTCAAAAAGTCTGACAGAATTTTCATGATTCAACAAATCTACTCCTACGTATGTATCCAAAGGAACAGGAAACAGATGTTTCAACAAAAACTTGCATATGAATGTTCACAGCAACACTATTCACAAAAGCCCAAAATGTCTGCCAATAAAATGTGGCACACCCATATAGGGGAGTGTTATTCAGCCATAAAAAGGAATAACATTCTGATACACACATGAATGAACCTTGAACACATTCTGCTGAGTGAAAAGAAGCCAGCCACAAAAGGATACATGTTGTATATTTCCATTCATGTGAAATACCCAGAATAGCTACATGTACACATGTAGAAAGCAGCGTGGTTGTTGCCAGGGGGTGGGGGTGGGCGCAATGGGGAGCGACTGCTTCATGGCTTCGGGGTTTCCTTTTCGGGCAATGGAAATATTCTGGAACTAGATAGTTGGGATGGTTGTACAAGATTGTGAGTGTAGCCCTGGCTGGTGGCTCCGTGGTTAGAGCATCAGCCCACATACCAAAGGGTTGGGGGTTCAATTCCCAGTCGGGGGCATGTACCTGGGTTGCAGGTCAATCCCCGACCCTGGTCGAGGAGGCAACCAATTGATGTGTCTCTCTCATGTTGATGTGTTGTTGTTTTTTCTCTCTCTCTCCCTCCCTCACTCTCTTCCACTCTCTCTAAAAATCAATAGAAAAATATCCTCAGGTGAGGATTAACAAAAAAAGATTGTGACTGTACTAAATGTAACTGAATTTTATACTTTAAAATGATTAAAATAGTTTTCTAGGGGGTCAATGGGGGAAAAACGGGACATATGTAATATTTTCAATAATAAAGATTAAAAAAATAAAATAGTTTCCTTATGTGAATTTTACCACAATAAAAATATAGTTTTAAAATAAGAGGTAAGTACCACCCTATGATTATCACAAATCTACAGAGAAGGAAAC
The DNA here is from genome assembly GCF_000147115.1 of Myotis lucifugus. Lineage (NCBI taxonomy): Eukaryota > Metazoa > Chordata > Mammalia > Chiroptera > Vespertilionidae > Myotis > Myotis lucifugus. Next base: position 5,011,919 of record NW_005871089.1, on the reverse strand, counting down.
TGAAGCACAAGAGAGGGGAAATTATTGCCTACGGTCACAGACCTAATAAGGGCCTGGACTAGGGTTTGAACAGTGTTGTGAAATGAAATTCCCTTCCAGTGCCCGCGCAACTCGCTTTTCTTCAGTCTCTGCCTCCTTTACATCCCTCCTGCCACCCTTCCCTATTGTGTGAAACTGAACGGCTTGTTAAAAATGAGTGAGTTATGTGGGAAGTGCTCCTTTGAAAGGAGAGGCCCACACTCCTGACCACTGGTGCTTCAAATTCTATGTGATGGTCATCAGTCAGGAGCACGCAGTCTGTCCACAGAGTGAAAGCAAGGCATTCCGTCACAGCAGAGGGGCCCTTCACCAAGGAGAGCTGCACTGGAAAAGCCAGGTGACCGACTGTGAGATTACAAGGCCCGGGATACTTTCCTAATGGGGACAAGCTTTGCCCCTCCTGTGTGGGGACAGATGTGGCCAGGCCTACTCTCAGAGGACACCAGCGATGATCTGGCCAAACCCAGGCTGGGTAGACAGGGAAGGCCCAGTACAACGGGGCCACGTGCCGGGTACCGGACCGGAGCCAGGCAGGGCTCTTTTTGGTATCATCAGTGCTCTGATGTGGGCTGTGGGCTCCTCCGCTGTCTGCTATAATGATTGACTTACTTCTTTCTTCCCCCATTCCTGGGTTTCTTTTGCACAACATATTTACAAAAAGGGAGGAGAGTTGTCTTGGGATCAGAGAATGAAGCCTGTGTAGGGGAAGGGCAGAGAATGGATAATCTCTGACTCCAGGGAAGTGCACAGTCTATAGTGAGTGCTCTACGCCAGTGTTTTTCAAACTATATTTACTGTGACCCATTAGTAGATCATGAAAGCAATCGAGTGGGTCATGACCCGCATTTTTTATATTACATAGAACAGGAAATATAGTAATCCCATGTATAAGTGTCATTTGTTTTGCAAAACTTCCGTTTTAACTAAAGGTATGTGTGTATGTCTACAGAGCATAGGCTAGATGTAAAATATATTTTTTACAATGGGTGGTGGCCAAAAAGTTTAAACCATCTATTATATATTTTTTAAAAAAAAGTAGCCCTGGCCAGTGTGACTCAGTTGGTTGAGCATCGTCCTATGCACTGAAAGAAGGTGGGTTCAATTCCCAGTCAGGGCACTTGCCTGGGTTGCAGGCTCCATCCCTGGGCACATGCTTGGGTTGTGGGGTGCATACGGGAGGCAACTGATCAATGTTTCTCTCTCCCATAGATGTTTTCTCTCTCCCTCTCCCTCTCCCTTCCTCTTTCTCTAAAATATCAATGGGGACATTAAAAATAAGTACGGGCGAGAAAGTGGAAAAATTGGAACCCCAATTTTTGGTAGAAATGTAGAATGAATGGTACAGCCACTATGGAAAATTGCAGGGCAGTTCCTCAACAAATTAAAAATAGAATTACCATATAATCCACCAATCCACTTATAGGTAAATTTTATGTTACGTGTATTTTGTCACCATTAAAAAACTTTTTTTTTTTAAGTTGCAAAGATCCTGCTCTACCTTTCATGTCTGGCTCTACAGGCTGCTGGTCAGTAAAAGACCTTTCCCTTTGGACCGTGAACTCCTCAAAGGCAGCGTTTGTTCCTCTTTGCCTCCATTCTACCCTCCCTGACACCCACCCCCAACATTAACAAAGCAGAGGACACATGAGGCTCAGTAAGAAAAAAAATATCATGATGACTGATTTATAAATGTTTCATAGCTTTAAAATTTTTTATTTTTTTCATTAAAGTATTGTAACATCATTGCAAAAAAAGTCTATGAGAAACAAAAGAGGGAGATGCCCGAGCTACCCCGCTCCCCCAGAAGTCCTAGTTAAACCTGTGGGCATGTTTTGTCACCTCTGCCTAAGCATACCGTTGTAATAAAAGTTAACCAACAGTTTCAGGAGGGATGAGTGTTGGCACCAGAGGCCCAGACAGGGACGTGGATCTAGGAGTTGCCTTCCTCCTGGGTGATGGACCTGAGTCTCCTGGAACAAACCAGACCTGCCTGCCTCATTGGAGCTGCCTCGCTCGTCTTTTGCACTCACAGTGTTACTCCCTTCCTTTCTCCCAGCTCCACCTGCCTACCTACCCCCTCCTCTAGCCTATTACTTAAAGACCACAAGAGGCTCTGCAAAAAAGAGCATTCTTCTCATGCTCCAAGTTCAAACTACTTAGTAGTGGGTAGTGAGATGTCACCTCAAGATAAAGACACGGCAAAATGCCTAGACCTTACACGGACAGTATGGGCTTTCTTGCTGTTCATCAACTAGCAACTGGCACCTGGAAGACAGCTGAGATCTGTGGGCCCAGGGCACTTTCCACTATTATTCATATGCTTTCTTTGGGGACATTATCCTAGCACTGTATGTAATACAAAACAACCTAAATATACATCAACAGAGAACTGGCTGAATAAAGCCTGCTATAGTCAGTGGTCCACCATGCAAGTGCAAAAAGGCACCAGGAAAGAATATTTGATGAGGTGAAAAAGCCTGAGGCACAATGCTATATATACATGGTACTATGCTATCTATGTGCAAAAAGAGAATGGAAAAAGCAAATATCTATAATTGTTTTTACTTATAATTACATAAAGAAATTCTGGAAGGAAATGTAATGTTAAAAAAAGATAGGTATGTGAGCATAAGAACTGACAGATGGGGGGCAAAGATGGGAGTGAGACATTTCTCTCTCTGTTTTTATTTCTGACCATATGATTATATTTCCTATCCAACAATTAAAATGTCTTTTTTTTTCCTCTGGTCACTTTCGGAGCTATGTACAGTATATAGGGATGTGATACCCAAGGCAGGAGTTGGCTTCTAGTCCCGCCCCAGGTCAGCATGAGGCCTCCGGTTAAGCCACACCCTCTCTCTGGATATTAGCTTCATCTTCTGTAAAAGGGGGGTTTAGACTCTATGCTCTCTCCTAGCTATAAAATACTCATATCTAAAAGTCCTACCTCCTCCAGGAAGCCTTTCCCGATTGCCTTAGCCTTCACCATTCTCCCTCTCCTATGGGCCATGCTATAGTAAAGCAAATCCAGGAAGGCTTGCCACCCTGACCACCCACACCAGAAGACCTGCTTTTCATGGATGTCTGATCAGTTCTGGACAGGCAGGCACACGCAAACCTGGATAAGCAGGATGGGGAGGAGACCAGATACCTGGTTCAGGAAGGAACCGAGGAAATGGATCCTGGTGGAGAGTGCCATGCATGCAAGCACCCAAGAGGGCAAGTCAAAGGGGCGCCATTGCATTTTTACCCAGGGAAACACTCTAAGTCAGAGCAGTCCAGAGATGGGAGTGACAGCCTTCAAGAATGAGTGAGCTTCCTGTCCTTAAGGGTGTGTGCATGAAAGCTGAACGGTGACAGGTCAGGGGCACTGCAAAGGGAACGCAAACATTAGAGGAGGAATGGTTAGCTTCCAACTCTTGAGAAACTATGGTTCGTGGATATATGCTGACCCTGAAATCATACCACTCGACCCCAGGCTGCTGGATGGCCTCATTCTCCATTTCTTTCCAAGAACCATGTGTGGGGGAAGAAGAGGGAAAGGTCCCCATGCTGAAAAGACTCAAATATCCAGGATGGGGTGCAGGGAAGGGAGAGGTCATCAGGAGTGCCCATCAGTGATCACCTCCTTTGTCTTCTGTCCACTCCTAAGGCTTAACTGCTCCTGAACCCATCAAGAGCTCATGTCCCACCAAGAGCTACTGTGGCATTTAGGAACCCAGAGAAAGCCACCAATCCTCTCTCCCACTGAAAACTCCAGTCCAGCCACTTGCTGTTCATTTTCCAGGTATTCTCCTTACTCTATCACCTGCAGATACAGGGACAAAACTCGGTTTCCTTTCTGACATAGGGGAACTCTCAACCTGCCTGACCTTCTGGACTGTACCGCCTCCCTGCCAGACCTCAAACCCATCTCACCAGATCAACGTCAGAAGGCTCCCTGGGAGTGCTGGTCTCCTCTGGGTTGGCTCTCCTGGGTAGAGCTGCATCTGCAGAATACAGAGAAGGTCATAGAAGGCTAGGGACACTCCCAGTGAGAGGGCTCCTGGCCTGGGACAGTAAAAGAGGGAAGGGGGGGAATGTGCCTACTGCTTTTCTTGGATACCCATGCTCCAGGGCCTCTCACAACACTGGGGCACTCCATGGAGGGGCGAAGAGTTGGAAGGAAAGCTCCCTGACTGCAGTGGGCATGAACCCGGCCAGAGGGAGAAAGGGGTGGCATTAGCATCAGTGAGCACTTGCCTTTGGCCCCAAACAAGTACACCTCTCTCCACCTCTAGGCCAACACCAAAGCAATATGTGTACAATGCTAAAGGTGCTACTGCTTGCTGTCTTCTCCATGATACTTCTGACCTGAAGTCTGGGTTTTATTAAATCTAGTCTAAATCTCTCATGCTTTGGATTAAAATATGTAACTCCTTTCTTTGTCACTGCCCAGTTACAACCCCCAAGGCAAGCTGTCTAAACGTCTGTGGGGTCATTTCCTGTATACGGGGTAACATTAACCGCATTGATGGAGAAGGCACAAGTCCGTGCCCACTCTAGACTTTACTTTTATGAGCCCATATCCATCAACTCCAAGGGCAGGAAGGAGTGAGCCCTTTCTCACTGACACCCGCCCTAAGGCCTTCAGATTCTTAGCTGCCCTCCCCTTTTTCATACCAGCTGTGCAGAGCTCAGATTCCACCCCAGAGATTTGCTCAAAAAGCCATGAAAGCCTCCTCGCCCTGGAGGCCCCCGCACATCCCACCCCTTGAAAGCTTCTTCAAAGTGCCCCGCCGTATCCAGCTCTTGGCCTGAATTCGGACTGCAGAGCCAGTCTCTGTCTCCGGCTATGTGATATGCCCCCATTTTGTCTCCCAGTTGGATTGGACAACTTGAGGTGAGGAACTGGTCTGCTCTTTTCCACCTCCCAAGTACCCAATACCAGGCAGGGCCCACAAAGTGGCAGCTGGTCCAGATGGCAGGCCATTCTGGTGGCAAATAATCTCCACTGAGCCATAGTGTTCTTTGGGGTAAGCACCCAGCCACCCCAGGGGGTTTTCCCAGTCTACATCTGCGTGACCTCATATTCCAATTGACTTCTCTGTCGCTGAACACAGGTGGCTTAAGAGAATCTCCTGGAGTGGTCGGTCCCTCTGGGTCTAGTTCTCAGCATTGTAGTTTCTTAACTTCCCCAAGGGTCACAAGATCACAGCTAATTCACAGGGTCTTGTACATTAGTAAAACATGACCCCTCTGAGTGGCTGCAGCCCCAAGTCAGGGGCTCCTTTCCACCTTATCCTGCGTCCTGGAACCTACGATGTGGTCAAACCCAAGAGACAATAAAAAAGCCCGTTTCCCTTTCCGTCACAGGAAATGATCTTTCCTGCCCCGCCTTCCTCAGGGAGCAGCAAGGCACAAACCCTAAATGGTAAACAGGCCAGCTTACCTGTCCCCTTGGTGATGCAAGAGACAAGGTCCTGCAGGCGCTCCTTGAATTCTTCGAAGCCATCAGTGCGCACAGCGGCGTGCAGTCTCTGGGGCTCCTCTTGGCGCAGGCGGCGGAGCGCCTCTCGCAGGAAGCCGTGCATGTCCAGCACCTCCTGGTCCGAGGCATAGCGCTTCATCCTCTGTACGAGCACGCTGCCCGTGCGGATGCGCTGCAGCACAGCATCCAGTTGGCCCAACTGGCCCGCGATCTTCTTGTACTCGCTCTGATACCGCGCGTTCACTGCCTCCAGCAGCTCCTTTTCCTGTGCCAGCACATGGGCTACTAGCTGGCTTACACGTGCGCGGATAAGCTCCTCCAGGTTGGTGCGCACGCGCCCCAGCTGGCTAACAGCTGACCGCATCTGTGCCTGTGCCATGCCGAAGGCGCTGTCCTGCTCCTGCAATGCCTGCGTCATGGTGTCCAGCTCCTCCTGCCGCTGCTGGATCTCTGCGGTGATGTCGCACTTGAGGTCACTGTGACCGCTGTCCAGGAGCGCACAAGTGCAGCACAGCGGCTTGGAGCAGCCTCGGCAGTAGATGCTGCGGACGTAAAAAGCAGGCCTGATTTAGGGCTCTCCTGCTCCCCCCTTTTTTTATTCATTCCTCTTAAAAATATGACAAATTTTGAATCATGGTTTGTTTCCAGGTTTGTGCTTTCCCCAATTCAGTGTTTGTTGTTATGGTGGTAGTATCCAAACTACCAATAAAACATTAGAATATGGAAGTTACTAAAGTAACAGTGGCTAGTAGTCTCCATCCAGGAAACAATGCAAAGACATTTTTAAAACATCAATCATCTCTTCCCACCACTTCTGAATTTCCTTTCCCCACAGTCTGAGGTAACCAGGTAACCATCCTGGGTACATCCTTTCACACCTCTCTCCATTCAAACAAACCACTTTACACAAATATCCAGACTATGCAGCTGCTTGCAGGATCCTAAGGACTTGATACATTTCATCCCACTTCATCCTTGCTAGATCTAGCCAGTTAGGGGAGAATGATTGTTATCCTCATTTCACAGATGAAGAAAATTAGACATTCAGAGGTTTAAAAGTTGGCTCAAATAAATACAGCAATTTTGGGGGGTTGATACTTGTGCTCTAAAAAATGAGATCATGCATAACTTTCTCCTCTAATTTAACTTTCATTTAGGATATTATTCTGGGTTTTTTAAGTATAGAGCTAATGTATTTTCTTTAATAGCTCATTATATTCCAGATGGACTACAACTGATTCAGTCATTCTCCTGTTAACAGACATAACAATGACTTCCTGTTTATGCATTTTTTTCTTTTCCTCTTTCTTTTTCTTTTTGGCCAATATGGACAATACTTTATGTAGCCTAATGCATGGATGCTTTTGCTTCTATGAAATAGATGACCAAAAAAAGTATTGCTAGATCAAGGAATGTGTATATTTTTTTAATAGATTTCAGCTAGCAGATAATTATATAGCATTTACCATGTGTCAGACACAATCATAAATGATAAAATATTAACTCATTTAATCCTCCCAAAATCCTATGGGGCAGAAACTATTATGCCCATTTTAAGGATGTGGAAACTGAACAAGAGGTAAAAAAACAACTTGTCCAAGGTCATACAATTAGTAAGTGGTAAGATGCAAACTGTGGTAGGCAGAATAATGGCCCCCATCTGTGTACCAATTCCCAGAACCTGTGAATATGGTAGCTTACATGGCATAAAGGGCTTTGCAAGTATGATTACATTTAGAATCTTAAGATGGGGAGATCATCCTGGATTATCAGGATGGTCCCAATGTGATCACAGAGGCCTTATAAAGGAAAGGGAAGAGGCAAGAGAGTGAAAGAAGGGAGAAGTGATCATAGAAGCAGAGGTCAAAGTGATACTATCCTGCTGGCTTTGAAGATGTAAGGGGGTGGGTCATGAATCAAGGAATGCAGGCAGTCTCTAGAACAGGGGTGGGGAACCTTTTTTCTGCCAAGGGCCATTTAGATATTTATAACATCATTCTTGGGCCATACAAAATTATCAGCTTGAAAATTAGCCTGCTACAGGTGGTCAAACATTAAATTCACCCCTAATGCCTCGGCAGGGCCAGACCAAATGATTTCGAGGGCCTCATACAGTCCATGGGCCAGACGTTCCCCACCCCTACTTTAGAAGGAAGACAACTCTACTGACATCTTGATTTCATCTCAATGAGACCCAATTCAGACTTCTAATCTCCAGATATACACAATAATAAACTTGTATTGTTTTAAGCCCATAAGTTTGTGGTAATTTGTTACAGCAGCAATAGCAAACTAATATAAAAACACAAGCAGTCTGGCTCAGAGTCCATGCTCTTAACCATTGCAACACTGCTTCATATATTACCAGGAAAAATATTGTTATTTACTTTCCCAGAAATATTGTTACTCTAACCGGCAATGAAAATACATTAGCCCACCTAAGGCCAGGAGAAAGGCTCTTAGCCGGGGCCATTTTGGCCTCAATTACTGAGATTAACTTGTCCTAGAACTGACAACAGAAAGCCTGATAGTCTGCCTGACTCCAAAATCAGAGCACTAGGCACTGGTCCTCAGCGTTGCTGGCTCTCAACCTTCCAAAGTCACCCAAGAAGGTAAAGTCTCAGGGCTTGATCCTCTTGTTTGTAGTTCCTTGCTATTTATCACTTTGAATATTTCTTGCCACTCCCTTCTGGCCTGCAAAATTTCTGTTGAGAACTCAGCTGACAGTCATATGGGTGCTCCCCTGTAGGTAACTAACTGCTTTTCTCTTGATGCTTTTAAGATGATCTCTTTGTCTTTAACCCTTGGCATTTTAATTATGATGTCTCTTGGTGTGGGCCTCCTTGGATTCCTCTTGTTTGGAGTTCTCTGCACTTCCTGGACTTGTAAGTCTATTTCTTTCACCAGGTAGGGGAAGTTTTCTGTCATTATTTCTTCAAATAGGTTTTCAATATCTTTCTCCCTTTCTTCTTCCTCTGGCACCCCCCTAAAGCAAATTGTTGGTACACTTGAAGTTGTCCCAGAAGCTACTTATACCATCTTCATATTTTTGGATTCTTTTTGCTCTTCTGATTGGGATTTTTTTCTCCCTCATATTCCAAATCACTGATTTGATTCTCAGAATCCTCTACTCTACTATTGAATCCCTGTAAATTATTTTTTATTTCAGTTACTGTATTAATTTCTGACTGGTCCTTTTCCATGTCTTTGACATTCTCACTAAGATCCTTGAAAGTCTCATTAAGATCCTTATAACCATGGTTTTGAACTCTGTATCCAGTAGTTTGTTTGCTTCCATTTCTTTCATTTTTGATATGTTTCTTTGTCTCTGCATTTTGGCTGTTTCCCTGTGTTTGTTTTTATGTACTAGGTAGAGCTGCTATGTCTCCTGGGATTGGCAGAATGTAGTATGTGTCCTGTAGGGCCTAGTGACTCAGCATCCCCAATCACCTGAGTTGAGCACTCTAAGTGCACCCCTGTGTGGGCTGTGTGCATAGTCTTGTAGTTGAACCTTGATTGCTGTTGGTGTAACTGGGAGGAGTTGACCTCTAGGCCAATTGGCTGTGAGGACCAGCTGCAACTATAGTGGGAGAGATGCTGTGCAGAAAACACCCCTATGGAGCAGGACTTGCTTCAGTGGGGCTTTGGTGCTCACTGAATCTGCTTCTTGTGTGTGTCGCTTGTGGATGTGTAGAGTTGTAATCTGCTATGGTCTGAGGCTGTATACTGGGTGCACTGGCTTTAGGACCTCCAGGGAGGTGCAAAGTCAGCCACTGCTTGGGCCACCTGGCAGGAGCTACAGAGAGATCTGCGGACAGCTGTTATTTGCTACTTGTATTGGGCTTGGAGGCCCAGCTGTGAAGCAAGGCAGGCTGATGCTAGTGTCAGGTCTTGGGCCTTTTATTGACAGGTTTGGGGCATGCTGTCACCAGCTGCAGCTTGTCTGAGAGATTTTAGCAAAAGTTTACAAATGAGATTTTGAAACTTAACCAACTGATTCTAAATTTTACATGATGGAATAAATGGATCAAACAGGTAAGAAATTTCTGAAAAATCCGTGTAAGGAAGGGGAATTTTCTCTGCTAGATAACACATTATAGAACTTTCATTATTAAAAGTGTGGAACTAGTCCTATAACACATTCTAGAACTTTCATTATTAAATTCAAGAGAAAGATCAGCAGAACAGACCAGATAGCCCTGAAATAGGCTCTGACATCTACAAGAATATTTTATACAATGAAGAAAGCATGCCAAACTAATGGCTATTAAAGGGGTTTTCAATAATTGGAATCAGGGGGAAATGGCTGGTATGGTGGGGGGGCGGATCAAGTTAGAGCTTTGCTTTATACACACTCCAAGATACATTTCTGATGACTCACATAATTAAATGTGAAGATGCTTCCATAGATATACTATAGTTGACTAACTATTCTCATAATAGTAAAGACCTTATAACCACAAAAGAAATGGAAGAAGTCATACAATCAACAGATGCAACTATCTAAGAACTCAAAACTGTATATTTTTTGGAAAGATATTCACGGCATCCTATAGTAAGAAAAGCAAGTTAAGGGACATAAGAGTTATTTATTTTGTTTTAGATGATTACAGAGATAGCAGTAAGGAAAAGAAAAGGTGTATATTGATAAGAGTTACCTCTTTATCTTTTCACCTATTTAGATTTTCCAAAAGTTTCCAAAGTTAATTTCAGGCAAAGGAATTTGGATTTTAAATAGGAGTCAATGGGGAACCCTTGAAGAATATCCACTCTAGGAATTACCACAAAGCTTTCTCCTCTTCCCTGAGATGTACTGTTTCACTTACCCTTTTATGGCTGTACAGTGAATTGACTACATTGTTAATATTTTACATGAAACCCCAACATGTTTCCTGTCTTCCCACCCTAAAGCTGCCTCTGTCTAAACTGTCATGCCAGAGGCCACCTGAAAGCATAAGGGTTTGAGTTCTGGTGGAGGATAGACTCCTGAATTTGAGCTCTTTCAATTCCTAGCTAAGAGGCCTTGAGTAAATTACTGTCTCTGAGTCTTAAGTTGCCCATCCATAAAATCAGGATAAAGATGCCTCTCTCGCCCTAACCAGTTTGGCTCAGTGGATAGAGCGTCGGCCTGTGGATTGAAGGGTCCCAGGTTCAATTCCGGTCAAGGGCATGTACCTTGGTTGCAGGCACATCCCCAGTAGGGGGTGTGCAAGAGGCAGCTGATCGATGTTTCTCTCATTGATGTTTCTAGCTCTCTATCCTTCTCCCTTCCTCTCTGTAAAAAATCAATAAAATATATTTGGAAAAAAAAAGATGCCTCTCTTATAGACTTGTTTCAAGGACAAAGATAGGCTGGTGTATGTGAGGTGACCAGCATGATGCCAGGTACACATGGGTCATTCTGGAGCCATTAAAAAGGAGGGGGCATTAACTACACATATACACATGGGTAGCCCCACTGTTGGTGGGTGAACCTCTCAACCTCAGACAGTAAGGAAACGTCACCACTAAGTGGGGTCCCTGGGCTGTCCCCTTCCCAGTATGGACAAGCCACCCCAGTCCAGCCGCACCTCCTGCTGGGACCAGAGCAGGAGGCTACTTCTGTTGTTCTAGGAAATAGGGTATCTCAGAAACGCAGGAAGCAAAAGCCCTACAAAAATAGGATTAATGGAGGACAGCCAGCCCAGAGTAGGACTTCAGGGCAGGGCCTGGCTTGCCTGAACAGCAACTGAAAAACTCCCCACTTCACCACCTCTATGCGCCCCCTCACAAGAGTGGACTGGGAGCTTTCACTTTGGAGAAGTAGCAAAAGGAGCAGCCTCCTTTGGAAACTCAAATAATTAGCTAGAGGGCAGTTAAAGGGACCCATCAGTCATTTACACTGTTGTATGGAATGCATTTAATCAGACTGGTTTCCTGCTATGCCCTGGTGACACAGTGGAGGAAATAAGACTTCTGAAGTCAGGAGAGGAGATAGGTAATTATAGAGCCTGGGATACCTGTAGAGAGTGAAAGCATTATTCCTATGGCCCTCCCTCTTCCAACTATTCATTGGTTGAGAAGAAGGTGACTGAGATGGGAGAATCTGCGGGCTCTGAGAGGAAGATACTAAAGATACTAGTTAAGATACTAGTTAAGAGAAGCAGCAAGGAAAGGTGAATGGAAGAAACCTCATCTGTTTCACACTGTTGTCTTATGCTGGCTCCACATCTATGAATGAGGACAAGAAAATTTGTGCTTTTTCTTCCTTAGTCTTTCTATGTGGGTCCCTGCTCCCAAGACATAGGGCTAGTATATCCATGGTATACAATGTTCTGTTAGGCCACATAACTCATTCAGCAGGTAGCAGATGCACTGCTGTGTGGTACCCCTGCCCCTCCTGCCCTCTTTATGGCAGTGAGTGGCACTATCTACAACTCAAAGGTCACTCAAGCCAGAGACCAGGGGGAATTCCAGATTCCTCCCTGTCCTCTGTTGCTTCAGCAAGTACTCATCATTGACTCGTTGATTCTATCTTCATTTACTGAGTACCAACGACTAGTATGTGCGGGTGTGGGGATAGGATATAAAGGTCACTAAGGCAGAATCTGGTTCTAAATGAATTCCTGGTGCTACTGCCTTGTTCTTGCCCCAATAGGGCTTATCTCCTTTGGCACTGTTCCCCAATAGGCCTCACTGCCTCTGGTCTCTCTAATCAACCCTTCCCAGTGCCACCAAGATGATATTTCTAAAATGTGATTATTGTCATATGCTGAGGAGACGGCAATGATGCACCTCAGAAGTACAGTTGGAAGAGTATCAAGTGCAAGACATTTTTAAAGAATCATGTAAGTTATATGTTCATAAAGGAGATTCACTTTTGGGAACAGTTAGGTCACTTGGGGAAATTTATTGAGTTTAGGTCACTTGGGGAAATTTATTGAGTTTTGTAAATGCACTACAATTATATTAGTGAACATTAATGCAACATGAATTTACATGCCAGTAAATGTTACAAGACAGTAAGACAAAGTTTATCACATAGATAAGTACAGTGATTATCAAGCTATTTAAACTTGATCTAATTTCAGGAAATGAAATGGCAAGAAATAGAAATAGCTAAAACAATCAATTAATTAAAACCACAAATAAGAAAAATGGTACTTAATAATTAAGGTAACAATAATTTCATACAATATGAGTTAAATAATATGGTATAAACAGGCAGTTCTTCTCTTTAGTCATGCCAATCTCGAAATACCCCACCAACTCTAACAGCTTTGGCAGGATAAATCCAAATTATAAAATATGCCAAAACAGGAATTTGTTAGAAAATTAAATGACTAAAGTTAATAATTAAATGTTAATAGAATCTGGTGACATAGAAACAGGTAGTGAATTTTATGTGACACAAACAATTTTGATATTCTCAAGTACCTGATAACAATGTGTGTACAATGATTTTATGTAGCTTTGAATGTATACTGTCGTTTTGCTCTTCATTACTCATTCAATAGTCATTAAGTAAGTTCCCCCAAATTGTAGTAATACTGTTCAGATTAGTAATCTGAAAAAAACTTAAAATAATAAATTAAAAATTGTAATACTAATGGTAATAGAGCAAAAAGAGGAAAATAAGGAGGAAGTGAGAGATGTAAGAAAACTTCACTGAAATAAACAGAATTATTAGATTGAAGGAGCATGCCAGATCCCAGAATAATTTGATACAAAATGCTCAACACCAAGACAGCTTGGTTAAATTAATAAACTTCAAGAATGAAAAAGATCTCTAGGCATTAAGACTGAAAAAGCAAATATATTGGTCCTCATGAACAGTTGATGTTGGAAGACAATGCAGCCAAGTCTACAAAGTTCTAAAAGAAAACGTGTGATGCAGGGATAGTATTAGACTCAGGCAAGATGTCATTCAAGTATAAGAGCCACCAACAGACATCCTCAACACCAAGAGACTAGGAATTCAGAACACAGACGTCCTTCTGGGAAGAAAAACTGTTGATTGACAACATGCATCCAACCATGAAAAGTGATGTCAAAGTAAAAGGAGCAGTGCTGTCCATTGGAACAATTGTGACATGGAACCAAGGCTGGATACATGGCAGGGGACCACCCGACCTTTCACAGCAGGGGCTCAGTCACTACTGTCTGAAATGGAAGCATTTCATTAAAAGCACTTAATGTCTTAATAATTGTTTTACTTAACCTTTTTTTAAATATATATTTTATTGATTTTCTACAGAGAGGAAGGGAGAGGGATAGAGAGTTAGAAACATCGATGAGAGAGAAACAACGATCAGCTGCCTCCTGCACACCCCCTACTGGGTATGTGCCTGCAACCAAGGTACATGCCCTTGACTGGAATCGAACCTGGGACCCTTGAGTCTGCAGGCTGACACTCTATCCATTGAGCCAAACCAGTGAGGGCTGTTTTACTTAATCTTAAAGAGATCTTTTAGGAAAACATTTTAGGATAAAGAAATATTCTTTGAAGCTTAGCAGGTCCAATTTTACTTCAGTTCCTTTTCCTTTCATTAATGTAAAGGAAAATAAATTTTAATACTGCTTGAATAGTGTGCTTCCTCTTAATAATCTAATTCTAAGGGAAATACACTCTAAGTTCTAAACAAGTGACTTATAGAATCCCTTTTTGCAACTCCGCCCTGTTGTTAGTTGATGAGTGCCTGAATGCAGAGGCCAGCAGCAGCAGGAAAGGAGCACCGTCTGCAGACAGGTGATCCGGCATCCCGTGTGGCCCTGCCATGGGCAAGCCCTCCTGTTTGGGTTAGCTCCCATGAATGCTCTCACCTCTTGCCTCATTTATACAAGGATAACAGTTTTCTCTTCCTCAAAAATCTCATGTGATACAAACAATTTACATGCCAGTAAATGTTACTGGCAGGAGAATGTGGGACTTAAGGTAACAGCACAAGAAAAATATCTCAAAAGATAGGACAGTGCTCTATTGTGTTAACAAGAGGTTGAATCCAACCAGACTGTCCATTCTCTGACCAGGTTGGAAAAGGGAAGCTTCCTATTGGAAAGGGGCTGCCCAGGCACCGAAGGGTCAGGGAGCTTCACTTGAGGCTGGCAGCAGACCTGTTCTGCACTTTAGTTTCTGCTCCACTGCATTCCACACACCTGGAATCTTTCCTCTTCTTTGCTTTCACTTGCGGTGGTTGCTGGACATTTGACATGTGAAGGACACACTCCTCTTTCTTTTTGTACCATGCAGAACTGGACTTCACCTTTAGGGAGCCCCACACTCCCCATTCTCAGCCCGTGAGGGAAAAGATTCTTATTCTCTGACACTGGATTTGAGGCTGAGGTTGTGTAACCTTTGGAGCTGCTGCAATCATTTGGCAGCCAAGAAGGATGGAGCTGAGCTGGAGGAAATCCATGTCACAAGAAAAAAAACAAAGAAAATAGGTCCCAGTGACACAATTTCAATATCTAGTAAGATTAGGCCAGAGGCCAGCTCTACACCTATTCACTTTCTTAAGTCATTCACTCATTTTTTGCTCAAGCCACTAACTAAACATGTGCCACTAATTTATACATTTGTTTTAGTTGAAACTAATACACACAAACCTTTAAGGTCAAGGTACAGCTCAAATGTCAACTCTTTCAACCTCCCAATTAAACATAACTTTCCCCTCCTTAAAACTGCCTCTGCACTTTATCTGACCGTGTCTTCCAATACGTACACACAGAGCACAGGGCTGTGTGTACCCACAACTTACTGTAGACAGAAACCCTCCATAGATCTAGACTTCCAAGACAGGGATTCTTATTCTCCCAGCAACAGTTATCACAGTGTCAGGCATGAAATAAAAGTTCAATAAAAGATTGTTCAATGGCTGGCTGGATGGATGGATGTGGTTCCAGGTAGTTTAATCTTATGAGTTAGAAATCAATGACAAAAGCCTGTTACTTTCCAGTCTTACTGTTAAAAATTCTTGTCAAATGTCTATGGCCTCCATCCCTGAGCAGCAAAGCCTACTCTTTACAGATGGAGAAAGCAGAGATCTTGGCTTGGGTTATTTTAAAATATATTTTTTTATTGATTTTTTACAGAGAGGAAGGGAGAGGGCTAGAGAGTTAGAAACACCGATGAGAGAGAAACATGGATCAGCTGCCTCCTGCACACCCCCTACTGGGGATGTGCCCGAAACCAAGATACATGCCCTTGACCAGAATCGAACCTGGGACCTTTCAGTCTGCAGGCTGACGTTATATCCACTGAGCCAAACTGGTCAGAGCGGGTTACTTTAAATTTTTGCTTCTTTCTCCAAAACATAAAAGGGCACATGGGGGGAAGGGGGGGAGGATCCCTTTTACTCACATATTATTCAACTAAATCTACCTTCGATCTCCCCTACCCCCACCCCATGAAAGGAAAAGCAGCTGTTCCTGGCTCTGAAACCAAGTCTTCTGGGTGAATTCACAGAAAAACTTGAAAGTGGGTCATTTGACAGTGTCCTAACTCCTGGAGCAGCCTTTTATCTGCCCATGGATGCTCTTTTTAGGCCTGCATTCAATCCCAGAGAGATCACCAATCCAATAAGATGCAAATTTACTGATAACTTCACGGAGGGTACCAGGAGAGCACCAGACAGGGAAGGGATGAGAAGCCAGCCAGACACCTAGAATGCAGAGGGCAAGGGTGCTCCTTAGAGTTTGCACCCTTGACTCCTGGATCCCCCCACCTCCACCCTAAGCAGACCCATCAGGATCTGTCTTTTCCATTTTCTCTTTAGCCAGCAGACCTCCCGTTCCTTGCCACAAGCTTTGCCACTGCATGATATATATCCACCTCTGCCCTGGAACCCTTCCCTGGCCTGCCCAGCATGCCTCTCCCCAGCCTGCTGCCAATGATTCCAACTTCCGGTCTTGGGGACTTTTTTCTCAGTTTATGATCTCATCATACCTCCCAAACTTTATTAATCAGTCTTTTGTTTTCTCCACTCAACTGTAATTAAAGCTCTTTCTGGCTACAAGCCTGGTGGCCCTGGATTAATTACCCCACTCAATCTGGTCAAGCTTTGAGATATGACACCCAGACATGGTCTCAGCTCCACCTGCATCCTAGACCCATATTACTCTTGGGTGGGAAGAGTACTCAGCGTCCCTATCACACATGATGGAAAGGGTGGAAGTCACCTTGACCTCTAGGTCAGACAGGCCCTGGCCTTCTCCCCACCCCTTCATCTCTTCACTCTGGCAGATCTCACTCCCACCTGCACCATGACCTCCGTCTCCTAATGGGGCTCACTGTTCCTTGGTTCAGATTCTTTGCTTCAGTTTCTGTTGGGCACACAAATCCAACAGCATGGTGGTAAATCTCCTCAAATTACTTATGGAATGAAGGGAAATATAAATAAGCATGCAGCTAAAGAAGCAAATACTGCTCACCCTGTTCCCAAATTCACCCATTTCAATCACAGTAGCACAGAACAGAGAGGACCTGATCTTTCCACTCTCTGCATTCACACCCATCAGTGGATTTCCAACAGAGTCCCACAGGGTGACATGTACACTTCGTTTTATAAGTCATTCACTGGTAAAACAAGAGTAAATTGCATGAGAAAGGAGCAAGCTGAGAACATTCTATGTCCTGGAAATTATAGGATAGAGCCCTGATTCCTCCAAGCTCATCTTGTCTGACCTCAACCTCTGCTTTAAATGCACACTTCCCCGCCCCCTTATCTAAAGAATTCTTTTTATTTGTGTATCTATATTATAAGCACTGTGTGTTTTACTAATACTCTGCATCCTCCTCCTATTAAATTTGAGTCTCAAACAAATCTCATGGAAGACTTTTCTTTTCCTGCACCAACTCATAACATGGTTTATCTTTGGATAAAGAGCACTGTACAAAAAGGAGGTAACAATAAATGTTAATTAGAGTCTTATGAAGGTCTAAATTCAGCAACCTCTTATTTGCTGTTTCTTTTCTTTTTTTTTTAAATTGAATTTATTGGGGTGACATTGGTTCACAAAACCATACAGGTTTCAAGTGTACAACTCAACAAAACATCATCTGCATATTGTTTTGTGCACACCTTTACCTGCAGTTCCTGAAAGGCAGCAGTCTCCATGCTACCTTGGCCTGCTCCTCCCACCTCCATGCCCTTTCTCCTTCCTTATATGTCAGGCTATGTTGACACCCTCTTGGAGCTGCCTTCCCCAGCAGATTTAGGCTGGACAGGTGGCCTTTTCTGAGATCACTTGCCTTTGTGCCTACCTTCCTCTTTCTTCTGCCCTTAAACTGACTGAGCACACACCAGACAGGGATACTGGCAAGGGAGACTGTAAACTCAAGGGCAGTATAATAAAGGGAATTATCAAAGCACAGAATGACTGACGATGGTGAGTGGGTTTCCTCATAGCACCCTGCAGCCCAGAACGTTAAGAACAGACCTGGTTCCTTCACCAGACTGTGACCTCACGGAGGGCCAGGGCTGTATCTGTTCATACTTATACCCTACTAGTGGCCCAGTGCATGAAATTCATGCGGGTGTGTGTGTGTGTGTGTGTGTGTGTGTGTGTGTGTATGTGTGTGTGTGTGTCCCTCTGCCCAGCCTGCACCCTCTCCAATTGGGGGACGCCTTGGGGGATGTCTGACTGCCGGTTTAGGGCCCGATCTCTGGTGAGCCTAAACCAGGCAGTTGGACATCCCTCTCGCAATCTGGGACCCTGGCTCCTAACTGCTCACCTGCCTGCT
>NW_005871089.1:4917824-4993589 GCF_000147115.1 Myotis lucifugus | reverse complement strand
CACTCCCAGCTGCCCTCCCTTGTAGGCCTGATCTCACCCCCAACTGCCCTCCCCTGCTGGCCTGATTTCACCCCTAACTGCTCTCCCCTGCCGGCCTGCTTGCCCCCAAATGCCCTCCCCTGCCGGCCTGATCACCCCTAACTGCCTCAGCCTCCACCAACATGGCTTTGTCCGGAAGGAAGTCAGACGTCCGGAAGGTGGCCGGTCAACCCAGTCTAATTAGCATATTACTCTTTTATTAGTATAGACTAGAGGCCCGGTGCACAAAAATTTGTGCACTGGGGGGGGGGGTCCCCCAGCCTGGCCTGTGCCCTCTCGCAGTCTGGGACCCCTCGGGAGATAACAACCTGCTGGCTTAGGCCTGCTCCCGGGTGGCAGAGGGCACACCCAATCCCTAGGTGCAGCCCCTGGTCAGGCTCAGAGCAGGGCCGATTGGGGAATTGGGTGCCGCCCCCTGTCATGCACAGAGCAGGGTGGATCGGGGGGTTGCGATTCCACCCTCAGTCACGCTTAGGGTAGGGCCGATAGGGGGTTGGGGCACCGCCCCCTGTCACACTCAAGGCAGGGTCGATGGGGAGGTTGTGGTGCCACCCCCTGTCACTCACAGAGCAGGGCCGATCAGGGGGTTGGGGAACTGCCCCCTGTCACTCACAGAGCAGGGCCCATCAGGAGGGTTAGGGCTCCGTACCCTGTCACACACAGAGCAGGGTCGATCAGGGGGTTGGGGAGCTCCCCACTGTCACACACAGAGCAGGGCCCATCAGGGGGTTGAGGAGCTCCCCCCTGTCATGCACAGGGCAGGGCCGATCAGGGGGTTGAGGAGCTCCCCGCTGTCACTCACAGAGTAGGGCCGATAGGGGAGTTGGGGCACTGCCCCCTGTCACACACAGAGCAGGGTGGATCAGGGGGTTGGGACGCTGCACCCTGTCACACTCAGGGCAGGGCCAATGGGGAGGTTATGGCTCTACCCCGTTACACACAGAGCAAGGCCCGTGGAGGGGGGTTGGGGCGCCACCCTCTATCACCCACAGAGCAGGGCCAATCAGGGGGTTGGGCGCCGCCACTGTCACACTCAGGGCAGGGCCGATGGAGAGGTTATGGCTCTACCCTGTCACACTCAGAGCAGGGCCCGTGTGTGTGTGTGGGGGGGTGGGGGTGGGGCGCCGCACCCTGTCACACACAGAGCCGCAGGGTGATCAGAGGATTGGGGAGCTCCCCCCTATCAGGCACAGAGCAGGGCTGATCAGGGGGTTGGGGCACCTTCCCCTATCATGAACAGAGCAGGGCAGATAGGGAGGTTGTGGCCCCGCCCCCTGTCACACACAGAGCCGCAGGGCGATCAGGGGGTTTGGGCGCTGGCCCCTGTCACGCTGATCCCGGTGCCGGGAGGCATATTACCCTTTTACTATATAGAATAGAGGCCTGGTGCATGGGTGGGGGCCGGCTGGTTTGCCCTGAAGGGTGTCCTGGATCAGGGTGGGGGTCCCCACTGGGGTGCCTGGCCAGTCTGGCTAAGGGGCTGAGGGCCGTTTTCAGGCTGGCGGGTGACTGAAGCTCCCAACTACTCCTTTTTTTCTTTTTTTTTTTTCTATTCTGGGCCAGCTTTAGCTCTGAGGCCTGGCTGCTGAAAGCAGGTTTCTGGCCTTTACCTTCTGTATTTGATACAATGTTGCGGTCCGCCTGGCTGAAGCCCGGCTGACTGAAAGCCAGTTTCTGGGGTTTTGTTTAGCTTCTATATTTGCAACATAGTTGCTTAGAGTTGCAGCTGAGAGGCCGGCAAGTCAGGCGGGGAACGTTGGAGTCCGCCATCACTGGAGCAAGCAAGCCTCCCTGTTCGCTTCAGTGCATGGCTGCTGGCCGCCATCTTGGCTGACAGTTAATTTGCATAAGGATATGCTGATTAGCCAATGGGAAGGGTAGCGGTCGTACACTAATTACCATGTTTCTCTTTTATTAGTGTAGATAGATTATATAGGATAGGATTGCTTAAATGAGGCGGGGGGGGGAGGCTTTTTCACCAGGAGGAGATGCTCTTGTCAGACAAAAACACATAATCCCTATATCTGGACTGATAGCCAGCCATATGCACTATACTGCCAAACCGGTCATTAAAAAATTGAACCACTTTCTTACACCTTACACCAAATAGCTGTTGCGCTTAAAACCCCTCCTCAGCTCCCACCTTAGGTTCTGCCTTCGTAGTTCACCCAGATTAGGTTCTGATTTGTCGATTTCTATGTCAGTCAGCGTCAAAAGCTCCACCTCCTAGGCAGCCACTGGCTCCTCGCAGTTCACCCAGATTTGGTTCTGATTGGTTGGTTTCTATGCCAGTCAGCGTCTCTGGGCCTATCTCTGGGCCTGATCAGAGAGGCGGGGCTGATCAGTAGCTGCCCCAGGCTGCTGGCAAGCGGGCTGAACTGCTGACCTCTCGGGGAGAAAGAGAAGCTCGGCTGCTGATCAGCCCCGCCTCTCTTTCTCTCTGAGAGGTCAGCAATTCATCCCACTCGCCAGTCCACGCCCACCAGAGCCTGCTGCATGCGCAGCCTGGCATTTGGTCGAGCCTTCGGTCGTTTTGAACGTTACAGACCCTGGTTCTTCATATATATAGATAATTGACAAAGCTGTAAGATATTTAAAATGTACATGATGATGAGTTTATATGTGTATAGATTGTGAAAGTAATCCTGCCATCTAGTTAATTTATACATTCATCACCCCACATACGTATCTTTTTTATTTTTTGGTGAGAATATTTAATTTCTACTCTCTTAGTGAATTTCAATTATATGCTACAGTGTTATCAACTATAGATGGTTTTGCAAACACGTGTTGAGAAGTCTCTCGTAAAAATATGTTCTTATCTAGCCCCTTTGTCTTCTATTTTATTTTTTCTACTAGAGGCCCAGTGCACGAAATTTGTGCACTCAGGGGGTGTCCCTCAGCCCGGCCTGTGGTCTATCATAGTCCGGGAACCCTTGGGGGATGTCCGATTGATGGCAGGAAGCAGGCCTAAGCCATCAGTTGGACATCCTTAGTGATGCTCGGGAGGCAGAAGAGGCTCCTGCCACAGCTGCTGCACTTACCAGCCATGAGCCCAGCTCTGGCTGAGCAGCACTCCCTCTGTGGGAGCACACTGACCACTAGGGGGCAGCTCCTGCGTTGAGCGTCTTCTCCCTGGTGGTCAGTGCACGTCATAGTGACGGGTCATTCCACCATTTAGCCGATTTGCATGTTAGCCTTTTATTACATAGAATTACATAGCAGAGGGCCTGCCACACAGTAGGAAGGTGGGCTGAAAGAATGGATTCCACAGACATGGTGACCAAATGCCAACAGCCCCACTTTAAGACCAACTCTGGTACTGCTCTTTAACGTGTATCCTAATCAGCTCAATGTCCAAGGGTAGAGTGATTTATTCCTGGAGAAAGTTGTGGGTTATTTCTAGGACCAAGGTTTTGTGCAGAAAAAGCAAGTTGAGTTTTTTCAGTAACCACTGGTAAATTGTGAAACTGTGTGAACTGTGTATGATTTTTAGCAATAGGGTCAAATTTTTAGCCATCTGCCATGCTCACAGGTCCAGAATCCCGCCCTCTTGCTGGCTGAACCAGCCTTGTCTATTGTACCTGGGGAGAAATCCACCCCTGACCCCCCACACTAGAGGTGGGGCCACTTGTATGCTACCACCATCCTCACTGTAGGAGTGGGAGGTGGAAACTGTGGTTTATACAACTGCTGCCAGCATCAGTTATTAAAACTATACAATCTAGATATCAACATTTACAGGTGAGCAGACGACAAGGAACCCCAGGACCTATAAAGAGAATCAGCAGCCAAAATGAGCAAACTGATTCTCAGCTCACACTTAAAAAAGGGTAATACAGAGACACATAAAACATCTAAAAATTGCTTCTCTTTTTTTTTAATCCTCCCCTGAGGATATTTTTCCATTGATTTTTAGAGAGAGTGAAAGGTAGGGAAGGAGGGAGAAAGAAAGAGAAACATTAATGTGAGAGAAACACATCGGTTGGTTGCCTCTCACCCACACCCAACGGGGACAGGGATCAAACCTGCACCCAGGTACGAACGAGCCCTTGACCAGGAATCAAACCTGAGTTTGGTCTGCAGGCCGACAGTCTAACCACTGACCCACACTGGCCAGGGCCTAGGTTTATTTTTTAGGGAGATTAAAGAACATACTGCATAGAACAGGCTCATAAGAAAAGCATACTGAGAACATGAACCATTTTTAGCAATTAAAAAACCCACATGATTGCTAAGAAAAACAAAACTTATCATAGGTAGCAAATAGTAGAAAGGAGTCTCCTAAAAAAATAGTTGGTAAATTATAAAATTGATTCAAGGAACTCTGAGAATCTGGAAGAAAAAAAACGAAATAAAAGAACTAATGAAAAAAGGATAAAAGAAGTAAGAAATGGATTTGGAGTTCCAATATCCATATAGCAATAGTTGAAAAAGAAAAAAATAAGCAAATGAAAGGAAATCAATATATAAAAAAGCAGAAGACAACATCTTTGAAATGAAGACTTGACTTTTCAGATGAACACTATCATAGAGGAGCATTGGGGGGAAAAAGACCCATATCTAATACAGCCTGATCAATCATTGCAAGAAAAAAGAAAATAATTATATGAAATCCTTAGCAAACTAAAACTGATTAACCACAAAGAAAAAATATCAGACAATAACAGAATTTCTCGTCTGCAACATTGGAAGCCAGAAATTTATAAAGCAATGTTTATATATTCCAAGATGAAGGAACTGTGATGGTGACCCCAGAGTTTTACACCTAACAAAACTTTCCTTTATGTGACAGCAAAAGAACATGCAAGTTAAGACACTTAAGGCCTCAGAAAGTAAATTATTTGAAAAACAAACAAAAAATTACTCAAAATAGTTCAGGCAAATGGGAAATTAATCACATTAAATAATTCAAGAAAGGGGAATATATGCTGTAGAAAAAATTGTGAGCAATGAGAGAAATTAAAATCTAAAATATAGATAACAAGTAAGTTATAATGTGATTAAGACACTTAATAACTGTTAGGAAAAGATGATTAGAAAAGAAGAGGCATAAAAATTTGGCAATAATCTAGAACTAAAATTTCATGTTATTTTAACTAAGTCTGGGTGTAGGAAAAAAAAGGAGAAAAAGACTCAGAAAAAGTATGCTAAAGCTTTTACCTTATCTGGAAGAATAGTGGCAATCTACTCTTGATAAATGTATATACATACACACAAATATGTCGTAATATGCTTGCTAAAAATTTAAACGAGAGTAACAAGAATATATATAACATAAATATATGCATATTTTATATAGAGAGATAGATAGGTATGTGTGTACTCTAAAGAATACACATTTTTAAAAAAATCCTAGGAATATACTAGTTCAAAAAATATGCTAGGCCCCAAAGAAAACCTAAATATAGTCTAAGATATAGAACTCTCACATATTAAGTGATCAGACTATAGAAATTAACATCAAATATAGAAACCAAACATTACAAGCTCCTTGAAAAGAAAACATTAATAAGGAATATATGACCAAAAGCTAGTACTTTGAAAAGATCACTGAAATAACCACAAATATATATTAAAAATAAGAAAGAAGATATAGTTACAGGTATAAAGGAGATTTTTAAATTATGAAAGCTAAAAGCTAACTCAGGATGAACTGGAAAATGTTCCAGAAAATCTGTCAAGATCTAAAGTAGATCAATACCATGGAAAAATAATCTACTCTTCAAAAAAGGCACCAGTCTCAGATAGTTGTTCAAGAAACTTCTAGAAGCCTCAATTGCTTACATCCTTTAAATTGTAGAGCAGAGAAAGGGTATAAATAGTAAGATTTTAACATTTATTGCAAATATGTGCAAGGCACTATGCTAAGTAATTTATATATATATTACTAGAGGCCCGATGCACAAAATTCATGCAAGGAGCTTGGCCCTCGCAGCCCGGCTGCCTCAGCTGGCCCTTGCAGCCCTGACATCATCCAGTCCAGACAGTCATTCTGCTATTCAGTCTAATTAGCATATTAGCTCTTTATTATATAGGATTATGTTCATAAGAGGAAAGCTTACAAATTCATTGAAAGAGATTAGTATTCATTGAAAGAAAACTTAAAAAAGAAATCACACATATTCATAAAAATTGATCACATCTATAAATATAGATAATAGCCTAAATAAAATATTATAAATGGAAATTAGTTATGAATTAAAACAATAACAGTATATTATGACCAAATAGAGATTTCCTCCTGGGAATTAAAAAATGGCTCAACATAAAGAAACCTATTAATATAATTCATAATACTAAAAGGTGAAGGGCAACCTTAATAGAGTCCAAAAGAACACTCATTCTCGAGTGTTTAACAAATATTTTTATTTGTTAAAAATAAAACAAAATTCTTAGTAAACAAGAAATGGAAAGGCAACTTTCTCAATGTGATTTTTATTTTTTATTTTTTAATATACTTTTATTGATTTCAAAGAGGAAGGGAGAGAGACATAGAAACATCAATGATGAGAGATTATCTTTGATCGGCTGCCTCCTGCACACCCCGCACTGGGGATTAAGCCCGGAACCTGAGCATGTGCCCTTGACCAGAATCGAAGCCGGGACCTTCCAGCCCACAGTCCAATGCTCTATCCATTGAGCCAAACCAGCTAGGGCTCTCAATGTGATTTTTAAAAGCTACCTAAGGAAGTCAATAATAAGCACGATACTAAACAAGAAAACATAAGAAAACTTTTCATGAATGACAGGAACAAGATAAAGTTGCTTTTTCTAAATACTGTTATTCAATACTGTTCTGGCCAATGAAACTAAGCCACAAAGTAATGTGGGTAAATACTGAAAGAAAAAGTTTTTATTATTTTCAGATGATATGATTGTTACCTAGAGAAACTAAAAGAAACTGAAAAACTTACAGAATAAGAGTTCGTTATAATTAGCTAGATATAATTAATACACATAAATTGAGAGGATTAGTGAATGCTAATGCAACCAATTAGAAATAATTAACATTCTATTCTCAATATTATTAAATATTCAAAATTTAACTATAATTTTAAAAAGTTCAAGACATATATGAAGAAACTATAAAACCCAAAAGATTTAACTAGAGATGAGGGCAAGTCACCCCATTTTTACTGCAATTTCAATCAAAATCCCAATGAATATGTAAGTTGTGAAACTACATAAGAAAGAGCAAAAGAAAAGCAAGTTATTTTTGAAGAATGGGAACTTGCCCTAATCAAACACAAAGCCACAGAGTTCCATATAGCATACGGATTAGCATAGAAATAGTGAGATCACTGGCACAGAACAGAGATTTACAAACATACTCATGACTACATGGGCATTTAGTACATGATTATTTAGGGCATTTCAAATCGGGGCAAGAGTGGATTATTAAAATCTTTCAATGAAAATTGAGAAAAACTGGAGAGAAAAATAGTGAAGGTTTCTACCTTATATATACCACACACAAAAATAAATACCATTTGAATTAAAGATTTAATTATAAAAATAAAGTCATACAAATATTAAAATAGAATATAAGAAAATATTTTTAACATTGGTATGGGAAAAAAAATCTTTCCTAGGATGGCCAAAGCTAGAAAATATACAGCAGGGGTGGGGAATGTCCAGCCGGTGGGCTGTATGAGGCCCGTGAAACCATTTGGTCTGGCCCTGCCAAGGCATTAAGGGTGAGTTAATTAAATGTTTGACCAACTATAGCAGGCTAATGTTTAAGTTGATAATTTTGTATGGCCCTCGAATGATGTTATAAATATCCAATGGCCCTTGGCAGAAAAAGGTTCCCCATCCTTGCTATAAAGGGAGATTGATGGATTGGACTACATAAAACTAAAAACTTAAACACCAATACCTTATGCTGTGTGAAGTATTGTGTTTGCACTACAACAGCCTCCTACAATTAAAGAGATTAATTCCTCCAAGGGGAAAAAAAGGCAAAGGACCCAAATAGGCAACTCACAAATGAAGAAAAAATGGTAAATAAACATATGAAAAGCCGCTGAACCTCAACCTTAAAACTAAGCAAAGAAATCCAAATTCAAATGATAATATCACTGTTGAGGAATTGGGAGCGGGCGGTGGGGGGGGGGGGGCAGGGGTTGGGAAGAGAGGCAGTGGGAAGTGCAGGTGGTAAGCCTCCTAGTGAGCCACAGTCGGCTCAGCAGGAATGCAGTTCTCAGAGGGTCCCCTAGTCTTCACTTTAAAATTACATCCCCAAGAACAAGCACACAACACACAAGACATTTATTGGGGGAGGGTGTCCCAAAGTTCACATAGGTATGCTACGTTTTTGGCCAAAAGGGGTATAAATAAGACCTCAAAAGACTATATAACTTCTATCTGTGTATATATTCATAAAGAAACTCTGGAAACATTCAAACTAGTGACAATGATTACCTGGATGGGAGGAGGATGAAGTGGTGGGAATTAGGCAGATCATAAAGAGAAACAGAGACTTAGCACTCTCTACATAAGTTTTGTTTGTAATTTTTGAACCATATAAATAGTATTATTTATTTTTAAAAATAATTGAAATCTTATGCTGTTTAATGAAAATAATGATAACTGGAATTTATTTTTTCCATACATACATTCCCAGATAGCGCGGTAGTTAGGTTTTGACTTTTCAGACAGAAACTGCCTGCATCTCTCTCATCTTAGAATCCAGCTATATAGAGATCCCATGGCAGCGCTTATGGAAAATTTCACTTTCTAAAAGGCAGTTTGGTAGCATGTATCAAAATGTAAAATTTTCATGCCCCTTAACCCAGCAATGGCATTTCTAAAAATTTGTTCTAGAGGAATTACGGAATAGGGTGCAAAGATGATTCTGCAGTATTATTTACGATAGGAGGAAACTATTACGATCCACTAGCGTGGCACAGAATATTGGTAAATTGTGATCATCGCTACTGATGCTACTTGTTTGTGGACCACCCCTGGAGTTACACAAGAAGCTCCTTGTCCCACATTCTCAGCTTTGTGACTCCAGATCCCTGCTCCCCATTCACCGGCTACCTGGCTCTTGGATGCGCCACCCACCCACCGGCTCACCTAGTCAGTGTAGGGTTGCGGTGGTTGGAGTTGGCGCAGAAGATGTTGTTGGACTTGCGCGTGGCGTCCAGAAACTGGCACACCGCCTGGCCGCGGAGCTCGGCCAGGGGCCGGGCCTCGTGCTTGAGGAACCACTGATGCGCCTCGAAGCAGCTGGCGCAGAGGAGTTGCTCGCACTCGAAACACCAGAAGTCTGCCGGCTCTTTGCAGCGGGTGCAAACGGCCTGCGCATCCACAATCTGCTGGTACACCGACAGGCGCCGCTGCAGACTCTCAAAGAAGATGTTATCCAGGACCGGTCCATCAGCGCCAGGAGGAAGGGACGCCTGGCAGATAGGGCACTGCATGTCCGGGGCCTGCAGGCATCCTGAACACAGTGTGTGCAGGCAAAGCAGCAGCTTAGGGCACTTGGCTTCTGCCTGACAGCCGTGGCAGCGCAGGAACTGGAACTCCTCCTCCGTAGTTTGCTGGGGGACCAGAGGAGAGGGGTGAGACCTTAAGTCCCAGGAGTCACCACCCACCACCATCATAGGTCCCCTGCCCCCACGGCTGGAGGCTGGAATGGGACTTCATATTTCATTCCAGGCAGTCACTGGATGATGAAAACCCAGGCTTACCAGTATTTCAATTTCCCATTTACTCAGGCTTCCCACTCTAATTCCACAACATATTGAGCATCTACTTCCCATCAGACACAGTACCAGGCCCTGAGATACAAAGATAAATAGGATACCTCTATCCCTACTATCACTGAACTCAGTTTAGAAGAGATACATTAAGTATCAACCTTCTATAAAGTTTGATGGTTCCTCATAAAGGTAAACTACCTTTTTGAGGAACTACCATATGATTTGGCAATTCCACTCCTAGATTTATATCCAAAAGAACTGAAACCACTGACCCACACAGATACATATTTACCCACATTCTCAGGAGCATGCTATTCACAACAGCCAAAGGTGGAAACAACCCAAGTGTCCGTTAAAGGATAAACAAAATGGAGTACATACAACAAAATATTATTCAGCCTTCCCATTTAAGGAAGGACATTATGCTAAGTGAACTAAGCCAGACATAGGACAAATGTATGATTCCACTTATATGAAATATCTAGAGCAGGCAAATTCTCAGAGACAAAGTAGATTAGAGATTACCAAGGGCTGGAGGAAGGGGAGAATAAAGAGCTATTGGTTAAAGGGTACAGAGTTTGTTTGGGTGATGAAAAAGTTCTGGAAATAGGTCGTGAGGGTTACACAACATTGTGAACGTACTTAATGCTACTAAATAGTATACTTAGAAAAGGCTAAAGTGGCAAATCTTGTGTATATTTTACCACGATTTTTAAAAATGCAAAAAAAAGTACTTAATACAGTGCATAGCACACGATAAATGCTCATAGAGTTAACTACTAATATTAAGCAATATTATTCCTAGTTGTACTTATGCAAATAATACAAATTACTACAACTGGTGTTATTTGTGCTTTTAAAAGGGCCTGGAAGAACATAGAGCAAGTGATCTAAGAAGCTCCTTTTGGGGGTGGGAGGCTGGGGATTTGTTCAGGAGAAGACTAAGGGAAAGCTTCCAGGTAGAAAACCTGCCTTGGGAAAGGGGGTTGGGCGGGCAAGGTGTTCCAGGAGAAGTATCTAGAAGGCTTCCTGGAGAAGAAACCACAGGAGCTGCGAGGCCTTAACTGATTCACCTCTCCCATTCGGAACTGGTACTTAGGTTTTGTTTTCCCCAATGTGAGCGCTCTCCGCCACCCCCCCCTCCCCCCCTCGCAAGGGCCATGCTCCAGGATTGGGCAATTGGGCTATTACTCTGGGGCCTCCTCCGAGCAGGGGCAAAGAGGCATAGCGCCAGCGCGGGTAGGAGAGTCCGGTCCGAGGTGCCACTGTTCGTTCAGTGGAGAATAGCAGCCCAGAGAGGCTCCCTTAACTCATCCTGGTGATCTTTTTTCATCTCTTCTCTCCTCTACTCCTACTCGAGCCAAGAGGGTCTGGTCTTTTCCTTCTGTGTACTTGACCAAGTTCCCTCTCCCTTCTCACCTCTCCTCCCATCACAGCAAATTCACAAAGCCTAAACCCCATCTCCCCAAACCCAGTAGTACCTCTGTGGGGCTGTGGTCCGGGCTGGGCTGCTGGCTTTCGGAGGGAGACTCCGGGGGAGGCATGGTGGACATGTCGGGCAGTGCGGAGTCCTGTTGGGTCCCCGAAGATCTGGCGGGTGCAGGCTCCGGCTGCATGGAACCCAGTGCAGTTTCGATTCTCAGTTTTGATCTTGGGGGGCGGGAGAAGCTTGATGAGACTCACGCGCGAGAGCACTGAATTTCCGGAGCTATCCGAAAGGGGAGGTGCCGGTTCTGGGCCAGTCACTGGAAAGGAAGTGAAACAGTAATTGGGGGCGGTTCTAGGAGCGGAGAGGCCGAACTGTGGGTTTGGAAGACACGCCCATGGCAGGTTGGAGGGAGAGGGAGGACAGTAGAGCACAGCTGACCTGGGGGAACAGCAAAGTGTCTGAGCTGACTCGAGAGGGGCAGCCCCGCCCTGGGCTTTGGGCCATTCATCAGCTCACACGGCACAGCTTTGTGCCAGCCCCCAGCTGGGAGCCTGGGGCATAGAGATGAGTGACATGGCCCTTGCTTTGGAAGAATCCCGGATCTAGTGGAAGGACAGGCTCCAAAAAGAGATTTTCACACAGCATTGAGACTGGCTGGAAAGGAGGTTCCTCAGCTGGGACTTGGAACAGTGGGAATTTACCAGGGACTCCAATATTGGGAAGACACTTTAAACAGAGAGAATAGTGCATGCAAAGGCATGAAGGTTTGAAACAGGATTTAAGAGGGGACCCATGAGCAATGTCAGCCCAGGAAGGACTGGGGCAAGATCATAGATAAGGAGATGGGCCAGTTTTGTGGACTGTAGAGTCAGTTTGGTACCTAGGAACAATGTGATTCACTGTGCATGGTAGGAAAGTCACTCTGACAACCTAGGGGCAGGTGGCCTGATCTAGGATAGTGGCTGTGGGACGCAAGGGGGACCTGAGTCAGAGACACTGGGAGGACACTGAGTGCAGATGAGAAGAACAGGATGATGCCTTGGGTCACAGTTGGAAAGGCTGGTAAATTTTAGGCAGTGGGGGATGGGGGAAGCTGGTACAGGGTATGAAGAGTGAGGAGACAGAGCAAGTTAGCTTTTGGCCAGCAGAGAAGTGTGCCAGACCCCCAGTTGGTGAGGGGAGAAAGTACAGCTCCAGGTAGCCTCCCTGAGCCAGTACCCTTGACTCTAAACTTCAAACCATCCCAACCACTGTGTACCCATTCTATGCTGTTCCAGCTTGGAACAGACTAGGAGGGGTTGTGACAGGGCTTTGCTCTTGTAAAGGCTTATAGTCTGAAGGCATGTATGGAAAGGAAGTGGGAGAGGCTTCAGGAGCCTGCCCCACCTTCCAACCCCATCAGTACCCCTAGGGTTTTAGAATCAGGCCATCAAACTAGGAAAAACCAAAGATGGTGAGCAGCTATCTGCAGAAGGGACCTGGAACTGGGCTATTGCTGAGGGGCTGAGGGGTAGAAGGAGGCAACTAGCATGTGGCTGTGACAAGGAAAATTTTATTAATCTCTGTTCATTTTGGAAGACAGCTTGCCTCAATGCCCTATTAGAAGTTAATGCTTCTCAGAATAAACTCCCCATTTGCATTTGGGTTTTCTCAAACCATGAAGAGACAAGTTACCTCTGGGTAACTGGATCAAGAGATATGCTGTTTCTGGCCCTAAGGACTGAGAATCTCACCTCTAGATGCTTTGAAGGGTCTGCCCCATCATAACTCTGTGCTAACTCCTCGTTCCTGAGGTCTGCACATGAAATTTTTCTGTTTTTGTGCCAAAGTCCAGGTTCTCCCGCCCCACCTTAACCGCAGTGAGCTAATCAACAAATAAGTACTGAGATCCACTCTGTGCCAGATCCTGCTTGTTGGGCTGTGGGTACACAAAGTGGAGTAATTTGCTGATTATGCCCTGGAGAAACGTTAATTCCAGATAAGCCTCCACTCCCTTCCCAGCATACACACCCCAGTATTTGAGTTTGGAGAGGGAATGGTACAATTTCCTTGATTCTGAATAAGATTCGGCTCCTGAAAAATCCCTTTCAAAGCCAACGTCCCTCCTGATCCTTTTCCAAAGCCGAGGGGTAGCAAGCAGGAGGAGGCAAGGACCACCTTTCCTCCCAGCCCCGCGTCCGCAGTTCGGTCCTCCTAGCGCAGGTGGCGACGTGCGACTCCCGAGAAGCCGGAAGCCGCGGCCGGGAGGGGCGGGGCGGAGGCGGGCAGATCACTTCCGGCACTGGCTGTTTAGAGCCCTGCTCCTCAGGTGTGGGTACCCGGCGCTGCCCTTGGGGGACGTGGACTCTTTCCCGCAGTCGAACTTCGGCTTCCTGGGCTCCCAGAAGGGCCGCTTGTTCCGGGAGCGGGGCGGCGTGGGGCCGGGGGCTGGTGAGTGGCCGTCCAGCGCAGAGGGACCCGGGGGACCCGGCCGGCATCCCCAGGCCCGAGCTCTGTGCCTGTCAGAAGTCGGCTGGTCTCGCGTAGTCGCTCCCAAAGAGGAGGGAGCGAGGGGAAATGCTGCGTGGAGACGGGCCTGTACCGGACGCTGGGATGCTGGCGTCGATCCACCCTTCTGGGGCTTCGGGGCTGCAGCCTTCAGTTCTCATCTTCCAAGGAGCCCCCCTCCGTCCGCCCCATACACCTCACTCCTCCTCCGCTCCGCCTGTTAGGCCTCGGCTGAGGTTTCAAGTTCCCATTTTGACGAGAAAGAAACCAAGGTCTAGGCATAGAAGATCATCTGCTCGCCAAGGGCACTTGGCTGCCAAGAAGTGGCAGAATTCCCTCTGCCCCCTCGCAGGGGAGTAGGGAGGAGAGCAGAAAATCAACCTCTAGATTCCCTGAGCTTGAGCACCTCTCTGTTTCCTGGTGGAGGGACACAGGCCAAAAAAAGGCCCTCAGCTGCCTGTGTGTCAACTCTGGCCCTGTCTTGCTCCAAAGCCTTGAATCCCACATTTCAGATCTCACATTCCTCAGTCTGACAACCAAACACTGGAGGATTTGGTCCCTCCCTAACCCTCCTGTAATGACAGCTGCCCCATCCAAGGGTTCCTTTTCTGCAGGGGCCATGAGGTGAGCCTCATTTCCTAGTTCCTCTCTCCCCACCTCCCACCTGAAGCTCTTCAACTAAAGCATGTATTTGACGGCCCTTAGGGGGTAAAGAATTGTGAGCTAGGAAAGAACATCTTAGTCCTCACCTATGGCTCTTATTGATTGGTGAGCCATTAATGCCTTATCCCTTTAGGCAAAAGGACTCCTTGAAAGCACACCTTTGGGGCTTATGATAGAGGAGGGATGGGTTATGCCAGCAGCATTCAGTTCAACCCAACCTGTGTTTTCAGATTCCCACCCACTCCTGGCTCTGTACCAAGTTAATATAAATTAGACAAGAAGATTGATTCCTGCTCAGCCCAATAAGGAAGGCATCACATGGTTTTGCTTCTCAGATCCAATGACCATTGTCCAGCAGAGAAAGCCTTGTGAAGGCTGGACTTGGGAGAGATTAGTTTTGATGTGTGGGAAGAGGGAACAATCCTTAAGTAGGACCTACCCAAAGATATGGGAGTATTAGGCAAGGAGGCAGACAGAGCTCTGAGAAGGAAGGGAGGTGGGCAAAAGGTACACTTGACCATGTTCACTGTGCCTGCAGCTGTCCGGCCAGCCAATTGGTGTTCCTTGACTGCCTTTGTGCTCTTGCCTCAGATGTATCCCACACCTGGTCTTCCTGCCTCTGCCACAGCCTCATCAGTTTCCTGGGGTTCTTGATGCTGCTGGTCACCTTCCCCATTTCTGGCTGGTTTGCCCTGGAGATCCCCAGGGTGGTTGGGTCATACTGAGCATTGATGGATGAACTTTTTGTCCTCTGTCTCCTTCCCTTAAGTATATTATCACACTTCCGGAAAATGGGCTGGGCCAGGACACATCTTTCAGTTGAGGAAACTGAGGCTCATATTTGTCCAAAGTCATACAGGAACCAAACTCCCAAGTCCTGGGTTCTGGACAATAGTGTTAAGGTGCATACTGATATCTTTGCCAAACCTCCCTGCCTTTGGATTAGGCTAAATTGGAACTGGAAAACACTAAAATTGGCCCCAGAGATAACGAGTGAAAGGAATTTAGGCCTTGTTTCCACAGGGGGTATCTGCAGATGGGAAAGGGATGAACTATAGTTGAGGATCACACCTGAAAGCCACAGTGAAGTGGAAGCCAAGCAGGCCTGGCTCTTTGTGCAGCCCTAGGCCATGGCCAACTTTTCTAGAAAGACTTTGGGTTTGGTGTAGTCTGGAAGGAAGTCCTTAGAAAGTCCTAAATCCTAGTCCTAAAACTGCCACTGAAACAAATACTGTGACCTTGGGCAAGTCACTTTGCCTCTCTGGGCCTTCATTTCTCAATGTGGATATATTTACTTCTTTGAGGACTCCAGCACCTGAAGTTGGCAAAGCCCTTTGCTTAGGGTTGCGGATGGAGCAGCCCAGAATTTGATCCTAACTAATTCAAGGACAGACAGTTTTCTGGGTTGAGTCACATCTAGCTTCAGACCACAGAAAAGAAAAGTTTCTCTGAGGATCAAGAAACAGTGTGGTAGTGGAGAGCATGGCTTCTGGAGTCATTCAGAGCTGCATTCAGATCTTGCCTATTTCAGTTAGGGACTGTGATTTTTGAGTAAGTCACAACCCCTCAGAGCCTTGGTTTTCTCATGTAAACACAGTTTAAGGATACCTGACATTGCCCAGGGCAAGGGGGAGAGAGGTGAGGGAGGGCCCTGGGCAGACATCAATGCCAATCTGGGCTTACCACACTCAACCCTTCCTTTGCCATTGTGAGCAGATTGTGCCCACCTATGATCAGATGATTGTGTTTCTATTGAGCTGGATCCGTACCCCCCAAGAGCCTGGCATGGTTTTGCTCCTGCCTTCATTGGCTCCTTTCAGAGGGTGGATCTGAGGACACGAGCTTTCAACGTCCCTCCCTGCAAGGTGAGGGGCTTCTTGGCTCTCCTGGACAGAGAGAATGGGGGCTGTGCAGAGTGTATCCTGGGTGCCAGTAACTTGGCCTATGAGTAGCCATCAGAGGTAGGAGAAGGGGAGTATGGAGGAGAGCAGAAAATTGAGGCTAGCGGCTGGGAGCCCATTCTTGCTACAAATACCTAACCCCATATACTTGAGGACACCATTTTGTCCATGAGGCTCTAGTGACCAGGTAGGTGGATCAAGCTGGGTGGTCTCAGTGGGCCTGATCTCCCTGCAGCTTCAGCCCCTTGAAAGTCTCCTCTTTCATGCCCCCTGCCCCCGATCTAAGAATGGGGCCATGCTGCCTGTGGGGGCCAATGTCCAGTTCAGGGCTCCAGTATTGTCAGTGATGACTGTGAAGGACCTGAACACAGCCATAGCCCAGAATGCCATGACCAAGGCCCTGCTCAAGAGGCCTCTGCAGGCAATCCAGATGGAGAAGCTCAAGATCAGCAACCAGCTCCTGGTAGGCAGCACTTCACAGGGCAGAATTCAGTGGCTGGCACCTGGGCCTCCCTTTGCCTGCGGGATACTTTGAGCAAAGCAGCAGATCCCTTTAGGCCTCAGTCTACCCTATGCATGAAGAGTGTGACAACTTTTGAAGAGCCAGTGGTATGGGTGGGACTATGAGTATGTATGTAGCACTTCATTGTCTATTTGCCTATTAATGGACACTTAAGTTGCTTCCATACTGTAGCTATTGTAAATAATGCTGTGATGAACATAGATCTACACTAATAAAAGAGAAAAATGGTAATTGGCGTACGACCGCTACCCTTCCCATTGGCTAATCAGCATATCCTTATGCAAATTAACTGTCAGCCAAGATGGCGGCCGGCAGCCAGGCAGCTGGAAGCGAACATGAGGCTTGCTTGCTCCAGCGACTGCAGACTCCAACGTTCCCCGCCTGACTTGCGGCCTCTGAGCTGGCAGTTTGAAACATTCTAACAAATATAGCCGGCTGGGATCTCAGAGCTGAAGTTATACATTGTTTCGATTATAGAATGGCAAACAAACCAGCAGCGGAAGCCTCAGAGCTAGAGCCAGAGCTAAAGCTGGCCCAGAAGAAAAAAAAAAAAAGAAAAAAAGGAGTGGTTGGGAGCTCCAGTCAACAACCGCCAGCCTGAAAGCAGCCCTCAGCCCCTCACCCAGACTGGCCAGGCACCCCAGTGGGGACCCCCACCCTGAAGGGTGTGTGACCAGCTGCAAACAGCCATCATCCCCTCATCCAGGCTGGCCAGGCACCCCAGTGGGGACCCCCACCCTGATCCAGGACACCCTTCAGGGCAAACCAGCCGGCCCCCAGGCCTCTATCCTATATAGTAAAAGGGTAATATGCCTCCCAGCACCGGGATCAGCGGAGCCGCGAGGCCTCCTGGCACCAGATCAGCATGACAGGGGGCACGCCAAACCCCTGACGCCTGGGCCTTGGTTTACAAGGTGTGGCATCTCCACACCCCCCTATACGGCCCTTCTCTTCTTGTTTAGAAAGAGTATTTACCTAAAACACTCATCTCTCAAGGGCCCTTCTTCTGTGTGTGACGGGTAAGAGCCATAACCCTCCCCATCGGCCCTGCCCTGAGTGTACCAGTGCCAGCCACCCCAACCCCCTGATTCCGCCCTGCTGTGTGTGTGACAGGGGGCGGTGGCCCTAACTCCCCTATCAGCCCTACTCTGTGCGTGACAGGAGAGGAGTTCCCCAACCCCCTGATGGGCCCTTCTTTTTTCGTGGCGGGGGGGGGGGCAGTGCCCCAACCCCCTGATTGGCCCTTCTCTGTGAGTGACAGGGGGCAGCGCCCCAACCCCCTGATTGGCCCTGCTCTGTGCATGACAGGGGGTGGTGCCGCAACCTCCCCATTGACCCTGCCTTGAGTGTGATAGGGGGTGGTGCCCCAATCCCCCAATCAGCCCTACCCTGAGCGTGACTGAGGGTGGCATCACAACCTCCCAATCCGCCCTGCTCTGTGCATGACAGGGGTCGGCGCCCCAACTCCCCAATCAGCCCTGCTCTGAGCCCGACCAGGGGCTGCACCTAGGGATTGGGCCTGCCCTCTGCCACCCAGGAGCAGGCCTAAGCCAGCAGGTCGTTATCTCCCGAGGGGTCCTAGACTGCGAGAGGGCACAGGCCGGGCTGAGGGACCCCCCCTTCCCCCCGGAGTGCACAAATTTTTGTGCACCGGGCCTCTAGTATGTATATAACAGTTTGAATTAGTGTGTTGGATTTCTTCAGACACCCAGAACTGGGATTGCTGGGTTATAGAGTAGTTCTATTTTTAGTTTTTTGAGGAATCTCCATACTGTTTTCCAAAGTGGCTATGTTATATAGGACAAGGGTCTCAAGGTCTGGGTATTCTTACTAAATGCCATTCTTGCTAAGTGTTAAAATGTAGCACAATATTTTGCAGAAGCAGCTGTACACAGGATGTGCTTGACAAGAACCCTACCATATTAAGTGTAGCCAACTGCAAACAAGAAATCAACATTTAATTAACCAAATCTATCTATATAAAAGGCTAAGTGACAGACCGTCCAATTGACGCACACTGGCAATTTAGAAATAAATGCTGACTCGCACATGCGCAATACATATAAAGCTCTCGCTGGCGCAATTGCATGTGTATGTTTCCATCTGTCATTGTCGATTGTGAATTTGGCTGTTTTTGTTGAAATGATTTGTAATGGATCTATTATTGAAGCTACCTTTGGGACTAGTAAATCTATAGATACTATTAAAAACATATCTAAACACGTGATTCTTTGTCCAAAAAATGAGCATGTTCATAAATTAAATGAAGAAATTTTGGATACACTGGATGGAGATTTTCACACCTATTTGAGTGATGATTCCATCGATTCAATTGATGCCGAAAAGGAAAATTTCCCCAGCGAATTTCTTAATAGTATTACTCCTTCAGGAATGCCATGTCATAAATTAAAATTGAAAGTAGGTGCAATCATAATGTTACTGAGAAATATTAATAATAAATGCAGTCTTTGTAATGGTACTAGATTTATTATCAAAAGATTGCAACCTAACATAATCAAAGCTGAAGTATTAACAGGATCTGCGGAAGGAGAGGTTGTTCTGATTCCAAGGATTTGTCCCTGTCTGACACTGGCCTCCCATTTAAATTAATTCAAAGATAGTTTCCCATGATGCCAACATTTGCAATGACTATTAATAAATCACAAGGACAAACTCTAGACATAGTAGGAGTATTCCTACCTGAACCCATTTTCAGACATGGTCAGCTATATGTTGCTTTCTCTCTAGTTCGAAGAGTGTGTGACGTTTAAGTTAAAGCTGTACTAGTAAATACTTCATCACAAGGGAAATTAGTCAAGCACTCTGAAAGTGTTTTTACTCTTAATGTGGTATACAGGGAGATATTAGAATTAGTTTAGTCAATTTACCAGTCATTGTTTTTATCACTGTTGTTTTTGTTTTAATATAATTTTTTGTTTTTATGTCATGTCTTTGTTGTCATATCATGTTGTTATTGTTTATTTATTGATCAGTTTATATATTATTTTCATATACTAATACATTTCACTAATTTTCTTTCATCTCTGACACTTCTATTATAGACAAAGGGTAAATAGTGATATTACAATATTTCTTCTAATTAATTTCCTTTCAATGTGCACAAATCCGTGCACCAGGCCACTAGTAGTATATATAAGCAATGGCTAAGCCTCCCATCAGGGAGATAGAGCTTTGGATGTGAATCTCCTGTCTCCTTTACTTGCTGTAACTAAATAAAACTAAGGATAATCAATGCCCCCCAAGTGGTGAACTCCTTGAGTTAGGTAACAGGTACACCAATCTGCATACCCAGCAACAGTGCACAGGATTCCCTTTTCTGGACATCCTCATCAACTTGTTTGTTGATTTATTGATAATAGCCATTTTGACAGGTGATATCTTATTGTGGTTTTAATTTGCATTTCTTTATTAGTGACTTTGACCATCGTTTCATATATTTGTGTCTTCTTTGGAGAACTTATCTATTCAGGTCCTCTGCCCATTTTTTAATTGGATTGTTTTGTGTGTGTGTGTGTGTGTGTGTGTGTGTGTTTGGTGTCAAGTTGTATGTATGAGTTTCTTATGTATTTTGAGTATTAACCCTTTATTGGATGTATCACTGGCAAATATCTTCTCCCATTCAATAGGTTATCTTTTTGTTTTGTTCTAATTATGTGAAACATGCCTTTGGTATTTTGATAAGA
This sequence comes from Myotis lucifugus, assembly GCF_000147115.1. Classification (NCBI taxonomy): domain Eukaryota; kingdom Metazoa; phylum Chordata; class Mammalia; order Chiroptera; family Vespertilionidae; genus Myotis; species Myotis lucifugus. The sequence goes on along the minus strand of NW_005871089.1, from coordinate 4,973,130 downwards.
ATTGCATTGAATCTCTAGATTATTTGGGGTAGTATAGACATTTTAACCATGTTAATTCTTCCTATCCATGAGCACAGTATATGCTTCCATTTATTTATATCTTATTCAGTTTCTTTTTTCAATGTCATAGTACTCCAAGTACAGGTCTTTTACCTTCCTTGGTTAAATTTATTCCTAGGTATTTTATTCTTTCTGATGCAATTGTAAATGGGATTTTCTTTTTTAAATATATTTTTATTGATTTTCAGAGAGGAAGAGAGAGATAGGAACATCAGTGGTGAGGGAGAATCATTTATAGGCTGCCTCCTGCATGCCCCCCACTGGGGATTGAGCCCACAACCCAGGCATGTGTCCTTGGCTGGAATCGAACCCGGGACCCTTCAGTCCACAGGCCAACGCTCTATCCACTAAGCTAAACCAGTTAGGGCTAGGATTTTCTTAATTTCTCTTTTTGATAGTTTATTATTGGTGTATTAAAATGTAACCAATGCCTGAATATCAGTTTTGTATCCTGCGACTTTACTGAATTCACTTATTCTAATAGGGTTTTTTTGGGGGCAGGGGGAGGGGGAATCTTATATAGGTTTCCTATATAGTACCATTGTTATGGTAGGCAGCCATCAATCAGAGCCTGGCTGGCCACTTCAGAGAGACGGGCTAGGCCAGGGCTGTGTAAAGGACACTGCCATGGAAATCCAGGGGTGCCCTGCAGACTCCAACCAATAGGGAGGTGGACTGAGAGCTATAGCATCTCTAGGCTTCCTGATGGTGGATCCTGCAGCACTCTCCCCACTACATAGACAGTCAGGGAGCACCAAGAATCTCCCCCATTGGCTATGATGGCTCTGGGGGAGGTTCTTACACCAAGCTGCCAAAAAGCTAGAAAGATGAATGAACAGGGCCCCAGTGCTGAAAGCTAGCAAGATAATTGGATAGAAAAAAGCCCTCCTCTCCCTATCCCTGTAAGAACTCTGGGCTTGAGCAGGAAGAGGAGATGGTCTTTGAGACTGGAGTCCACCACTCTCCCAGGTTCTAGCACCTGGATAAAACCTTTTTCCTTTTGCACCAGTGCCTGTCTCAAAAGTTTGGCTTTTGGGTGGAACCTGTGTTTTTTGTTACATCTTATCATCTGCAAATAATGACAGTCTTACTTCTTCCTTTCCAATTTGGATGCCCTTCCTTCCTTCCTTCCTTCCTTCCTTCCTTCCTTCCTTCCTTCCTTCCTTCCTTCCTTCCTTCCTTCCTTCCTTCCTTCCTTCCTTCCTTCCTTCCTTCCTTCCTGTCTGATTGTTGTGTTGACTTCCAATACCATATCTAATCTAATAAAAGAGAAACATGGTAATTAGTGTACGACCGCTACCCTTCCCATTGGCTAATTATCGAGATATGCAAATTAATCACCAGCCAAGATGGCGGTTAACCGCCAACAAAGATGGCGGTTAATTTGCATATGTAGGCACAATGCAGGGAGGCAAAAGGGAAAGCACGGAAAGAAGCCCCCTGCCACTGACAGTGATCAGAAACCCAGGGGGGAGCTAAGAGCTGGGGGGCAGGGGAAAGGCGGCCCCCAGGCCGGTTTCGCCCCAGCCATGATCGGAGAATCGGGTGCCTTTGCCGCACTGGCCAGTGATAGCGGGAAGTAGGGGTGGGGCCAGCAATGGGAGCTGGGCAGGATTTTCTATTCCTATTTTCATCAGGGTATTGGTCTATAACTTTTTTGTTCTGTCTTTGGCTTTGGTATTAGGGTAATGCTGGCCTCGTAAAATGAGTTTGGGAACTTTCTTTTGGCATAGTTTGAGAAGGAGAGGGGTTAATTCTTCTTTGAATGTTGGTAAAATTCACCTCTGAAGCCATCCAGTCCTGGACTTTTGTTTGTTAGGAGTTTTTATTATTATTATTACTGATTTGATTTCGTTAGTAGTTATTGATCTGTTCACAATTTCTGTTTCTTGTTGATTTAGCCTTGGGAGATTGTATGTTTCTAGGAATTTATACATTTCCTCTAAGTTGTCCAATTTGTTGGCATGTAGTTGTTCATAATATTTTCTTATAATCATTTGTATTTCTGTGATGTCAGTTGTTACTTCTCTTTATTTCTGATTTTATTTATTGGGTTCTCTTGCCTTTTTTCTTGATGAGCCTGGTTAAAGTTTTATCAACTTTATTTAACTTTTTCTAGGTTTTTTAGGTGGAAGGTTAGATTGTATATTTGAGATTTTTCTTGTTTCTCAAGGTAGGCCTGTATTGCTATGAATTTTCCTCTTAGAACTTCATTGGCTTTGTCCCATAGATTTTTGGGGTGTTGTGTTTTTAATTTTATTTGTCTCAAGATATATTTTTATTTCTTTCTTTATCTCATTGTTAATCCATTTATTGTGTAATAACATGTTATTTAGCCTCCATGTGTTTGTGTATATTTCAGTTTTCTTCTAATTGATTTCTAGTTTCATACCATTGTGTTTAGAGAAGATGCTTGCTATGATTTAAATCTTATTAAATTTATTGAGAGTTGTTTTGTGGCCCAGCACGTGGTCTATCCTTGAAAATGTTCCATGTACATTTGAAAAGCATGTATATTCTGCTTCTTTGGGGTGAAATATTCTTAAAATACCTATTAAGTCCATTTGGTCTGATGTATCATATAAAGCTATTATTTTCTTGTTGGTTTTCTGTCTGGAAGATCAATCCATTGATACCAATGGGGTATTAAAGTCCCTTATGATGACTGTACTACTATAGACCTCTCTCTCTTTATGTCTGCCAATATTTGCTTTAGATATTTAGGGGTTCCCACATTGGGTGTGTAAATGTTTGCAAGGGTTATATCTTCTTATTGGATTGACCCCTTTATCATTATGAGATGTCTCTTTTTGTCTTTGTTGTTTTAAAGTCTATCTAGTCTATATATCTCTAATATATCAATCCCAGCTTTTTGTTGTTGTTCCTTTCCGTCTGTGTGTGTCTTTGTATCTGAAGTGGGTCTCTTGTAGGCAGCATATGCATGGGTCTTGTTTTCTTATCTATTCAGCCACCTATGTCTTTGGATTGGATCATTTAATCAATTATATTTAAAGTGATTATTGATAGGTATATAGTTATTGCCATTTTATTATTCATATATTTTATCTTTTCTTCTTCTTCTTCTTAAATGCAGGAAGCCACCACTTGCCAATACTGTCAGTGCACCAAGGAATGTGGAAGGCCAATGGACCTTGGGCATTAGCAGGGCTGATGCTAAGCACCAAGTGTTGAGATAGTGGTGGCTCAAGGCAATTCCCTAACCTGATAATCCTTTTACTGTTTACCAAACTTTAAATTTGATATGCCTGTATGCATTGTTAAAGGGCAAATGTGTATTCAAGTAAATAAATAGTGGACCAGGCCAGGTTTCGGTGTGCCTCTTCAAGAAATAGGTCTCCACCTGGCCCCCAATGCCTTCTAAATTCATATTTCTTGTATAGTATTTTCATTTGTGCATCGGCCCCTCCTTCAGATCCTGAACCCTGCTGTGAAGGTTGTGGCACTTAAAGAATTCCCTTTAACCTTTCTTCAAATAATACTGGTTTGGTGGTGATGAATTCCTTTGGCTTTTTCTTGTCTTAGAAACACTTTCTCTCTCCTTTGATTCTAAATGATAGTCCTGCTGGGTAGAATAATCTTGGTTGTAGGTACTTGCTTTTAATCACTTTGAATATTTTGTGCTAATCCCTCCTGGCCTGCAACGTTTTTGTTGAGAAATCAGCTGATTATCTTCTGGGAGCTCCCTTTTAGGAGCTTTTCTTTTGGTGCTTTTAAGATTCTCTTTTTGTCTTTTACCTTTGGCATTTTAATGTGATGTGTCTTGGTGTGGGCCTCTTTGGGTTCATCTTGTTTGGGACTGTGCCCTTCCTGGATTTGTATGCCTATTTCCTTTGCCAGGTCAGGAAACTTTAATCATTATTTCTTCAAGTAGGTTTTCAATTTCTTCCTCTTCCTCTTTTCCTTTGGGAACCCCTATAATGCAAATATTTTATGCTTGTTGTTGTCCCAGAGGTTTCTTAAACTATCCTCTTTAAAAAAAATTTTTTTTCTTTTTGCTGTGCAGAAAACTGAGAGAGGCAGTCTGGGGAGAGTCAGTCTCACACCAAGATGTTAGAATCATTTAGGGCCCATTTCCAAGACACAGTTGGCTGCTGGTAAAGTGGGATCAGTGCCTCTGGTTAAAATGAAATCTCAGGAAAGCCTGCACACCTCCCTAAGCCCTGGTTCAGGTATACATTTCTCATTCTCGCTCTCCTTTTCACCTACATTTCATCTTGAAGGATTGAACATTCCCCACCTCTTACTTGCTAGTCTCTCCTTAGCTGCTCCAGGCCAGCTGTTTTACCCCTCAGTGCCTTGGCCCAGCCTCCCACCCTCACCTGTCACTTTCTGCAGCAGGCCTTGCCTCCTAAGACTCAGGAGGAAAAAGTCTAGGACAAGAACTCTTTCATCCTCCTCCAGCATCACCCTTCAAAATCATCAACATCTGTGCTTTTTTGTTTTTTAATCTTCACCCAAGGATGTTTCCATTGATTTTAGAGAGAGGAGAGAAACATCAATTGGTTGCTTCCCACCTGGGTATGTGCCCTGATTGGGAATTGAACCCATGATCTTTCATTGTACAGAATGATTCTCCAACCAACTGAGCCACACCAGCCAGGGCTGTGCTATTTTTCCTGCCATGTTGGAAGCATCTGCTTACTCTGTCTGAGGTTCATCCTTGCACCAAAAATGCTCTGGCCCAGAACCTGGTTCACTTTATCCATTCATCCTCTCTTCTTCTTGCCTTTCTGCCTCTCTCTCCTTTCCTTGCTTTCCTCCTGTTCTTAGTCTTGGCTTCCCATAGGCTCCTAAGACAGTCATCACAGTGAACTCCCACTTGCTAATGCAGAGGGCACTTTTCAGTCCTTCCTCTACTTCACCCGGTGTCAGACTTTGACTCTGTGCACCCATCCTTCTTTTACTCTAGATCAGTCATCTGCTTCCCTGGGCTTCCATTACTCTGCACCCAGCTTCCTTTTTTCTTCCTGGTCACCCTTGTTCCTCCTGCCCTTCAGTTTCCAAGTTTCTGTCTTTTTTTTTTCCTATGACCTCCTAGGAAAGGCTCATTTACCTGGGGCCCTTGCTACCTCTGGACACTAATTATTTACACCACTCTGCGCTAGTCCTACTCTCTCCTGCACCCTGGACCCATTTATCCAACTGCCTATTGGGCAGCTGGCTGTGCCATACACATTAAAGCTTAATGTATTAAAAAAAGTTATCATCCCTCCCCTACCTACTCCCAATTCTGCGTCGCCTGCTGTGTGCCCTTCTAGACGAACACCCACACTCATGATCCACACCAGAGACCTTGCTGCGACCTTTGTGAAGAGGTTCAGGATCTGAAGGAGGGGCTGACGCACAAATGAAAATGCTGTACAATAAAACATGAATTTAGAAGGCATTGGGGGCAGGTGGACCCTCTTTCTTGAAGAGACACACCGAGACTGGGTCCCGTCTGCTTTTTATTCAGTTTTAGATACACATCTTGCCCTCAGTAAAGCACGGCAAACAAGTAGCAGACAGACAGTCTCAAAGGTCAGTAAAGATCAGTAAGGTCCAGTAAACATTTACAGTGGGGCCTTGACTTACGAGTGTCCCGACTAACGAGTTTTTTGAGATACCAGCTGTCTCTCAGCCGATTTTTTGCATTGAGTTGACAGAGTAATTTGAGTTAACAAGCTCCTTAACGAGCTCGGTCTCCGAACGAATTAAACTCGTAAGTCAAGGCCCCACTGTACTTGGAGGCTATCAGGTCAGGAGATTGCTTCGAGCCATCGCTATCTCAACACGAACAATCGGTGCCTAGCGTCAGCCCTGCTAACTCTCAAGGTCCATCAGTCTCCTGCGTTCGTTGGTGCACGCTCATGACAGTATTGGCAAGCCGTGGCTTCCCACAAACCTGACTCCTCCGCACTGCTTTCTCTGTCATCACACATCTGGGCAGCTGACTAGCCCAGTGGTTCTTTTTCTCTAGTATCTTGCTGTAGCTTCATATAGTTTACAGAATTGTGCTCCTTCTTGGATATATCTTGGCTCCACAGCCACCTGTCTGCCTGATACCAGATCCACATCATTTCTGTTGGCAATTTGAAACCACATCCTACTTTGGTCTCTGTGCCTTCACCCTCAGCCCCCTCCAACCCAGTGTCCACATGGCAGCCAAGAGAATCTTTCCAACAAGCAAGTCTGCTCTGTCAACTCCCTGCTAAACGCCTCTCTGGGGCTCCTTGTGCCTCAGAATAAATCCAGGTGAGCAGGAACAGCTACCTCTGATCCCCTCAGCTGTCTCCAGCCTCCCAGCCCACACTTGAGTGTTTAACTAAAGGGAACTTGCAATTCCAGAATGTTCCAGCCTCTCCTGTCTGAGCTTGTGCACATTCTGCCCTTCACCTGTATAATTCACTGCCCCATGTCCTCCCTGGTCCTCTCCTGGCTGCTTACTGCCAGTAGCGCACAGCTGGATTGTATTGTCCTGTGTCCATGTTCCCAAGCAGAAACTTGTCAAGGGGGTGCCTTGTGAGCCTGCCCAAAGAAGGTGCTCCGGGACGGTGTGCTGAATGAGTTCCATTTATCCCCACACTGTCCTCCAACTGGAGAGCAACAACGTGACCAGGGCCCGGGGGCTTGAGGTGGACCACGTGGAGCTGGCAGTGGAGGCTGTGCTACAGCCACCACAGGACAGTCCAGCTGGGCCCAGCTGGACAGTCCCCTCCAGCAGCTGGCTCTCCATTTCCTGGGGAGGGGCATTTACTCACTGGCAGGAGGTACCCTGCCCCCGGGGCCAGGTGAGGAGCCTCCTGCAAAGGGTGGGGGGCTCAGCAGGGCACTCAGCTTGGTGTCCAGCACAGGCTGAGCTTTGCTACTTGCTCCCTTAAGCAAGCACCTTTATGCAGTCCATTCTCTGCCTGTCTTTTCAGGCCACTCCGATTCTGGAGCTGACTAGAACTAAGGCGGTGGGAAGAGCCTAGGTGTCTCTAAGCGCGTGGAGGCCATGGTAGAAAAGAGATTTACATTCACACTGGAATAGCTTAGAAATAGGGTTTGGGAGTTAAGGATGAAAACTTAAGAGTGACTTCTTAGCTGAGTAGTGAGTTGAACACAGACCTGAAGTGGGTGTAAGAGGGAACTATTGCGAAGGTATGGAGGCCACAGTGATCCTGACCTTGGCAGCAAATTGACCTCCCCTCTCTGCCACTTCCCCAACCTTGTGGACTACCCCCACCAGACATCTTGGAGATGGTGAGCAAAGTTGAGTTGCCTGCCCTCACATTGGTGCTAGGCCCAGCTTGAAGCAGCCTGGCCGAGGGACTGCTGACTACTCTGCAGCCCCACCTGGTCAGCCAAGTTCGGGCCTGCTACCAGTTCAGTGTGGTCCTTCCCAGTGACACCCAGAGCGTCTACTCCCTGGACCTAACTAGAGGTGCAACTGCCCTCCCTACCCGCTCCTTCCCACCAAGATTGCTTGTAGCCCCTGCCCTCCACCCCGGGTCCATTTTTATCTTTTTTAAAAAGTATATTTTTATTGATTTCAGAGAGGAAGAAAGAGGAGAAAGAGATAGAAACATCAATGATGAGAGAGAATCATTGATCGGCTGCCTCCTGCACACCCCACACTGGGGATCCAGCCTGCAACCAGGCATGTGCCCTGACCAGGAATCGAACGTGAACTCCTGGTAGACACTCAACCACTGAGCCATCAGCATGGCTCCAGGCCTGTTTTAGATTTCCCCTGATGCTGTCAACAGTTTAGAGTGAACCATAGCAATCAGGGGCTCAGACACCATTTGCAGATGATGATTATCCAGACCTCTGTCTCCCTACCCTGTGCTCATCAGCAGGACAACTCAGATAGCCAAGCTTCCTGTACCAAGAGCCCTGCACATGCTGTAGACCTACTGTGTGCCAGGGTTTGTGCTGAGCACTTTTTGCTCATTAGCTCACCTACTTCTCACTGTGTGCCTATGATTTAGGTTGTATCATCATTCCCATTCTCCAGTTTGGAAACTGAGGCTCTGAGCAATTACATAGCCAATAGGATTTGAACCCAGGGTAATAGAACCTGAATGCTTAATCACTACTTTCTACTCCACCCAGTGGGACATGCTAATCATCTTTTCCCCATTGCATGTCTATCCCCCTACTCAAGGTGAAGGGCAACCTAGCAATGGCCATGAAACTGGAGGCTGTTCTTAGGGCCCTGAAGTAGCAGCCTTGGCTGACCATCCACAGCCCAGCCTAAGCCTGGCACCAAGCCAGAGGGGCATCTTGGAGGAAGAGGCATTGGCGCTACGCCTCAGATTACTGAGGCCCTGAGAAGGTTCAGGCCCAATCAGTTGCCAATGAATGGAGGCTGGGAGACACTGGCGGCAGGGCGAGGCTGAGTCAGGGCCCTTCTGACCTACAGTGGTTCTCTGGACAAGCCTTTGCTCATCACAATCCGCTGCTGAGTAACCGCCCTAAGATCGATACACAGCACCAGGACAGGAGAGCCAGGCCTGCTCTGCGGTGCTGGCTAGCTGACTGGAGAGGCAGGGCCCACCGAAACAGCCTGGCAGCAGCTGATTTGGTTCCAGTATGAAGGAGCAAAGCATGTGGCTCAGGCTCCCAGCTCCAGAGTGTGTGTGTATGTGTGTTTGGGGCAGGGTGGGGGGGGATCAGAGAGGTTGGGGGATGGAGGAGGAGGTGGCCACCAAGGAGAGGTCACTGCTGGAGGGATCTGGGGATCAGGCAGGTCCCAACTTCCAGATTACAATTCTGATCCAGGCCAGTGGGGGTGAGGTGAGAAAGAGTGGGTCCTGCTTCTCCGGCCAGGGCGTGAGCCCTCTTGACTCTGACTCTCTGACTCGTCCAACAGCTCTGTCTTGCATGCCTGATGGGCCTGGCTGGGGCCTAGGGCAGCATGAAGGGGAGCCCTACCCTTCCTGTGGTTCTTAGCAGAGGTTTGAAAACTCAAACAAATGTGTTTACAATGTCCTGGAGAGCAGTGGGGTGTGGGGATGGATGGTCCCCGATGTCCCTAGTGTCTGCAGCCAGGGACCAGAGCCCTGAAGGCTGACACAAGCCCTCATGATGCTCTAAATCACCCACAGATCTCCTTTCTGCTGAGGGATCTCAAAGCCCCTGGGGCAGGAGTGGGCACTCTGTTCCTCTTGAGAGTCAGGAGGTGTGCCAGGGAAGAGGGGGTATGCGTGTGTCAGAGCTGGTCCCGAAACAGGGTGGAGTCATCACATTCAGGAGAGGTTTCAGGGCTGCTCTCAGCTTCCCCTCCTGTTACACTTGGGTGGCCTGGCTTTCTGCTTCAGTGTTCCAGCCCCAAACCCGGGGACCCTTTGACTTCTCCATTCCTCAGAAATGAATCTAAAAAAAAAAAGAAAAGAAAAGAAAAGAAGAAGAAGAAGAAGAAGAAGAAGAAGAAGAAGAAGAAGAAGAAGAAGAAAGAAAGAAAGAAAGAAAGAAAGAAAGAAAGAAAGAAAGAAAGAAAGAAAGAAAGAAAGAAAGAAAGAAAGAAAAAGAAAAGGAAGAATGGAAGATAGAGAAATGACTCTCACTTCCTGAAGAGGCTTGTGAGGAAACCCCCAAAGAAATCTGAGCCCTGCCCTTGAGGAACAGCCTGTGGCACCAGGCCTCCCTCGGGACCTTCTCCAGCTTCCTTGGCATCAGGCTTTGTCCCTCCTCTTGTATGTCCTCCCGGCACAGCCTGCACACCCACCGGGGTCAGGTCGCAGCTCCAGAGCCCCTCCCCAGAGGGCCAGAGCCTCAGCCTGCTGTCCCTGCCCTGCCCTAGAGGGCCAGGCTGTCTATTCAAAAGCCTTACCACTCATCCCAGCCAGCCATACTCTCACCTCTCTGAGGCCCAATGGGGCATTGTCCTCCTCCCTCTCACTGGGCTTCCCCTTCACTTTGGGGTGCTCATTATGCCCCTTCCCCACGGTCTGAGTCAGTTCCTTGCAAAAGTGCCTGCCCTCCTGGTGGAACCATGAGCTTCACGTGTGAGAGATCTGCCTCTGTTCCCTCCATGGCTACAGGTGACTCACCAAGTGTTACAAGGGGCAGCCCAGGCACTTTCCTGTGAACACTTAAAGGAAACAGAAACTCCTCAGGCTCTGGGCCGGGGAGGACCAACATAACGTTTAGGGGAAACTGAAAGTTGCAGTTGTCTGTGTGGTGAGGAGCAAGTCCTCTGCCAGCCAGTATCCCCCATCTTGGAACTGTTTGCTACTCTGGTGAGGCCAGTGTTAGGTTAGGTGGCTCAGGAGGCGGCGAAGGAAATAAAGAGAGTTGATCAGAAAAGGAAGGAAGGAAGGAAAGTTTATTCTGCATCCCCGGGAGACCCACGTACCCCAAGGACAGGGCACGTGGATTCACGCCAACAGGGAGGGGGGCACTTTTTTTATACTGTGGTTGGGTGAGGGCGGGGGCGGGGGGGCCTGAGCTGAGGAATTCTCTGCCGCAGGGGATGGGTGGGGGTATTCAGAAAGAAGTCAGTATCTGTGTGGGGGTATGTGGATTAAGGGAGAAGAAGCCGGTGTCTGTGTCTGGCACGTTGATCTGTGAGAAATTCCAGGGGAAGTCCATTGTCTCATCACATGTCTGCATGTATCTGATCCTGGGATCTCTCCGACCTAACAGCCAGCAGTCCGGGTTCAGACCTTGCAGTCCCCACGGGAGAATGAGGGGTTCCTAACGGTCAGGGTATGGGGAGGGAGGAGGTGTCAATTAGAGAAGGTTCTTGAAGAGGTGTTGCCTGAAACTTACTGCTACGTGGGTGAGGAGAGGATAAGTGGGGGAAAAACATTGGGCAGAAGGGAAAGCCCCTGTGAGGGCATGGACAGGAGAAGCAACTGGGCACCTCCGATTTGGGGGACTAGAACCTGAAGTATGAGTGGGGATAAAACAATAACTTATTGTGTGCCAAGAATGTCCCTCTGATGGACTAGACACTGCCTATATATTACAATAGTTATGTTGTGTTTACATATTAATATATAATATATTATTTTGATGTTACTTTTTAAATATTTAAATTTCGAATAGCTAGTACAGTCACATGGATCAAAATGTTTAAAAGATTAAAAAGGCATACCATGAAATTGTCCTTCATACTCCTGACTCCATCCACGTTTCCTACATCTTCCTTCTAACAGGTACTTTTGTATTGGTTTCTTGGTTATTCTTCCAGAAGTTTTTTTTTTTTTTAATGTACATATAAGAAAATCCAAATATCTATCCTCAGTGTTTGTTTTTTTTACACAAGTTGCAACATAACAAACACATGTTGCTTTGTTCACATTAAACCTTGAGGTTTATCCCATATTAGCACATAGATGGTCCCCATTCGGTTTTGTAGTTATATATGATTTCATTGTATAGATGTATCACTATTTAACCTATCTTGCATTTAGATTATGTTTTGAGTTTTGCTATTCAAACAATGTTGCAGTAATAACTTTTAAATATGCCACTTAAACTGTGTTTATCAGTAGCATAAAATCCTAGGAGGGAAATTGCTAGGTCAAAGCATTTATAATTTAACTAGAGGCCCGTTGCATGAAGAGATTTGTGCAATAGGCCTTATCTTCCCCTGGCTGCCGGCACGGGTTTTCCTCCGGCACCCGGGACCCAGGCCTTCGCTCTGGCCGGAGCCTTCAGTCTCCTTCAGTCTCCTTCAGTCTTCGCTCCTCTCTGCTTTGCGCCTACGTATGCAAATTAACCTCCATCTTTGTTGGGTTAATTTGCATACTCTCCCAATTGGCTGGTGAGTGTAGTGGAGGTCAATTTACATGTTTGTCTATTATTAGGTAAGATAAATGCCCAAACACCCTTTTTGGAGTTTATTTCAATTTAAACTCTCCTCATCAGTGATTGAGAGTGTGTTTTTCTCATAGCCATGCCAACATAGTGTGTTTTTTGATGGACATATGGTTTCATTTGAGTAAATACTTAGGAGGAGAATTTCTGGGTCAAGAAAGTGCCAAACCAATTCCACAGTGGTGGTGCCAACCTTGAGCCTCATTCCTATGTGCTTATTGGGCACATGTCTTGTGAAGTGTCCAGATATTTTTTCCACTTAAAAGTTGGATTATTTTATTGGTATAGTATGAGTACTAGTTTTAAGAGTTCTTAGTATACTCTCGGACTACAAGTCTTTTAGCAGATGTGTATATTTGGAATATTTTCTCTCAGCTTGCCTTTCTTCTTGATGCTTTAACTTGACAAACAGCAGTTTTTAATTTTGATGAAGTTCAATCTATAATATTTTAATGGTTAGAAGTTTTATGTCTTGTCTTGGAAGTCTTTGCTCATTCTAAGGTCTTGAAGATTTTCTCCTATGTTTTCTTCTAAAAGTTTATAGATTCAGCTATTAGGTAATTTTGAGTTACTTTTTGTGTATGGTATGAGATAAAAGATAAAGGTTCTCCCCCCCCACCCCCCATGTAGATATCCAGTTATCTGAAAGGGCGAGGGCTACACCCTCCATCTTGCCCCGAATCCTCCATTTTTGGGCAGCAGCCATGTGCTCAGCAGAAGCTTCTTCCCGGAAGTCCAAGCCTCTGCTAGCCACACCTAGGATTTCTTTAAACTAACCAATGATAATCAAGGGAAGTGCGAGCCATAGATATGACCACATCCTGTGTAACGAGACACCGACTTGCGCCTGGCCAATCGGCAGGGCCCACAGTCCTCTCTCCTCCCCTTACTCCAACCCCCCTATTAAACCCCTCTTCCCACGGGGCTATCGCGCTCTCTCGGCCGCTTGCTACTGCGTCGGCGAGCGTGGCTGACGGGGGGCCCAAACTAGTTTGAATAAAGACTCTCTGCTTTTGCATCGGACTCGGCTGGCTCCCTGGTGGTCTATTGGGGATCTTGAAATCTGGGCATAACATTATCCAGCACTTTTTTTGTTGAAAAGGTATCTTTTCCTCATTGAATTACCTTGCATCCTTTCAATTGTTCTTTCTCTTATTTTGAATGAAGTTGAACATTTTGTAATATGTTTAAGAGTCATTGTGTTTCCTTTTCTATGAACGGTCGTTTCATTGACTTCGACCATTCTTCTAGCATTGGTTGGTTCTATTTTTGTTTTTATATCTGGGAGATCTTTAAATACACAGAAGATGAGCTGTTTTGATATGAGTTGTAAAGTTCTGCCTTAAAACCCAATTTGTTGTTTGTATTTAGACTTTGCTTATCATATTATCCCATGAAATTTAAAAAATGTATTTGAATTAATAAATACTTTTTTTATGGCTCTTAGATCTTGAATAAAGTAAAAAACCATTTTGAGATCATAAAGGAATTCCAAGTATTCTTATAATTTTATTTTTTACAAATAAATTTTTGACGCATTTGAAATTTAAGTGAGAGAGAGAGAGAGGGAGAGAGAGAGAGAGAGAGAGAGAGAGAGAGAGAGACTGGAGAAAGAAGGAAGGGAATAAGGATGGGCTAAACATACACCCACCCTCATACACAGCCTAGCACAGTGATAGCGAACCTATGACACACGTGTCAGAGGTGACACGTGAACTCATTTTTTTGGTTGATTTTTCTTTGTTAAATGGCATTTAAATATATAAAATAAATATCAAAAATATAAGTCTTTGTTTTACTATGGTTGCAAATATCAAAAAATTTCTATATGTGACACGGCACCAAAGTTAAGTTAGGGTTTTTCAAAATGCTGACACACCGAGCTCAAAAGGTTCGCCATCACTGGCCTAGCACATAGTGTGGGGCAGGGTGGGTGTGGTTCTGGGAAGGTAATAACTGTAACAGTCAAGGGAAAGAAGTGCTGACAATAAAATTTTAGTCACTGGGTCACTCACATAGGCCTCCCTGTTAACCCCTCAGTGAGGCCTCTAAATCAAAAACCATGAACTGAGAGTGATAAGGAGGTGGGACTTCTGGGAAATTAGTTTATGTATTAGAGGCTGGGAGAACATTTCTGTCTCTTTCTGGTGAATGATTCTAGATTCCCATCCTAAGCCAAGTGGAGCCCAGCTGACCAGCCAGGTCAGTGAGTCTTTAAGTGAGGCCAGTGCTTCAATGTTGGCAAGAAGCTGGGATGAGCCTGCAAAGCCAAGGCTGGGTGGGGTAGTTCTGGAGAACCTCAGAGTCCCAAGCTGGAAGGGAGCAAATGATTGACCCACCTATCTCATTTCACAGGTGGGAAGACCCAGGCCTGCAGGCCCAGAGACAACCTTCCCAGAGGTTCTCAAGATCCGGGGGCTTCCTGCTGCTCTGCCAAGCCTGACTCCACTGTATGGGGGTGGGATTAGGGCAGACAGTCGCCATCCCTGTTGCTCTATAGTCTCTGCCACTCAGCCAGGAGAGAGAAAGTGAGAGGAAGCAAAGAGACAGGGAGGAGGCGGAAGATGAAAGGGCCTTGCCCATCACAGTCTTCTGCTGGGAGCTAGCTCCCTGGACTAGGACTCCAACTTGCATTCATTGACCTTCCAGAGCCTGGCAGTGTCTGCCATATAATAGACATCAGCAACTGGTTATTAAAACTAACTTGTTAAATACAAGGGAGTATAAGGTTTGTTGAGGAAGATGAGGTAGAGAGAGAGAGACAGGGAAAGAGAGATGGGGATAGGAAGAGACAGAAGGAGACTGGAGGGTGAACATGGGAGAGACAAAACAACAGAGAGACGGGGACAGAGAGGGAGCAGGAGCCAAACCGCTGTGTCTGCCTCAGTGGTGCACACAGCCCTGTTGGTCACCCTGGAGGGGCTGGAGTCACTAGAGGAGGGTCTCTGGGGCGCCTCAGCTTCCTGGTCTGAATCTTGTCTCTCTGAAGCGGGACCTACAGAGGCCTGGTTATGAGCTCGTGGCACCATCTTGTGGCAGTTTTGGGGATAGCTAGTTTTCTCGTTCTGGATGTAGCTTTCAAGGATCTGGGAGGATGGCTAGGGGCAGTGGAGAGAAAGGGGAGAGAGGAAAGATGCCTGAGGCCCAGGCCTTGGAAATGTTACCTTGCCTGACCATTCCCATATACATTCTCTCTCTCTCTCTCTCTCTCTCTCTCTCTCTCTCTCTCTCACACACACACACACACCTATGTGTGCCCAGGCCCAGGCTGAACTTGGTGGTGACGCGAGGTTAGGGAAGGCATTGGTGAGGAGGATGGTGGGAGGGTTTAGCTAGAAGACATTGGGGAAGTTTGACTAGTGTGACCCAGAAACTTCAGCTCATGGAGTTAAGTCTGTAAAATGGGGCTAATTATATCAAAGGACATTTTAAGACTTTCCTAGGATGATGCTATTACTTTGGAGGTTCCTCCCCAAATCAATTATTAAAACACACAGACTTGCTACATTAAATGTAACATATTACTGTAAAATGATATGACGTGATGTTTTTGGTAAGCTTGCCTTGGAAATTATTTGGCTAAGAGTAACTCATTTACAGCACAATTATCTGTAAGTTCTCAGCACCCCAGCATTCACTTGCATTTTTAAGTACTTGCAGAATTTTAAAAAACTCCAATCTAAAAATTATTTCCAAACATAATGAAAATTTTATGAAAACTAATATAATAATTAAAGAAGTTCACACAGAATTAGTGACATAAATTAACAACTGATGACATTTTGTAGATATCTGATCAAACATTAATTAGCTTGGGTTATTCTGAAGTATTTGTATTTTGGAGCCAGAATTTTTTCAATTTTAAACATTTATGTAAATCCCTGAGAAGCTCTAGGGTTCTGGGCAATGTGTCCCTTTGGATTATCTTATCTGGAAAATAAGTGGCTCTGATAATACCTACCCATAGTAGAGCTATGAAGAATAAAAATAGGATAATATATGAAAGCACTTAGCACAGTGCCCAGTAAACTCCAAGCATCTAATAAAAATTTAGTAGATGTTCTATCTGAACACACACATACTCACATATTCATTCATTTATTCATTCAAAAATTGTACTGGGCTAGACAAGGCAATGTTCTAGGTGCTGGGGTCGTAGTGAACAAATCAACCAAGACTCCCATCCTTGTAGAATTTACATTCTAGTTGGGAGTTACTGGTATACTTAAACAATAAGCATTAAAATAAGAAAATTGTGCAATGTGTTAGAAGGCCATTAATACCTTGGGAGAGAGCCTGGCATGTTCGAGAACAGCAGAGGCCAATGTGGCTGGAGTGGAGAGGGGGGAGAGCGGGAGGAGATGATGGTAGATGTGAAGATGGGGCCAGTTCGTGTAGGGCCCTGTAGGCCATTGATGGGACGCCACTGGAGAGTTCTAGCAGAGGAATGGGAGAGTCTGAATACACAAATGGCCAATGGCCAGACCATGTATAAAAGTAGAACTCTGACCCCAAACTGCAGCAACTTGCCCAGGAAACAAGCCTCTCATACAATAACCAGCCCAGGAAGCTGCCTGTTGGAGTCAGACAGCTATCTCTGGTGACAATCCAGAAAGCTAAACTGTGACTTTTGTAACAATCATTCCCAACTGGTCAGGATTTGATTCAGAACTGACAGTTTCCCTAACCTTTGTCCCTGTTTCCAACTTAGAACCAGCCAGAAAAAGCCAAACATGCCCCCTAACCAATCACAAAGCTTGCCCTGCTTCTAATGAGCCCAGCGACAGCTTCTCCAGGTCACCAGCCTTCTTTTTTCCACTGTAAAGCTTTCCCACTTCTCTGCCTCCTCGGAGTCTCTGCCAACATAAAGTGACAAGGCTGCCTCCCTTGCTGGAGCCAGCTCTGAATAAATAGCCTTTGCTTTTCTCATTTGGCTGGTCTTTATTTCCACAAATGACAGGAACTGCCTAAAAGCTGCTCTATTGAGAATAGACTGTATGTAAAAGCACGGAGACTCATTAAGAGGCCATTGCAATAATTCAGATAAGAGGTGAGAGTGGCAGACCAGGGTGGTACCAGGGCCAGTGATTAGAAGCGGTTGGATTCTAGTTACACATATTTTAACTTTTCTATTTTTATTATAGATTCACAGGCAGTTGCAAATAAATGCACAGATAAGTCCCGTGTACCCCTCCCCCAGCCATGTTCCTTCAGCATCTCATATACCACAACACGGTATCAAAACAAAGACACTGACATTGGCACACTCCACAGAGTTTATTCAGATTTCAACAGTTATGTGTGCACTCGTGTGAGAGTGTGTGTGTGTGTGTGTGTGTGTGTGTGTGTCCCTACGGAAGCCTGTCACATGGGTAGCCTGGAGTAACCAGCAAAACAATCAAGAGGTTGTGTACCATTATCATGAGATTCCTCCTGTCACCCCTTTACAGCCACACCTTCCCCTCCTATTCCTAACCCCTGACAACCACTCATCTGTACTCTTCTTCCATAAATGAAATAATGCGGGATGTATCCTTTTAAGGCTGGCTTTTCCATTCGGCATAATTCCCTGGAAAGTAGTCCAAGCTGTGGCTCATACCAATAGTTCATTCCTTTTAATTGCTGAGTAGTGTTCTATGGTATGGATGGACCACAGTTTGTTTAACCATTCGCTCTTGGAAGATATCTGGGTAGTTTTCAGGCTTGGGCTATTGCAAATAAAGCTAGTGTGAACATTTGTATACTTGTTCCTCCATGAAAATAAGTCTTTTTAAAATATATAACAGCTTTATTGAGATATAATTCACACACCATAAAATTTACCCATTTAAAATGTATAGTTCAAAGATTTGAAGTATATTCACAGAGTTGTGCAACTATCATCACAATCAGTTTTAGGACATTTCATTAACCCTCCCCCCGCCCCCCCAAAAAAACCCCCTATCTATTAGTAATTACTCCTTATATCCTTCCAATGACACTCCTCCTATTCCTACTCACTATTTCACTTTTTTTCTCTATAGTTTTCCATATTCATATAAAGGGAATCACAATATGCAGTCCTCTGTGACTGGCTTTTCTCATTTAGCATAATGTTTTCAAGGTTCATCCATGTTGTAGTTATATTAATATTTCATTCTTCTAATTGCTAAATAAAATTCTATTATATGCATATACCACATTTTGTTTATCCATTCATCAGTTGATGATTATTTGGGTTTTTTTCTACTTTTTTGGCTATTGTAAGTAATACTGTTATCAACATTTATGTATTAGTTTTTGTGTTTATATATATTTTCAATTCTCTTAAATATATATCTAGGGGAATTCTCGGTCATATGGTAACTCTATGTTTAACCTTTGAGAAACTGTCAAGCAGTTTTCAAATGCAGCAGCAACATTTTACATTTTACCAGCAATGTATGAGGATTTCAATTTCTCTGCATCCTTACCAACATTTGTTAGTTCCTTTTTTATTATAGTAATACTGAATTGTGAGTGTCAAGTGCTATCTGATTATGGTTTTGATTGGTGAAGGGGTTCAGAACATGCCTCTCCAAGTTGGGCTATTTGGCACATGAATTATTTTGAACTGAAGGCAAGCAAGACCCTGCAGGCTCAGAAGAAACTTATCTCTCCCTTAAGGAATTTAAAATGGGGGCCTTGCCCATAATAAGAGTTATCACCAGAAATACTTTTTAATGATCTATCTATAATGCATGGAAAACATCTAATTATTGAACGTCTGCTCTTCCTATTGTCCTGCATATGACCTTCCTTCCCTCTGAAGCCTTGGGCTCCTGACCTCACTCCTTAGCTCAGGAAGTCATATATACCTCATTTACCTTTCTGTCTTGAACCTCTCGTGTACATTCTGGATACTACTCCCTTATCAGACATATAATTTGCAAATATTTTCCTCACTTTGTGGGTTGTCTTTTGACTTTCTTTTTTTTTTTTTTTAATTCTCACCCGAGGATATTTTTTCCATTGATTTCTAGAGAGAGTGGAAAGGAGGAAAGAGGAAGGGAAAGAGAGATAGAGAGAAACATCGATTGGCTGCCTCCCACACACATCCCTACCTGGGCTGGGGAACCTATAACCAAGGGACATGCCCTTGACCAGGAATTGAACCCATGACCCTTTGGTCTGCAGGTGGATGCTCTAACTACTGAGTTAAACAAGCCAGGGCTTCACTTCCTTGATAGTATCTTCTTTTTTCTTTTTTAAATAATTCTTTATTGTTAAAAGTTTTACATATGTCTCCTTTTTCTTCCATTGAACACTCCCTGAACACTTTTATCCCCCACCACATGCCCCCACCCCCTATTGTCTGTGTCCATTGGTCATACTCATATGCATGGATACAGTCCTTTGGTTGATCTCTTATCCCCACCCCCACTACCCTTCCCTGTCTTCCCTTTGAGGATTGACAGTCTGTTCTATGCTTCTGTGTTCCTGGATCTATTTTTGTTCATCAGTTTATATTGTTCATTATATTCCACAAATGAATGAGATCATATCATATTTATCTTTCTTCAACTGGCTTATTTTTCTTAGGATAATGCTCTCTGGGTCCATCCATGCTGCTGCAAATGGTAAGAATTCCTTCTTTTTTACAGCAGCATAGTATTCCATTGTGTAGATGTACCACAGTTTTTTAATCCACTCGTCTGCTGATGGGCACTTAGGCTGTTTCCAAATCTTTGCTATTGTAAATTGTACTGCCATGAACATAGAGGTGCATATATTCTTTCTGATTGGTGTTTCTGATTTCTTGGGATATATTTCTAGAAGTGGGATTACTTGGTCAAATGGGAGTTCCATTTTTAATTTTTTGAGGAACCTCCATACTGTCTTCCATAGTGGCTGTACCAGTCTGCATTCCCTCCAGCAGTGAAGGAGGGTTCCTTTTTCTCCACATCCTCTCCAGCACTTGTCTTTGTTGATTTGTTGATGATAGCCATTCTGACAGGTGTGAGATGGTATCTCATTGTCATTTTGATTTGCATCTCTCAGATGATTAGTGACTTTGAGCATGTTTTCATATGTCTCTTGGCCTTCTGTATGACCTCTTTCAAAAAGTGTCTATTTAGGTCCTTTGCCCATTTTTTGAATGGATTGTTTATCTTCCTTTTGTTAAGTTGTATGAATTCCCTATACATTTTGGAGATTAAACCCTTATCGGATTAACATTGGCAAATATGTTCTCCCATGCAGGGCTTTTTTGTTGTTTTGTTGATGGTTTCTTTTGCTGTGCAAAAGCTTTTTATTTTGATGTTGTCCCATTTGTTTATTTTCTCCTTAGTTTCCATTGTCCTAGGACAGTGATGGCGAACCTTTTGAGTTCAGCGTGTCAGCATTTTGAAAAACCCTAACTTAACTCTGGTGCTGTGTCACATATAGAAATTTTTTGATATTTGCAACCATAGTAAAACAAAGACTTATATTTTTGATATTTATTTTATATATTTAAATGCCATTTAACAAAGAAAAATCAACCAAAAAAATGAGTTCGCGTGTCACCTCTGACACGTGTGTCATAGGTTCGCCATCACTGTCCTAGGAGCTGTATTGGTAAAGATATTGTTACAACATATGTCTGATTTTTTGCTGCCTATGGATCCTTCTAAGATTTTTATGGTTTCCCATCTTTCGTTTAAGTCTTTTATCCATTTTGAGTTTATTTTTGTGTATGGTGTAAGTTGGTAATTTAGTTTCATTTTTTGCATGTATCTGTCCAATTTTCCCAACACCATTTATTGAAGAGACTGTCTTGACTCTATTGTATGTGCTTGCCTCCTTTGTCAAATATTAATTGAGCATAATGGCTTGGGTTATTTCTGGGCTCCCTGTTAGGTATTTAGGTGCTAACCACTGTCAGGCACTGTCTTTGGCGATCCACCACTCCTCTGCTGTGTCTGTGTCCACAGGCCTTTGTTGCAAGCAGGTGGAACCAATCTGCCTACTTTGCCTGTCTGCCAGCTGTCAATCTTAACCACTCAAGCTTCTGTTTCTGTCAGGGCTTTAGGTGGGTGGGGTTGGTGATGTTTCGCTATCCGGGGATCAAATGACCCAGAACTACTCCTCCACAAGTGGCCCAAATATAGCTCTGGCCTTGGTTGGTCAGAGATCCTTGTATGGAGACCAGTGGGGTTGGCTGGAAACCTGGAGTTTTTATCAGTCTGATTCCCAGAATAGTGGGGTGGACTGGCCCCTCTTCCAACCCAGCCACTGAGGGCTCTTTGGGTCTGTTCAGAGCTTTTGTTTCCTTTGTATAGCTCAGAATGCAGGGAGGGTGTTGCAGGCTGTATTCCCTGCCTTGAGGCCCCTGGGAGGGGCTAGCTCTTCTGGGAAGAAATGGTTGCTTAGGTTTGGAGGGTTAGGAAGAGTCTTGGTCACATATCACTGCCCTACCTCCCTCCCCAGCCTCTCCTCAGGATACACAAATCTGTGCCTCTCCCTGCACCAGAGCCTTGGGTGAGTTTTTGCAGCTGAAAAGTCCTATATTCTGGGTTTAGAGAATAAAAGCAAAGACAAAATGAAAGGAAAACAACCATGAAATTGCGGGTTTTTTCCCGCCCCCACCCCCACGGGCACCATGCCACTCAGGCCGTTTTTCAGGCCATCTTTTGCCCCCCATGGCTGTGGTCCCAGGTCTAGATTTCCTGGGCACCAGCAGCCCTGTGGGTTTTCACAATTTGGTGTTATGCCTGTCACCAAGGGACATGACTTTGGTGCAATGCAGCCTCCACCTTACCTTCTCGGCCTGGGGCGGGGGGGTAGGGGGGCATCCCTCTGCAGTCCTGATCCCCATTCCTAACATTCTCCAGGAGTCCTCTGCCCTTCCTTATTGAAAATTGTCTCCTCAGCTGTGTCTAATTTGTTAATTTCAAGTGGATGTTCTCCGATTTAGTTGCTTTTCCAGCCTGGTCCCAGGAGGATGTGCACAACACATCTGCCTATCTGGCTGCCATTTTTTCTTCTCTTGATAGTATCTTTTGAAGCACAAATGTAAAAAAGTATGCCCAGCTGGTGTGGCAGGTGAGATACCATAATCACGAAGATGGCTTTCCCAAGGTGAGGCTTATCCATTATGTTCCAGATGGGCTGACCCTGCAATTTCCCCAAATGTGGGAACTCGATTGCATAATTTATAGTAGTGGGGGACTGTGTTTGCGCTCTCCCTTAGTAGATTTCAGGCTTTGGTGAGCAACAGAACCATCAGGAGCACACATTAAAAGTGCCAAAATAAGTCTTTACTAGTATTTCTCTGGGATAATTGCAGTTGTGGGGCCCTTGGTGAGTCCATTGTTTTGTTTTGAAAGGAACTGGTTATATTTTGAAGATAGAACCAAGGATGTGGGTGTGGGAGGAGTTGGAAATGGCTTGAAATGAACCGATGTTACAGAAGACTGGAGAAAAACCAAGCAATGCTTAGAGAAATGGAGTTACACTTTTTTACGCTGGTGGGCTCAGAGAAAAATGTCTCTCAAATTCTGAGCAAAACAATGGAGGAAGCTTGTCCTTTTTATATCTTTCTAGCCCTTTGTCTCCAAAATAAGGGTTTCTCTGTCTCCTTTGCAAGTTCTTAAAGAGCCCCATGTGCTGGGGCCTTGAGACCACAACTAAAGGCCTGGCACAAGCACTGATAACTCCGTCTGGGGATGGTTTATGGCCTCTCTAAAATGGGAGTAAACAGGTCTTGCAGGACCAGACAATTAAAGGGGCAGTGGCTAGACTATAGGCTAATAAGAATGTGCATTATGTTAATGGCACAGATTCAGATTGCTAGCCCCCCCCAAAATGTCTCATTTTCCCCATCACTGATACACTCAGAACAGAGCTGGAATGGAGTAGGGACTCAGTGAATGTCAGCTAAACAAGTGACAGCAAACACAACCCAAACTATGGGGCAATGAAAATACCCAAGAGACACTATTTACTGCACACATTGCCTCAGAGGCAGTAGGCGTCACTCAGAAGGCACTTGATGTACAGAAACCCCTTTGAGTTCCACTTCCTCTTAGGATGTAGAAAGCCACAAGAGAATGTCACTCCCAATCTAACAAGAAAAAGCCAGACAATCTACAAAAGTATGAATTTTAAACCCATCAGAGAGCTGAGGATGTCATAGGTAACCAGGAGAACTGACTCCCAAAGAGTGACAGGCTCTCTGAGGAAAGCTGGGACAGACGGTTTTGCCCTGAGAGAGCATGTGGGAGGTGTGAGGGAGTTTGTCCCGCCCCCACCATTTCCTAAGAGGAAGATTGGAGGGGGAGCAGGAGGAACAGAAGAGGGGAGAGGCCCTTTCACACACTTGGTGGCACGTACATATAAAAGGCGATTGGAGGATAGACACACAACTCATCTACTTCGAGAGGAGGTTCTTTCAAATAAAGCCATTAGGGGTGATAAGAAGCAGAAATTAAGAGCCACTGCTTCTGGGGAAAGGATAAAAGTCAACTCCTGTGGGAGGGGCTCTCCTGTTCAAGTCCCACCAGACTTGAACACTGCCTAGGCCCACCCTTCGAGTCCCAGGTGCTGAGCAAGCAGAACTGAGAACAGTAACAGCAGCTACTCTAGGGAGAGAGCAAGAGCACATAGAGGGGCCCCTCCGGGGAGGCAGGCAAGGGCCTTTGAAAGCTATTGGTGGAACAGCAACAGTGAGAAAAACCCTCTGGAACCCCACCCAGGCTGTCTAGGAGAAGCCTAAGCTTAAAGACCTACGTAGGTTAATAGTAAAAGAATGACAAAAAGACATGCCATGCCAAAACTAATCCAAAGAAAGCTGAAGTATCTGTATTAACATGTGGCAAAGTAGACTTTGGAATACAGAATATTCCAGGAATAAAGAAGGACAATGCATAATGATAAAGTGGTCAAGTTCATCAAGAAGAAAAGCAACCTCAATGTGTATGTATTGGGAACATACCCTCAGGATACATACAGTTACAACTGATAGAACTGGAAGGAGAAATAGACAAAACACACTTTTCTCTCAATACTTGACAGAATGAGTGAGTAGACTGAAAAGCAGTCTAGATATGGATAGCTCGAATAACAGTATTAACCAACTTAACCTAATTGACACTTAGAGATCACTCCACCCAACTGAAGCAAAATATACATTCTTTTCAAGGCATATGGAACAGCACCAAGATCGTGTTCTGAGCCATAAGACAAATCTCAAAAAAGTTTAAAATAATTAAAATCATACAAATATGTTCTCTCATCATAATGAAATTAAACTATAATTTGGTAACTGAAAGGTATCTGGGAAATCCCCATATATTTGGAAATTAAGCAACACATTTAAAAATAACTCATGATTGAAAGAAGAAACCATGAGAATAATTAGAAATATTTTTAATTAAATGAAAGTGAAAACACAACATATCAAAATTTTTAGGGCACAATTTTTTAAAAATATATTTTATTGATTTTTCACAGAGAGGAAGGGAGAGGGACAGAGAGCTAGAAACATCGATGAGAGAGAAACATCGACCAGCTGCCTCCTGCACACTCCCCACTGAGGATGTGCCAGCAACCAAGGTACATGCCCTTGACCGGAATCGAACCTGGGACCCTTCAGTCCGCAGGCCGATGCTCTATCCACTGAGCCAAACCGGTTAGGGCATTTAGGGCACAATTTAAAGTAGCACTTAGAGAGATATTATAGTATTACATGTTTATATTAGAAAATATAGGAGAAGATCTTTGTGATCTAATTTAGGTAGAGATTTCTTAGAGAAGACAAACAGTACAATTCATACAAAAGAAAACATAATTACATTGGCTTTCACCAAAATTAAAAAGAAAATTAAAATACGAACCATAGATTGGGAGAAAATATTTGCAAAACACATAACTGATAAAGGACTTGAATCCAGAATAGATAAGGAACTCTTCCAATTCAGTAATAAGACAGACAGGCCAATTGAAAATGGGCAAAGGATTTAAACAGAAACATCCTCGGGGATGAGATATGGTGGAAAATATCTACATGAACAAATGCTTAACATTATTAGTAACTAGGGAAGTGAAAATTAAAACCACAATGAAACACCACTACATACCTACTAGAATAGCTTTAAAAAAAAGAAAGATAATACAAAGTGATAATAGCCACTTTGTGGAGCAATAGCCACTTCGGAAGACAGTCAGGCAGTTTCTTGTACAGTTACACATACCCACATGTGACTCACCAACCTGATCCCTAGGTATGTAACCAAGAAAAATAAAACACATATCCATTCAAAGACCTGTAGGAGAATGTTTACAGCAGTTTTTTTTCATAATGGCTCCAAACTGAAAACGACCCAAATATTTCTTTTCTGGTATATGAAAAATTAAGTTGTGGGCCACACAATGTAATACTACTTAGCAATAAAAAGGCAAGCTATTGATATACACAACAACATGGATGAATTTCATAAGAAAAACATTATGTTAAGTGAAAGAATACAGATACAAAAAGGCCATTTATATGAGATTCTGGAGAAGGCAAAACTAGGGACAGCAGATTAGTGGTTGCCAGGGGCTAGGGGTGGGGACAATAAATTGCCTATAAAGAGGCATGAGAGAACTTCTCAGGGTAATGAAAATATTTTACATCTTGATTGTGTTGCTTTTTTTTTTTTACAACTACACATAGTTGCCAAAACTCATCAAACTATATACCTAAAATGGGTGAATCTCACTATATGCAAATTATTCCTTAAAATACTTGAATTATCCTGTCTAATAATAGAGAAACATGGTAATTAACCGTAACCTCGCTACCCTTCCCATTGGCTAATCAGCAGGATATGCAAATTAACTGCCAACAAAGATGGCGGCCGGCAGCCACGCAGCTGAAGCGAGCAGGAGGCTTGCTTGCTCCAGTGATGGAGGAAGCCAAGGTTCCCCGCCTGCCTCAGCCCAGCTCTGAGCTCCGGATGCAACAATGTTGCAATTATAGAAGCTAAACAAACTCCAGAAACCTACTTTCAGCTGGCAGCGGGCTCAGAGCTTAGAGTGCCAGTGATGGTAACAGAGTTTCAATTATAGAAGCTACACAAACTCAGATACCTGCTTTCAGCCAGCCGCGGCCTCAGAGCTGGAGCCGGCTCTCAGCTCCAGTGACAGCTATAGAAGGTAAATAAATCCCAGAAAAAAAAAAAAAGAGGCTGGGAGCTTCAGTCACCCGCCAGCCTGAAAACGGCCCTCAGCCCCTCACCCAGACTGGCCAGGCACCCCAGTGGGGACCCCCACCCTGAAGGGGGTGTGGCCAGCTGCAAACAGCCATCAGCCCGTCATCCAGGCTGGCCAGGCACCCCAGTGGGGACCCCCACCCTGAAGGGAGTGTGGCCAGCTGCAAACAGCCATCATCCCCTCATCCAGGCTGGCCAGGCACCCCAGTGGGGACCCCACCCTGAAGGGGGTGTGACCAGCTGCCAACAGCCATCAGCCCATCATCCAGGCTGGCCAGGCACCCCAGTGGGGACCCGCACCCTGAAGGGGGTGTGACCAGCTGCAAACAGCCATCAGTCCATCATCCAGGCTGGCCAGGCACACCAGTGGGGACCCCCACCCTGAAGGGGGTGTGACCAGCTGCAAACAGCCATCAGCCCCTCACCCAGTCTGGCCAGGCACCCAAGCGGGACCCCCACCCTGATCCTGGACACCCTTCAGAGCAAACCAGCCGGCCCCCTCCCATGCACCAGGCCTCAATCCTATATAGTAAAAGGGTAATATGCAAACTGACCCTAACAGCAGAAAGACTGGGAATGACTGGTCACTATGACACACACTGACCACCAGGGGGCAGATGCTCAATGCAGGAGCTGCCCTCTGGTGGTCAGTGCGCTCTCACAGGGGAGAGCTCTGCTCAGCCACAAGCCAGGCTGATGGCTGCCAGTACAGCAGTGGTGGTGGGAGCCTCTCCTGCCTCCTCAGCAGCACTAAGGATGTCTGACTGCAGCTTAGGTCTGCTCCCCGCTGGCAAGTGGACATCCCCCGAGGGCTGCCGGGCTGCCAGAGGGATGTCTGATTGCCATCTTAGGCCTGATCCCCCGGGGAGCAGGCCTAAGCCAGCAAGTGGTCACCCCCGAGGGTTCCCAGACTGCAAAAGGGCACAGGCCGGGCTGAGGGACCCCCTACCCCCGAGTGCACAAATTTTTGTGCATCGGGCCTCTAGTCCTATATAATAAAAGGCTAATATGCAAATTGTCCCCTTGACTGGAGTTTGACCGGGAGTTCGACCGGGAGTTCCACTGGGGGGGGGGGGGGGGCTGGCCGGCCAACCTCCTTTGTCCCCTCCCCCCTGCCTGGCCCAATTGGCAGCGATTTGGGGCTGGCCAGCCAGCCCTCACCAGTGCACGAATTCGTGCACCGGGCCTCTAATATTTTAAAAAATGAAAGAGACAATAGCTGTGAGTCAGAAATGAGATGGCCTTTGATGTCACATATTCTGGACATAGAGTCCTGCACCCTGTGGTGGCCTCCAGGTGCAGTGACAGTCTGTTTCCTGGCTGAGATGCTCCTAGGCTGCTGGGACCCCAAATGGAGGCCCCATCTCTTGTCTGACGTAGGTGCTCTGCCAGCTGGATCAAGTCCCTTGGGCCCAGGATTCAGTTGCCGAGGTGACCACAGGCAGGCACTGTTCCAAAGTTTTGAGCATATGCACATTAATACAGCAAAAGAGGGAATTCCATCAGGACTTGATTATTTAGTCAGATATTACCAAGCCCAGTAGGGAGACGCAGAGAATGTAACCTACTTAAAAACAAAGAAACAAACTAAGAACTTCTCAAAAAGAAAAATAAATGACAAATTATCAACTCAACAGGGTATCCCAGCTGAAATTTGAGCTGTTGTCTTTTGTGTTTTTGCAAGCTTTGCACTCTCACTCCAAAGTACTGCCAGCCTTTCATCTGGAGTTTTTGTTTCCATGGCCAAGAGTAAAATTGGCCTATGGTTATCATCAGGAAGGAGGTTGGGGTAGGATGGCTATCTTTGTCAGATTGGGTATTGGAATGATGTTGGCTTCAAATTCACTCAGAAGGATGAAATCAATTCATCATTTCCCCCTTATGCTCTGGAAGAATTAAAAAAACAACAATGTAGAAGTGACCTGTTCCTCCAGTTGGAAGGAACTCACACTCAAATTCTACACCTGGTGTCTTTTTTAGAGATAACAATTTTTTAACTTTCTTCTGTGGTTATTGGCCTTTCATTCATTGAGTCAGTTTTGGCAATTTACAAATATGTGCCTAGAATATTATTATTTAATGCTGAAACACTCTACTTCATATATATATATATATATATATATATATATATATATATCTTTAATTTCTTTATTTGTTAAGGTATTACAAATGTGTCCTCATCCCCCCATTAACCCCCAACTCCCCCCCCCCCCACACTCATGCTCTCATACCCCTGTTGTCTGTGTCCATTGGTTTGGCTTATATGTATGCATACAAGTCCTTTGGTTGATCTCCCCCCCTTACCCCCACCTTCCCCTACTTTCCCTCTGGGGACTGACAGTCTGATCACTGCTTCTCTGTCTCTGGATCTGTCCCTGTTCATCAGTCTATGTTGTTCTCTATATTCCACAAATGAGTGAGATCATGTGGTATTTATCCTTCTTTGACTGGCTTATCTCACTTAGCATAATGCTCTTCAGTTCCATCCATGCTGTTGCAAATGGCAAGAATTCCTTCTTTTTTACCTCAGCGTAGTATTCCATTGTGTAGATGTACCACAGTTTTTTAATCCACTCATCTGCTGATGGGCACTTAGGCTGTTTCCAAATCTTAGCTATGGTGAATTGTACTGCTATGAACATAGAGGGGCATATATCCTTTCTGACTGGTGTTTCTAGCTTCTTGGGATATATTCCTAGAAGTGGGATCACTGGGTCAAATGGGAGTTCCATTTTAGTTTTTTGAGGAAACTCCATACTGTTCTCCACAGTGGCTGCACCAGTCTGCATTCCCACCAGCAGTGCAGAAGGGTTCCTTTTTCTCCACATCCTCTCCAACACTTGTTGTTTGTTGATTTGTTGATGATAGCCATTCTGACAGGTGTGAGATGATACCGCATTGTTGTTTTGATTTGCATCTCTCGCATAATTAGTGACTTTGAGCATGTTTTCATATGTCTTTCGGCCTTCTGTATGTCCTCTTTCGAAAAGTGTCTATTTAGGTCCGTTGCCCATTTTTTGATTGGGTTGTTTATCTTCCTTTTGTTAAGGTGTATGAGTTCCCTGTAAATGTTGGAGATTAAACCCTTATCAGTGATAACATTGGCAAATATGTTCTCCCATGCAGTGGGCTTTCTTGGTGTTTTGTTGATGGTTTCCTTTGCTGTGCAAAAGCTTTTTATTTTGATGTAGTCCCATTTGTTTATTTTCTCTTTAGTTTCCATTGCCCTAGGAGCAGTATCAGTGAAGAAATTCCTTTGGCATATGTTTGTGATTTCACTGCCTGTGGATTCCTCTAGTATTTTTATGGTTTTCCGTCTTTCGTTTAAGTCCTTTATCCATTTTGAGTTTATTTTTGTGTATGGTGTGAGTTGGTGGTTTAGTTTCATCTTTTTGCATTGGAGTTGTATATATTATTTTCTAAAATTTCAAAAGTTATCTCCATGGCTGTGTTAATATTTCCTTTCTCATCTCATTTTTTAAATTCTCACAACTGAGGATATGTTTATTGATTTTAGAGAGGGAGGAAGAGGGAGAGAGAAAGGAAGAGATAGATAGATAGATGATAGATAGATAGATAAGAAACATTGATGGGAGAGAGAAACATCAATCAGTCTCCTCCCACACATGCCCTGACCAGGGCTTGAATCTGCAACCCAAGTATGTGCCCTGATCAGAATGGAGCCCCCAACCTTTTGGTGTATGGGATGATGCTCCAACCCTGGCCAGGGCTGTATTTTTATTTTATTGACTAGATTCCTGGTCAATTTTAATTTGCTCCTCCCTTCCTCTGCCCATAAAGAACAATCTAAGTATGAATCATACTTCTTCTAGGAGGAATTCTGCTTTTCCTCCTGCAGCCTGTGTTTGAGCTGCTGTTTCCAGAGAGCTGTGAAAGAAAGAGACAAAGGTTTGAACTACGCTCTGGCTACACTTCAAAGCACAAGCATATGGCTTTCTGTCTGTTCCCAGACTGCCTTTAAGAAAGGAAATCACATGACCTCTCTATGCCTCTGCTTCTCCATCTGCAAAATGGTAATAACAACAGTGTATCTTTCACAGGTTCATTATGAGGATGAAATGGGCGAACTTTTGTAGAGCATTTAGGACAGAGCCTGGCACATTGAAGAAGTTAGCTGCCATCATCATCATTACCGGGT
Source organism: Myotis lucifugus (assembly GCF_000147115.1). Taxonomy (NCBI): domain Eukaryota; kingdom Metazoa; phylum Chordata; class Mammalia; order Chiroptera; family Vespertilionidae; genus Myotis; species Myotis lucifugus. Next base: position 4,942,902 of record NW_005871089.1, on the reverse strand, counting down.
CTTCCCCCCCTCCCTCAAGAGGTGCTTGTGTTTCCCCACCCAAAGGTCAGGTCTAAAGGAGCTTCTGTGAATTGAGGCACACTGTGGGGTGATGGACGTTTTCCCCAAAGAGAAAGAGAGGCAGAGTGAGGAGCTAAGGAGGACATGGTAGAAGCAGGCAGAGGAAAGAGGTTGGGAGAGCTGGGTGATGGGGCTGAGGCTCTGCTCCATAGCAAGGACAGTGTCCTCGCCTGGCAGCGCCCTGAGGTCATGGTGAACCTTGAGGGACAATAAGACTGACTGGTGTCCTGTGCCCAAGCTATGCGGGAGTTGGAGATGCCTCCCCTCGGAGGTTCAGTCAGCAAGCCTATGTGAGATAGAGGGGACTGAAGACCACAGGGCTCCTCTCTGATGTTTTGGGCCTTTTAAGGCCTCTAGGGTGAGAGTAAAATGACTCAGCACATTGAATTTCCCATTTGGTAGCCAGGGGCTCAAAGCAGATTGCATTTGATTTTGAAAAATTAAAGGGGAAAAAAGAAGAAATGATTTCCTATAGTCAGGGCATATGAGTGCCAAAATCCACAACTGCTTCCCCTGCTTTCCATGTTTTGTGTTTCAGCATTAAAGCTTTTTCAATACCTTCTCATTTTCAGGAAGTTCTGCAAATTCCAGGTAGCATGTGTCATGCGTACCGTTGAGTCCCAGGTTCTGGATGCTCTCTACAGCTGTATCCACACAGGCTTCAGTGAGGCTGCTGGTTGGGGGCAGCACCTCTCATTCACCCTGGCCAGGTCTGCCCATGGGCTCCTCCTGCATGACTCAATCTGGGGGACACCAGGGGGTTTGCAGAGAGCTGCGCAACGATTTCCAACATATGCTGTGGCTGTGGTGTGTGCCCAGAGGCAGCCATAGTGAGGAGCCCACTCCTGCGCATGACCAGCTGGCCTCAGAGGCTATGAGTGGATAGCCAAGGGCACCTTGGTCTCTGGTCTTGACCACAAAGGGGGAGTGATGCCTGGAGGGAGCTGGGAAGTAGCCCCTCATCCCAGGTTAGAGAAGCAGGCATTGTTACCTCAGTCAGTCTGTAATCAGCAGGGCAAGCAGGACCCTCCCTTAGCTGGGGGTTGGGCATCATAGGCATGAGGCATGGCCTGTATGCTAGTGTGGATGTCATGGGATTGGGCAGAGAGACTCAGAGACTTCCAGCACATGGGGCAGGGGTAGGTGGGCCCTGGGCTTCCCATCGAGAGTCAAACTTTGTTTTCATGAAATCTGCAAATCTCCTCACAACCTCCCATCCCTGGCCAAGCAGTGTATTAACATGCTCTCTTAAAAGTCATTCTGATGCATTAAGAAGCGCCTCACCTAAAAGCCAGGAAGAATGTCAGGCCAGTGCTACCACTCACACTGTGGTTCTGAGATGCTTCCTTGACATAGGCCTAAGTGGCTTTTCAAACAAGGTGGGATTTTGTGGAGTGAGGGCAACGGGGAGGGCTCTACGCTGAGGATGCTGCTGCCCTGGGTGGCGGGCAGCTATGAGCATCTGGGGCTGGGGGAGAGGGAGAAGATCATCTCGAGCAGGACAGCAATGGGATCTGGGTCCCAGCTGTCCCCTAAACTGGCTTTCATCAGAGGCCCTGCCCCTGCCCACTCAGCCACTCCTTCCCCTGCTAGGTCCAGTCTGGTTTGGCATCTAATGCCCCACTTTAGGCCTCTGTCTGCAGTGATGCCCCAGGCCCTCCCAGGCTGCAGTCTCTCCGCTGGCTCTCCTGCTCTGAGCCCCGCAGTCTACCTCTCCCGCCTTCACACAGGCTGGGCTTTGCCTATTACCTCTCCCTTCCCTCCCATTTCCCACCTTCTCTGATAGAGCAGCCCTGGAGCGTAAGGAACCAAGCCTCTCAGGACACAGATGGGGAGACTGAGGCCCGATTAAAGACAGAGTTAGGACCACAGCCAGGTTCCCCGCCTCTTGCATAACCCCTCTGTGTCCTTCGCCCACCCTCACTCCAAGTATTAGAACTCAATAAATCTGTGGCCCTGACCAGCGATAGGCTGATGGGAGGTCCATTTCCCCTCCCGGTGTTTCTCACAGCAGTGTCTGAGAGGTGGTGAGCCTCTCAGCTCCAGGGCTGAGCAAGCTGAGGAGGGGCTTAAGGCGGGTGACTGAGAGGCCCTTTGCAGCCCAGGTGGATTCTCACACATCAGGATGCAGAGGGAGGAGGTTCTGGGTCAGGAGTGGAGATGACCTGCCCACCATGCCATCCTTATTTTCCTGGAAAGCCCTGTGTGGTGCTGAGTGCCAAGCTCAAGTGAGCACACAGGCACTGCCAGGGACCAAGAGGGACCCTGGTTGGTGCCAAGGCCCCCACCAATCAGCAAATTTTCTTAGAAATCCACTTTCAAGAAATAACCCTTTCTTGGTTCAGCCAGGGAAGCTGGTCCTACTCCCCCTCCCCTCCTATCCTCCTGCCTTCCAGCCTGTCCGACCAGGCAGCTTCCCCTTCCCCCAGGAGCACTGTGTGTCCCCAGGAGCCTCCCTTGAGCATTGGCTGAGACCTGTGGCCTCAAACAGGCTCCCATTCTGGGCTTCCTTTGTGACCTGGGAATTAGGGACTTTTAACTCCACCTCAGGGTCCTCTGATAGTCTGGGACAGGGTGACCTTGCCTGAGCCCTCCCTTGCTCCCTCTTGGGGGGTACCTAGAAAGGAGAGGGGTGGGGCTGGAATCAAGATAGCATCTCTGAGGCATACGTGGGTGAGGGGTGCAGCAGGACGATGACCCTTGGATGACAGGCTTTTGCCTACTCTCTTTAGGCCTCTTGGCCCAGCCCTGGATGTAGGGTGGCAGGGTGAAGCGCCCCTGTGCCAGGGAAGAGCTGATCCTAGCAAGCCTTAGTGAGGGAAGGTGGAAGGGGCTGTGGCCATGCTCCATTCCATCCTGCTGCCTGGGATGGGAGTGGCCCGAGGACTTAGGAAGCTGGGGCTAAGACTCTTCTGGTGGCACAGCATGGCTGCAAGAAGCCCTCCCTCCCCACCCCATTGGAAGACCTAGTTGCTGCCAGGGACCCTGAGTTATGAATTGCATGAGAGACAAAAGGGGGGTGACTTTCTCCTTTGGGGGCACTGAATGCAAACAGGTGGTGGTCCACAGTGATCTGGAGCCTCTGCAGCTCACCCAGTGCTGTCCTGTGGCTGCAGCGCACTGGCTCTCCATTTCAGCGTGTGACCCTGGCAGGAGTGCTCCCACTTGATGCTGAGGAAACCAAGGCCCAAGGAGTAGCATGACTTGCCCAGAGTCACAGAGCCAGTGAGCAGGAGGAGGGCCCTGGAACCAAGCCCTGCTTCTTGGATGTCTCTGGCCTTTTTTCACTAGTTCCTCCCCTGGGGAGATAGGGAGCTGGCAGGGGGCAGGTGGGTGCAGAGGTGTCCTGAGGGCTGGTGGGAGGGGAAGGAAGAGGAGAGGCACACCATGACCCAGTGTCCAGGACCTCAGGAAGACCACAGACAAGGCTGGAGAGGAAGGGCTGCAGCAGCCAAGGGCTTCCCTGCACCTCTGCCTCCCGCCTCCATCAGCCTCTGCCCAGTATACCCCTGTCCCTTCCCTTCCTGGGGAGACCACCTCCCATGTGAAGACTCCACCTTCCCCCCAGGAGTTGTCTCAGTAAGTGTGGCGTGCTCTCGACTGCATTCCTGTGAACTCTAACAGCAGGAATTGTGTCTGATTCTCCAGTGTGTGCTTAGCCTAAGCATAGCCCCAGCTTTCGGTAGGTGCTCAGCATGTGAATAAGTGGCTGGTAGAATGAGGCAGGGGGCAGGTGGGGAAGGAGTGGGAGACTGAGCAGAGACCCCACCCCCAGGGGGATCTTCTTCCTACACAGAGGACTTGGCCTTGGGGTGAACCTCTCAAAGTTTCCACAGTGGGCTTGATGCCCTCTTGATCAAAGTGTAGTCCTGATGGGTAGTGGCTGCTCTTTCTGAATTCTGCTAGGAGAAAGAGCAAGTCCCATGTTGTCCCCTGAGCCCACCCTAGCTCTCTTTGGCCAGCCCAGCGGCAGGCACATGCAGAGCCACAGAGTAGAAAAACCTTGTTTTATTCCGCCCAAGTCTGGGCAATCTTGCTCTGTGGTATGGTCAAAATATAAAAAATAAAAACCAACAACCAACAAAATAATGTTGTAGTGAAAACTTAAGTATGAAATTGGGCCTAGCACCCGGTATCCCTGTGGTTTCGGTCCAGGTTCACTCCCTGAGGCCGGTAGAGAGGGATGCCCCTGTGTTCAGCTGCCCCTGCCTGTGGTGGATGGGGTTGCACCCCTTGGACCAGGTGTGTCCTGGTGGGAGGCTGCCTGGTGAGCAGGACCTGCTTTGGGAAGCAGGAGGTTGGCAGTTTGTCCACCTTCTTGGAGATCAGGATCTAAGGAGAGAAAGAGAGGCAGGTTTCTGGGTAGGGCCTCTCACTCCACTGTCGGCAAGGCCCCCACTGCCTCCCCTGCCAAAGGCTTTCCTCCACAGCCCAGATCCCATGTGGGAGGGCAGGCACAGGCTTTGTTCCCCTCAGTAATCTGGGCTTGGGGAGAGGGGCCCCTCAGCCCAGGTCCAAGAAGAGTTTCATGGACTCCCACCCAGGACAGGGTCTCAGCACCACCCCTTCCCCATGCCCTGGCCCCAGATAGTTTCCTCCCTTCCTCCCTTCCTCCCTTCCTCCCTTCCTCCCTTCCTCCCTTCCTCCCTTCCTCCCTTCCTCCCTTCCTCCCTTTCTTTCTTTCTTTCTTTCTTTCTTTCTTTCTTTCTTTCTTTCTTTCTTTCTTTCTTTCCTTTCTTTCCTTTCTTTCTTTCCTTTGTTGTTAATCCTCACCAGGGGATATTTTTTCTATGCTTTTCAGAAAGAGTGGGAAGGAGAAAGGGAGGGAGGGAGAGACTTTGATGTGAGACACATCAATTGGTTGCCTCCTGCAGGGCCCTGATAGAGGGCCAGGAATGAACCTGCAACCCAGGTACACAACCCAGGTATGTGCTCTTGACTGGGAACCCAAGACTCTATGGTGCATGGCCAGTGCTCTAACCATTTAGCACACTGGCCAGGGCATCCCAGATTGCCCTTCCTTCCTTCCTTCCTTCCTTCCTTCCTTCCTTCCTTCCTTCCTTCCTTTTGTTCTTTCTCTCTCCTTCCTTCCTTTAAAAATATGTTTTTATTGACTTTTTTAGAGAGAGGGGAAGGAAGAGGGATAGAGAGATAGAAACATTGATGAGAGAGAAACTTCATTGATCAGCTGCTTCCTCTACGCCCTCCACAGGAGATCAAGCCCACAACCTGGGCATGTGCCCTGACGGGAATTGAACCCTGACCTCCTGGTTCCTAGGTTGATGCTCAACCACTGAGCCATGCCGGCTGGGCCCAGATCGTTTTCTAGGCAGAGAAATACTTTCTTTTTACCTCAGTACACTTTTTTAAGCCTTTTTTCCTCTTCAGAAACAAGACTGAAACCCACAGGTGGGAAGGCTCCTTCCAGCTTCCTGTGCGCTGGGCCAGCACCTGGCAGAGGTTAGTGTCACAGAGACACTCTAACAAGACCGGAGCCTCTCCAAGCATTTCTGTGAAGGGCTCAGAGGGAAGGGCCGCAGGCCCAGGGGAGCAGGGGAGCCAGAGCTTATCAACTCGACGGTGGGGCCCAGAGATTGATGATGGTTCATTCCAACCAGAATCACTTCTAATCTGGGACTGTTTAATTCGATCTACTTGATAAGGACACTAATGATCACAGTTACCATTCATTAAGTGCTACTGTGAAAGGTTCTCAAACACACAGACATAAGGCCTTTAAATATTCCTTAGAAGCCCATGTGGGATATAAAAAATGCCTATTTTATATCCTAGTTGAAAAAGTAGCTCAGAGAGGTGAGGTGAACTGTTCAACGTCACAGAGCCAGGAAGTCACAGAAGTGGGATTACAGAGCCTGTGCATGTCCACCCAACAAAGCTGCCTCCTGCTGGTTCCCACTTGAGAAATCTTAGAGAGCCACACCGCAGATCAACACTGCAGCCGGAGCCCCACCACGGCACTCAGCTTGGGGCTGGCACGGACAGGCTCCTTCTGTTCAGCCTGTAGGCTGGGCCCAGCTGCAGCTGTGTTTGGCCATCAGGGTGACTCAAAGTGCAGGTACCTTATGTGTTTTGTGTGGCCAGCCTGCTCCCCAGGTATGAAGGGGGCTGGGGCAGGGTGGGGGTGGGGAAGCACTTACTGGACAATTTTGCAGTTTGTCGTAGAAACATAGCGACCTGTATAGTGGATGTTGCATCTCACCACATTGTTGGTGAAGTCAGACTCCAAAACAATGTACTTCGGGTTCACGTGCACCTGAAGGAGGGAACAGAGAAAAGGAGTCTGGTCAGGGGCTGTGCTTCACTTGGTCATTAGGGAAGGTGGTGGAGAGGCAGACACACACACACACACACACACACACACACACATGAAACAAAGAGAGGAAGACAGGGAAGTGGAGACATAGAGACAGAAATACACTGATGGAGGGACATGGGGAGATGCAGAGAGACAGAGGGAGGAGAGAAGAGACAGTCATAGTCAAAGGACACATCAGATCTCCCTTCTCAGAAGATGGGAAGCTTCCCCAGAGCCACAGCTCAGGCCAGGTGGGCCCCACAGCGCATCATGGGGCATTCGGGGTCAGAGAGGTTGAGTCACTGCCACCAGGAACACAGCAGGCAGTGAGGGGCCAAGCAGGGATCCCATGCCTGGTCTCCTGACTCCGAGGCTCTCAGCCTTTCACCACAACCCCATCTATATAACCTGTTGAAGGCTTGTCGGATGCCAGGTGGCATCCCCTGCCCTGGAGCCCAACACTCACTGAGATGTTGGCCCAAGCATAACCTGTACTTTTTTTCTGAAGAAGCGCTGTCCAGACACAAGGAAGCCTTTTAAATGTTGGATTATTGTGGGGTGGGGAGGTTCCCTGGGGTAGGCTGCATCCAGCAAATACAGCAGAACATTTAAGTCAAGTGGAAAGATGTTACTTTTAAGTCCTTATACATCCTTAAGGGTGGGAACCGTGCATTGCTTATGTGGGTTGAATCCCCAGTTCCCAGAATTCAGAGGGGCCTTTGCACATGTTTGATGAGTGGATGAAGGAAGGAAGGACAGAATGCCCTTGAAAACCCTGGCCCTTGGGTGAGGTGAAGAGAGGCCCAAGGAGCCTCCTAAGAGGCACTTAGGGTGGGCTGCTATGTTCTGACTGCGGCCCCCAGCAGCCATCTTCATGCAAGTTAAAGCCACCTCCCAAGCCGGTCTTCACTGCTCCTCCTTCTCTGAACTTCGGTGTGGAACAGTGGGTTCGGGGGACCTGGCACAATGACTCCCACCTTCACTTCACACCTGTGTGAAGGGAGGCTGAGATTTGCCTTCCCCAGGTGAGGCCATGACGACTCGGTCCTGCACAGCCTGCACAGGGATATACCATACTGGGCAGTGTGTCTTCAATGTGCTTTTCTACCTGCCCCACCAAGGGAAGGGGCACTGGAGCAAGCGAGTATTGGAGGTGGAGTTTAGGCTGGAAGGACTCGGTCACAGGAGCCTCTGGCTTTGCAGGGTCACTGTGAGGAGCTGAAGGTCTCTCTCCGAGGGTGGTGTCCTCTCCCAGATGGCCTTCACTGCCCACAAACAGGGGGGTGGGCCACAGGGCTCTCCAAGTCCCCTTTCGCTTAGGGAAGACAGAGTCATCACCTACACCACCACACCTGGCCCCGGAGTCCTCAGTGTCTTTATGGAAAGAGGCTGTATCTGCCCCAGGCTGCGACCTTCAGGTGGGAAGTGCAGGCCTCTGCCCGATGCCCCAAGACGCTGCCTCTGCTCAGCTGCTGGGAAGAGGGGAACATGCCCCAAAGCTTAAGCAGATCTCAGAGGTGGCGACACTGATGTGAGCGTCAGGCTGCCGGAGGCGGTGCTCCAGGCTGGGAGGCCCACCTTGAGGATGTAGTTGCCGGGTTGCACATCAGTTATGTCAATCCACTGGCAGTCGATGTCCGCGTTGTAAGTGTCATAGCAGCCTGGGCTCAGGCCCTGAGAACAGGGACAAGAGTAGAGGGTGAGGTGCTATATACTCCTCAGAGGCCCTCATGACCACTCCAGCAGCCAGGGGCCCTCCTTCCTTTGTGGGTCTGCTCCTCCTTAAACCCACAGGGCGGATGGACCAGAGAGATAATAAATATAAGCACCAGATTACAGGGATCAAATGAAGAAGGGCATGGATGGAGGATAGATGGGCACTTTGTGGTGTTTGGGCAGACAGACAGAAAGATAGAGCTGGGTAGACAAGTAGGCAACTGGAACATCATGCCATCCTACTCTGTTGGAATGTTCCATTCTTTCCATGAGTAGACACCCTGGGAATGATGTAGGAAGAGGTCTGGGGGAGGGGGCGAGTCCCCAAGGGGCCCTGTGGTGGCCCAAGGACTGGTAAGAAGACCCCCATTCTGTTGAGCAGAGTGGCCAGGGGCCTTGGCACTGGTCCTTCAGCTTGGCCCAGGCTGCATCACTGTCTGCTCCTCCAGCTCCCAGGGTGCGGCTGCATCCTGCACCCTATGCCCTGCACCCTAGCACAACCTGTGTGTGTGAGGTGCATGCGTAGCGCTTGAGGTTGCCGAAGTCGCAGGTGCTGTCCTCCAGGCAGAAGCTGGCCTTGTGGCCCTCGGCTACCTTCATGCCTGTGGCTGCATCCAACAGGTCATAGTGGCTGAACTCGTCCATGCTGTGGTAATGTCTGGAGGCACAGGACAGGAGAACAGAGAAGGCCTAGTCACCCTGGTGCTTCCCATCCCATCCCCCTCCTGAGATGGGCCCAAGTGACCCTGCTGTGACACAGCTTCTTGACCAGTCTGGGCTCCTGCTCTCCTGTGTCCCACAGGGCAGCACCTCTCCTGTCCCCAGCTAGGCAGGTCACCCTAGGAGAGCGCCCCTTCAGGACTCCTCACTTCCTTCGGGCCAGCTACCTGCACTCCCTTGGGCAGATGCCCTTCATTGTAGCCATTTCCATCCCTTCAAGGCGGGTTCGTCCATGTCCCCTCTTCCAGCCCAGCTTCCATTAAGGCTCCTTTGAGAAACTTGCCCCAGTGCTGGATCCTGGGCAGGCAACACCTCACGGGCCCTCCTACCAGCACCTCCCCTCCCCCAGCACTAACGGATGAGGGAGCTGGGGCAAGTCCTCCAGCCCAGAGGAGGGGTGAGAGAGGCCACAGCCCCACTCACTGGTGGCAGCTGTGCCACTCCCAGGTGTGCCGCGGCCGGTTCGGGAGGAAATCCGCTGTGCCCTGGTTCTTCACCCGCTGGGGGAAGCGCAGTAGCACCCGCACGTCGTAGTCAGTGGCCTCCGGGGCATAGGCTGTGCTGCAGGACAGGTGGGAAGACAGGAGTAGGACTGGGAACCAGGGCACCCAAACCCAGAACCAGCCAACTTGCCCTGAAGATCCTGATATCTGACCCTGCACTGCGGGAAGGCTCAGCCCTCTCTCCATAAGACTGGCAGCCTCGGGTCTGACACAGCCTCTGAGGATGCCTGGTGCCTGTGTGTGTGTGGTGTGTGTGTGTGTGTGTGTGTGTGTGTGTGTGTGTGTGTGTAGGGGGGGGGGGGTCATATAGAAATCTTTAGAGGTCTTTTTAAAAAATAGGCCGATCTTGCCCAGCCAGTGTGGCTCAGTTGGTTGAGCCTCATCCCATGCACCAGGTCAGTGGTTGGTTTCCCAGTCAGGACACCAGCCTGGGGTGCAGGCTCGATCCCCAGGAAGCAGCGGATCAATGATTCTCTCTCATCATTGATGTTTCTATGTCTCTCTCCCTCTCCTTTCCTCTCTCTGAAATCAATAAAAACATATTTTTAAAAAACAATAAAAATGGGCCTATCCAGGAGATTCTGAAAGATTTTGTCCCTTCTCTGGACAGAGCCCTAATTGTTGACTAAAGTGTGTCACATCTTGGGTGTGGTCCTAAGAATCAGGCTCAGGCTCTTCAATGTCAAAGCCTATTCACTCTCTTAGTCCTGTCTTCCATTCCCCACACACACTGGTTCCAGCTTCAAACACTGTTTCTCAAACAGACTTAATTCTTTTGTTAATCTATACTTTCGCCCATGCTGTTTGCTTGATCAAGAACTCATTCAGCCTCCTAGGCCAACTCAATTCCCCTCCCTAAGGAATTCTGCTCTGATTGCTCCACTTAAAGAAATCTTGACTGCTTGTGAGCTCTAACACTCCCCAAGCCAGGTCCATGTCACCAGGTCACCTCTACCTGATTGTATGGCTTCAGTGACCTACCCTTTTCTGTTCAGGAGGTATGGCTCTGGTGCAGTCTGCCTGCTCCCAATTCACTTACTGACCCCCAATTCCCAACTGAGACGGCTGTCCTGGCTGTCCTCAGGAGCACTTCTCTGGCACTCATTAAGGTCTGGGCCCTAAGTCCAGAGGCAGAAGGTGGCCATTTGTGGGAATTAGCTCTCTCTGAGAGGATGTCTGAACAACAGGCACTGCAGGCTCCTCTCTGCCAGGACATAAGTAAGGCCTTGTCTGGAGGAGGCTTGGAATCCATCTGTGTCTGGGTTGGAACAGATATCCTCCTTCCCCCTGCTGTGTCCTTCTGTTTCACTCAGCACACTATGGGAAACCATCAAGGTTCTAAGCCCAGCTTGGCTACAAACTTGTGGTGAGACTTGGAACAAGTTCCTTCCCTTGTTTGGGTCCTGCTGGCCATCTGTGCTCTGGCATCAACCGGCCTGCAGCCCACACTTCCGATGATATCTGAGTGCCCTGTGCTCCAGGGCTTCAGTTTTGTCTGGTTTTCTAGGTCTGTACTCCGCACCCAGCTTTCTCTGATGCCTCAGCCCTTGCTGACCTCACACAGCTAGCTCCAGCTTGCACACTACTCATGCTAGCTCTCCTCCCTCTCCCAGTTGCCTGGTTCTGTCCTTGGGGCATGTCTCATGGGCAGGACCAGGACATCCCCCCCAGGACTGTGCCCGGTTGCCTCCTTCCCAGCCCATCCAGGAGCTCAGGTCTGGACACACAGGATGCTCCAATGAAGATGGAGTGATTGTTGGGTTTTGACTCAAACTCAAAAATCAGCCTTAATGGGTTGCCATGGAGGCTGAATTCCTCACTGCTAAAGAAACCATAGCAGGAGCATCATCACTGTGTTCTCTTTCCATGGACAACTGAGTGGTACTCAAGGTGTGGTCCCAGGATTGTTGCTAGTTCACACACTCTTTGTTGCCAGTCTGTAATGAGATAAGGAACTTGCACCAGCATGTAAATCAACTACATTACTAATCACAATGTTTAGTTAAGCTGAGAGTTCCTTTTTTGAAACCAGATTTTCTTGATGAAGGAAGCAGTGAGTTGAGCTGCATCCTGGTGTAATCTCCTTATATTGTTACAGAGATAATAGCTGTGATCAGCTACTCTGAGTGGCAGTGGACTAGAAGTTCCATAAATGAGAAAATGTTTAGATTCCAAAGGGCTTTCCAGATACTAAAATAAAATAAAATAAAAGTAAATAAAGAGTTCAAGTGTCTAAACAAAGCAGGTAATTAAGAAAACTAGGTGCTTCCAGAATAGAGAAATGTCAACAAAAGAAGTAAGTCAATGTAATATTGAACTAGTCATTTAGCACAGGGAGGTGGCCCCAAGGCATACAAATTTGAACAAAATATTCACTGTTTATAAAGTTAGAAGCTAGCTCTGTAGGAAGCAGAATCGCCTAGGAATAATGGAGAGTTGGCTGGGCTAACCTTTGGGGTCATGTAAACTGGTCTCTCCCTTCTCTGGTGCCACACATAACTGAGGCCTCTTTGTCCCTCATGCCCACTGTCCCTACTGTAACCCTGGGTCTCCCCGAGGACTTCCCAGGTCCTCGTAGAAGCACTGGGACCTGGGCCCTCCACAAGGAACCTTCTCATAAGGCAGCTTGGAGAAGAAAAGTTTTAGTTCTTGTCATTGCACCTCAGTTTCCTGCCCTGCTCAACACACACCTTCAGGGCTGATGTGAAGATTAAAAGCCACAGTAAAAGGAAGCTTCTTTGTATAGTGACAATTGCTGGATAAAAGTTTGTTCCCTTCCCCTCCTGACTCCCTTGCAGCAGGCAAAGCTCATAGATGACGAGGGCCAGGTCCTGAGAGGCTCAGACACTTGGCCAGTCGGACACTCGGACATTGGCAGCCTGGCATGCAAGTGGGTTCTGGGTGACTCCTAGGGACTGTCCCAATGCTCCAAGCTTCATCCTCAGCTCCTTACCTGGCCAAGCACTTCTCCTCTGCTGCACAGCGCAGGGAGTATAGGTGGGCTCTCTGGACATAGGTGGACGCTTGCACATAGTTGGGGTCTGGGACCAAGTCAGGGAGACCTGGGAATGAGCAGTGGGAGAAAGGGAGGAGGGAGGAAGAGCAATGACATTGAGAGTCAGGCTGGCCATGGTTAATGCCCAGAGACCTCCTCAGCCCCAAATACCCTTTGCCATTCTTCTTCCTCTACACAGCCTGTCATTCAGGAAGCCTCCCAGCCTGAGCTAGGTGTGGGACGTGAGCCCTTCTCCCTAAGTTCAGGTGTGGGAGTGCTGAGACCTGCTAGCAGAGCTGGGACATGAGTAAGAGCTAGGAGACAGGGCAGAATGTGGAGAGCCAGAGAAGAGGGAAGGGTATTCTTGGTAAGGGGGAACAGCATGGACAAGACTTAGAGGCAAGACTGCATGAACCAAGTAATTTCCTGACAGAGACACCTTCCTCCATGTCCTTATTCCCCAGGCCTCTGGATCAGTCTCCAGATACCCTCTGCTCCTTTTGCCTAGCTTTTTTCATAAACCACCAAGATAGCTCTGGGCTTTTGGCCCCAAGTGAGTCCCAGCAGGCTGATGAGAAGAGCCAGGTGAATGTTGACTGGCAGAAGTAGGGGTGGGCAGGAAGGGATGGGCTAGAAGGAAAACATATCTGCAGAGCAGGCTGCTGACTAGGCAGGGTTCTCAGCCTGGGCACCCAGCCCTATTCCTTTCTTCCAGTCATCTTCCCCCAGACAGGACCACACCCTCCCTCCCCTGTCTGCAGCCTCTGGCCTCCAACCTGAGGGCACCTGGCTTCCTCCCCTGGAGGGCTCAGGGGAAGTATGGAGTCTTCTCCAGCCCGTGATCACTTGCTTTCACGATATGTCAGGATCGGTCCATCCGACCTTCCTTCCTCCTTAACCCTCCCTAAGAATAAGTTATTCCCACTGAGGCAGATAAAGATGAAACAAGACTGTAAGCTCCTCCTAGCTTCTTTCAAGCCCTCTGCTCTTGGGGGACAAGCAAGGCAGGGGGACTCTGTCCTGTGTACAGGCTTCCAGCTCCCTCTTCTGGCTGCCAAAACTCTCTTGTCAGCCTTTAGGTCCAGAAAATGAGGCAGAAGAGGGCACTCTGGCTTCTAAGCCTTTCACAGAGGTGTCTGCCTACAAACCATCCCCCACATGTCCCCTGGGCTCCCAGACTATACCCCTGTTCAACCTGGGGCCCTAGCCTCATGTGGGGACCGGGTCCAGGCAGCCAGTGTGACCTCACCTACTTGGAATGAAGAGAAAGCTCTGAGCACTGGGGTGGGTGAGGATGAGGTGGCTCCTGGCTGATGGAGCCATCTTGGCCAGCCTAGGTCCCATTACTCAAGCCCCCAGGAATGCCCGCAGTCATTTTCCAAGGGCTCCTCAGGCCTTCAAAGCAAGGGGATACCTTGGTGTCCAGCTGGTTCTCACACACTGGTTCCTAAAAGCCTCTGGGGCAGTGAGGAAAACAAGAATCACCCCCTACCCTTCAGCAACATGTGGGGGTGGTCAGCCGGGCTTGAAGCCTCATGAGATCCAGCATTTGGCCCCAGAAGCTGCCTCCCCCATCGCAGGCTCGGTTTCAATAAACACTGCACAGATGGCTCCACAAAGCTTTTCTGGCCTGGTCCTTCCTCTCTAGGCCAGTCCATGAGCCAGCTGTGCAGTCCAGGGAAGTTAGAAGAGCCTGTTGAGTAAGAGGCCAGGGGTATTTAGGGCCAATGAGGGTTAGTGCCATTACAGACCTCTGACTCTTGTCTGACCCTTGTCCTTTATTGAGCCCTAATCCTAACCACACACTGAGGTCTGATACCTATCAACAACTCAGAATCTCAGACTCATTGCTGTTTGTCTCCAGATTGTAGACTAAAGTGTGGTACTTAAAAAACAAACAAAACAAAAACCACACCTTAAAAGGAGTTGCTTTGACATCATCAATCCTTTTTATTGTAGCTGAGTGTGGTCAGGTTTTTAAAAAAACCTCCAGAGCCATGGCTGGGGTGAGTGTGTGTGTGTGTGTGGTTGTGGGCGGGGGGCAGTTGAGTACTACTTGTGGGCAGACACCTCTGAGCTGCTGGTAACAATCTGAGCCCTGACCTTGGCCATAGATGATCTTCCTTTTATTGTTGAGAAATCTCAGGTTCAGGCGGGTGCCTCCTGCTTCCATTGGCAGGGAAGACCCACCTCCCACCCCACATTCCTATCCCCATGTTGCAGGGGTTGATGGACTGCCCATCCCAAGGGCCTCTGTCAGGTAAGCTTCTTTAATGATTAGCAGAGTAATAAAGTCATCCCTCAGTATCCAAGGAGGATTGGTTCCAGGACCACCCCCAAGGATACCAAAATCTGCAGATGCTCAAGTCCCTTAGTCAGCCCTCTTATTTTCCAGTTCTCCATCTCCAGATGCAGAGAGCCCACTATACTTTACTGTTCCATAATCCACAGGCATGCTCCTCACCCTGTCCCCTATAAGAAACCAGGGCACACAGAGGTGCTGGAGGGAACTGAGGCTCAGAAGAGGCAATGAATTTATCACAGTCACACAGGGGTTCAGGGCAGCTTCAGGAGATCCTGGGTCCTGAATCCCTCCCAGAACTCCTCTTGTCATTCTTCTTCTTTTTTTTTTTTAAATAAAAATGAACACGTTTGAAATTTAACCTACACACATTCAAATGTACAAATTTTACATTTGTCAAAACTTGTACAGTCTGACAAGTTTGACAAATGTAAATATCACCACAGTCAAGCTATGAATTTGAGGAGGGGTTGGGATCTCTTATTCAGAACGTATGGAGTAATCCAGCCCTTGGATGTGGCACTGGAGACTCTATTAAGTGGGTTCCAATGAGAACTTTTTGTGGAGACTCCTGTTTTTATAAGTGCAGAAAATGGAATTAATCATAATTCTCATTTCAGAGCAAACTAACCATTATCACTGGTCTATGCAAGGCCCAGTGATAATTGTACTAAAAAATTTTAACCTTCATTCTCACCCCTGACCCTTAGATATGTCCTTGAACATTTGTGTCTTTAGAAAATCTGCAGTGTTTATGTATTCTTAAAGCATATAATTGATATTGTCTTATCATCTCATTCTGATTCTTGAGTTTTCAGCCAATGCAAACTTCTAAGATCTATCTAGTTCACTTCTTATCATTGTCAAATAGGACTCTGCAGTATGCATCCCCCGCCCCATGGCCGATCTAGATGGTATCATGGAATAGATCCACAGGATGGGGCTAACCACCCAAAGAATGGTCTTGCTCAAGCTACCCAGGGAGACCCTGGATATCATCAGCATCCGGCCCTCTGCTCCCAGGAGGTAGACAAGAGCCTGGCTTCTACCCTCCTCTGTCACAGATGTTCTGTGTGATCCTGGGCAGGCTTGGGCCTGCTCCAGGCCTGACTGCCTCTGTTTCTTCAGATCTAATTGTCTTCTATTCTACTCATGGCCTGGAAACCTGGGCTGGGCCCCTGTGGGCACTCTTCCATGCTGACCATGGGGTCATGCACTTAGGAATTCAGGCTGCTTAGAGCCTAGCCCAGGGTGGGGAACATTGAGTCAAAGGGCAGCAAAGGCCCCTGGGATGGTCAAAGCCAGGCTGCTTGGCTAGGGAGGGGCTGGATGTAATTGAATTGGGTCCCAAGGCCATTCCAGAGGCAGCTGCTGGTCTGGGAAGCCCTTCAGCCTAGGAGGGCCCATGAGACCCTACAGGGCAGTGAAGACACAAAGCCAAGGACAAGGGCCAGCTTTTGCATTCTGGCTCTGTCCCTAGAGCCTCCTCTGTGGGCATCCACCGCCCCTTCATAATGTGCTCAGGACTAGCCTGCCCCAATCCCTCATTGTCCAGGTCCCTTCCCTTTTCATAGGCTCAGTTCCCTCGTATGGACAATGGGGAGATTGGACTATGCGGTCCTTGGGCATAATTTGATAGCTCCATAAACACTTGGAGATTAAAATACTTTTCAGGATCTATTCAGTCTACTCTCCAGCCTTGGGCAAGAGTCTAAGACCTCTCACGACCTCTACGGACGACACATTAACAGCCAGGAGATTCTCCGTCTGACCTAAATCCTTGCTCAGGAAAGATCTGTTCTCTCTTGCTCAGTGGTTCATGGAGGCTGCCCAGAACAGAGGGCCTGTGGTTACATTCCTGCTGCTTCCCCACACCTCACCTATTTCCCTGCTGACTTCCCCTTTCTCTGGGTTACATAAACCTTGTCTCCTTGGAAATCTGTCCTCACAAGAAGCAGATGAAAGAGATGGAAATGCCAAATAGCCTGAGCCCCGGCTGGAGGATAATCCCCTGAGCCCCGGCTGGAGGATAAACAATGTCCAGCAGGAACGGGGCAGTGGGCTGTGAAATATGTGTGCAGCGGATGTTCTGGCTCATGCAGCCAGACTCCACAGGAGCCCCGAGGTAGGAGAGCAGAATGCTCACAGAGCACAGCCTTGAATAAAGATGAGCCGAGAGGGCCTCTGGGGTGGGAGCTGGCAGCTCTGTGTCCTATGAAATTACCATCAATAATGAGAACATTAAATTGTCAGCACAAGCCTGGCAGTGCCACACTAGGCAAGGTGGTTGCATGGTCCACTGTGCCCCACCATGAAGGGGCAATTGCAGCTCAGGCAAAGGAAGCTGTGATGCCATAAAGTCAGGCCCAGGATTTTCAGTGCTTCCCCATTGCCTACAGAATCAAGCCCAAACTTCTCAGGGTGGTCTGGCCTTACTTCACCTGACCTTCTAGATCCTCTCTTAACTCTAAGGACCAGTAGACATCTACTTTAGCATAACTGACCTTTTCTGCCCTGGCCTCTGACACGTAGTGCCCTTTGTCATGGGAATTCATGGAATTCTCTACTGCACACACACACACACACACACACACACACACACCAGCTCTGACCTCACAGTCTTTAGGCCAAAGCCTACCTTGTCAGTCTTGACCATCCCTTTGCCACTACCCTAACCCCGCTCCCAGCACACATCTGCTGCCCCTACCCAACTGGGAGACACAGTCCAGTAGCAGTGACAACCTCACTCTGTGCGGCAGGCCCAACTCAGAGAAGGGGATCTGTCAGTGTTTGTTCAATTGAGCAAACTGCCCAGGAAGCAGATAGGGGCTGAGCTGGGAGGAGGCTAACCTTAGGGAGGTCAGTTACCTACCCCAAGCCTTCAGCCTCCTTCTCACACACCTCACTGCCCTCCAATCTTTGTGGGTCCTGCTCAGTGCTTCTGACCTCACCTCCAGAAGTCTTCCTGGATGCTTCAGTCCCCTGAGTTCCCTCTCTGCCCCTGGATCCTTCACAGTGACCTGAACTTTTCACCTTTCTTACAAACGCTCGGCACAATCTTTCCATCTCAGCTTCTAACAACTTCATTCTTTCAGCCGCACAGGCCAATACTTTCATGTTTTGTCTGACTCCTCTCTTTCTCTCACACCCTACATCTAGTCCATCAGGAAATTCCATCAGGAAATCCCATCAGCTCTATCTCCAAAATACATCCCAAATCTGACTCCCTACCACCTCCATTGCTGCCACCCTGCCCAGCTGCCATCATCTCTGCCTGGATTTCTGTACTAGCCACCTCTCAGTCTCTGGCCTACCTTCCCATTGTCCATTCCCAGCATAGCAGTCAGGGCCTCTGTTTCAATGTCACTGCTCAGCTCAAACCCTGCAATAGCTTCCCGATGCATGAAGGGTCTTCCATGGTCTGAGCCTGTTACCTCTCTGGCCTGTCTCCTATTATGCTCCCATTCCCATTCCACTCTGTTCTAACCACACTGGCACACACTTAAAAAACCCAGGGAACTCCTGCCTCATGGTCTTAGTACTGGCTGTTTCCTCTATCTGGAATGCTCTTCCCACAGACAGCTGCATAGCTCACTCATTCCCCTCCATGTCTCTGCTCAAATGGCACCTTTATGAGGCCTACTCTGACCACCGTTGCAACCTGCCTCCCCCTGCCCACACTCCAGACCTCCCTTACATATCTATATTTTTTCCATAGTATTTACCACCTTCTGTTATTTAGCTATTTATTATGTTTATGCATGAAAATATAAGATTCACATGGGCAAAAATTTTGTCTCTTTCTTTTCTTTAATGAATACCCAGCCCTAGACCACTGCCCAGAACATAATAAGGCACAAATAATGTTGCTAAATAGCTGAATGTCCTCATGAAATGATCATCCAGATGAGAGCACCTGGGGGTGGGAGGGCTCTGCTTTGCCTGCAGCCCAGCTGTGGGCTCAGGTCTCAGTGCACAGTGGGTCTGGGAAATTGAGAAACAGGCAAGGTGGAGGTGGGCTTGGGCCACTGCATCCTGTGTGCCTGGTTTCTTGCTGCCAGGCTATGACCTTGGTAAGGACAGGGATGAGTGTGGGACACCCCTGAGTTCCCTGCACTCAGCTCACGGCCTGGCACCTGTACATCCTTAGTGGGCATGTGCACAAATACCTACACCCTACAAAGGGTCTGGTGGCATCTGCCCGTGTGAGCACAGACTTTATTATCAACCAAAGGCTGGGATTGACTCCAAAGTCCTTTCTTTTGAAAAAGGACATGGTATCAATTGGCTCACAAGCAGGAAGACGGGTGGATTATCTCCTGAGGCTTTGATGGCACAGGCCTCTCAAGCTGCACCTCCCCCACCTAAATTCCTTCTGCTCTGGTGTTCTGATACCAGTATCATCCATTTCCAGATGATACTGAAATTCCTGATTTCTGGTGCCATCAGCAAGGGGGAGAGGAACCATGGCCCAATTCTAGCCCTGTAATCCTAATCCAGAAAAGAAAAAAAGGCCCTCTGGGTCCAGCTGCCTGTGGCAAGGAGGCCATTAGGTCAGGGCAGAGTAGAGGACAAGACCCAACCTCTCCTTTCAGCCTTCTTCCGGAGCCCTGCCGGCAGCTGCCCAGCAGGAATGCCTGCATGGGAATTGGAAGCAGCTGTGGGCTGCCTGGGCCGACCTCCCGTCTCCAGCTCTCCCCCCTCTTCCTCTCCTGCCATTTCAGCCACTGCCCTGAAGAGTTTTCCATGTGTTCTTGGCTTGGACAGGAGTAGGGTGAACTCAGGTTGGGACTATTGGGGAGGGGTGCCCCTTCAGAGCTGAGAGGACACTGAAATAGGGGCCTCTAGAGTTAGAAAGAGGGAGGAGGGGGACAAGGCCAGAACTCCCAGGTCAAGTGTGGCATTAGCCTGGTGCCTGTAGGTCCTAATGACTCTCCACCCTGCTTGGCCACCACCCCAAAAAGGCTCTGTGACACTTGTGGATTCAAGGCAAAACTCCAAATGTTGGTTTCTCAGGGGTCCAGACATGAGAGAAACAATGAACACGAAGACATAGCCTTCCCTGAGGGGCAGTTCAGTGGGGTAGAGAGTCAGCTTGGGCCCACGCTTGGCCACTGATGAGCTCTGAGACCTTGGATAAGTTACTGAACTTTTCTAAGCCTCAGTTTTCTGGTCTGTAAAATGGGGGTGATAATGCTATCTATTTCACAAGGTTGCTGGGGGAGTTAAATGAGAAAATAAAAATAACTACTTGGCATAGTGTCTGGTACCTGGTAAATGTTCAATAAATATCAGCTGCTATTATTATTTAAAATAGGAGTTATCTCTTCTTGCAGGGGAGAGAGGCTATGACCCTGCAAATGGATAAGTAGAGAGGAGGCAGGAAATCTGCCTGAGATGAGGCTGCCAGGACACCACTTGTTTGTTCCCACACTAGCGGCATTTGACTGTCAAACAGGGAATTAGGAGGAAGACCCAGGTTCCTGTCTCCACAACCCACCTGACCCTTTATGACAGCTTCCTTGGCCTGAAAACTCCATTTCTTTCTGAAGAAGCACTGAGACAACTTCAGGGAAGGAGGAAGGGGTGCTCAGCTGGGATTCTGGCTCCACTAGTCACCAGTTATATGACCGTGGGCAAGTCAACCTCTAAGGGCCTGAGTTTCCTCATTGGCAAAATGGGGAATAACAACACCGTGGGTTGTTACGAGGATTAAGTTACTTTAATTATAAAGCACCCAGGACAGGGTTAGGCACTACGGAAGCACTAGATGAGTGTTTGTTAAATAAAGGTCTAAGTCTGGAGTGAGGATGACAAGGATTAACATCACACTGCTGAGGGACTCTTCACTTCCAAAGCCTTGTGCACTCATTGTTCCAGATCGTCCTGTCACCACCACCGCCTGGAACAGAGTTGACAATCAAATATCTGTTGATTGACCAAATAAATGAAGTGTGCAAGGTAAGTAAGAATACACAAAATTTTAAAAAGTAATAATATGCGATATTAAGAACTCAGGATGGAGAAGTCATACAGACTCAAATACTGGTTTCACTACTAAGAGGCTGTGTGACAATTAGCAAATGAGCCTGTCACCTTATCTATGAAATGGGATGAATGACAGTATCTGGCTCATTATTGCTGCAGGAGTTAAGAGGGGTGATATGTAAAACTAGAGGCCTGGTGCATGAAATTCGTGCATGGGTAGGGTCCCTAGGCCTGGCCAGTGATCAGGGGAGATCAGGGCAGATCAGGGCCTTCCAGATGCTGGCTGGGGCCTTCCTTCATTCCACACCACGCCCTGGTGGTCAGCGCACATCATAGCGAGCAATAGAACTCCCACTCTTCCGGTCGAACTCCCATAGGGATACGTTGCATATTAGCCTTTTATATATATAGATGCCCAATAGATGCTAGTGTCAATATCCCCCCCCCCCCACCTGCTGCAACTAGGGGAATAGGCCCAGAGAGGGGAAGTTGGTGGAGGAGACCCAGGCTTTTGCACTGCCTGCCCAGTTTGCAGGTGGAGTGTGGGTCCTCCTGGGTCATCTCTGTGCAATGCAGAGAAGACAGGCTCAGTTTGAACTCTGGCTCAGTTGCATCTAGCAGTGAGACTTCCCTAAGTCTCAGTTTTCTCAGCTGTACCAGAGGACCATAATCTTCACCTCTCTGGGAGGCTGCAAGGATGAATGAAAGTAAACATTTAAACCACTAAGTTCAGGAGGTGTTCTTCAGCAAATGGCCAAGTTGTTACCATCGTCTCTGCCTTGGGACTCTAACTCTGGATGCTTACTGCGGGAGACTGTTTCTGTCCTTCTCTGCATCTATTCCAAGTCCTAAGAAGGTGGGTAGGTGACTTGGAGGGGAAGGCAGTAGGGATGTGAGCAGGGAGCCAGGGCTGCTGTCAGGGACTAAGGGACCATGTATGGTCTCTTGAGTGAGGGGAGTGAGTACCCCAGAAATACCTGGGTGTGCAGGTGGAGGAAACCTCTAGGCCTAGCTGCAGCAGAGTTCCCATGGGGGCTGCAGAGGCTTGAGAAGGGGAGGAGGAGGAGGTTAGAGGAAGGAGGTACCTTAAGGTCCTGGAGCCACAGGCCAAGGCATCAAATTCTGTCCTGAAGGCTTGGGGAGCCATAGGACCTTCTTGAGCAGGAGCGTAACATGGTCAGCAATGCAAGGGTTTATCTGCCCCACGTGCAGGATGGACTGGTGAGGGAGAGGCAGGGATCAGGCGATCAGGGGATCAGGGAGGAGGCAACCATAGCTCTCTCTTAACCTCTGATTGGCTGTGTGAAGGCAGGGCTGGAGAACCTCTGCCAGGCTAGGCTGGTGAAGCCGTGAGAGATGTCCTGGGAGGATGGCCCAGGCTGCCTGCTCCATGTTACTTTGATAGGGTTGCCAGAGCTGATGAATCAGGCCAGGGGTGTGAGGGGGAGGCCCTAGGAGAAGAGCTGTGGTACTCTGGGGTCAGCACTAAGACCACCAGCTCAGAGAAGACGAGGCTGTGAGGAGGCAGGAGGGGGGGCAAGGAGGCCCAGAGAGAGAGGGGGCCTGGCTGTGGGAGAGGGAGAGACACAGCAAAGGGGATGCAGCCGGGCCTAGGAAGCAGGTGGCCACCCTCCAGGCCTCTCATGGATTTGTGGACAGCCAGGAAAAGTAAGTTACCCTCTCTGAGCCTCTGTTTCCTAGTCTTCTCTCCAGTTACACATTTTAGAGTCAGATATTCTTGGATACCCCTGCCCAGGGTGAGAGGGAGAGGGTCGAGGCACCCCAGGAAGAAACTGGGTCTGGACAGGCACTTGGAAACCACCCAGATAGAGGGACGAGGGTGGTGCGCACATGTGTTTGGTGTTGTGAGGATACATCCACACCCACACACTCAGGCTGCCAGCACTGGGCCTCAGCCCCCTGGCTGTGTGGCCAGGAGGAATGAGGTCAGCTTTGGAGAATCTGCCCTGGACTCCCACACCAAGCCTGGAGGTCTGAGTTAAAGAACAAGACTTGGCCTTCCCTGAACCGGGATTTTCCATGGTCCTGGCCTAGCAGAATAAGGAGGGGGAACCAATAAGAGGAGAGAAAGTAGTGTTCCCTCTCTGAGCCTCAAACTAGCCTGCACTCCACACAATCCCACCCCACACACCATCCCCTTCATGACCAGGGGAGGGTGCTGATGGCCATCCTTTGCAACAATGCTTGGGCACCTCCTCCTGGGAAGTCCTGCCTGAGTCCCCAGGCCCTGATTTTGGAGACTCCTCCTCTGACCTCCCATAGTCCATCCCCCAATGCTTGCCCAATCACAGTACTGAGATGCCCTCTTTTCTGTGCTTCCCAGTGCAGGGCCTAAATTTGGTGCACATCAGCACACTCTACCTGGCCTCTAGCATACTACCTTCAGGGGAGAAATTTCTTAATCCAAATGAACTGTGGAGCTCAGGGGCAATGGCCAAAGGCCCTGCCAAGCAGCAAGTACCTCCACTCCAGACATGGCCTTGCCCTGGCAAGTCCCCTTCTGAACCTTAAAAACTGACAGGCCAAAAAGGGGGCCTAGAATACCCACTGGCTTGGAGCATCCCCAGGCCTGACTCTGCCAGCTGTGCTGTGGAACTTGAGGCTTTAGTTTTCTCCTCTGCCCAGAGGTGGGGTGCCTTTGGCTGAGTCCCACGCTGTGGTCTTCCATTCTAAGAAAAGCCACCACAAAAACTTAGCACCTTCTAGGCAAAATATCCTCTCCTCCAAGGAGCTATAGGAGCAGCTGATGCACAGGTGCTGCAAGTCCCAATGAGGACCATGAAGATACACCCTTCATCACATCACAGAGGGCCCTCCATCTCGGTCCTTTTTCAGCTCCTGCAGATTCTCAAACTGGGAATCAGCACCCAACTCGAGTGCTATGCCTTGGATGTGAGGGAGTGGTGCTACCCGTGGGGACACTCCTCTCAAGAACTATAGCCTTGAGTTCCAGCAG
This sequence comes from Myotis lucifugus, assembly GCF_000147115.1. Classification (NCBI taxonomy): domain Eukaryota; kingdom Metazoa; phylum Chordata; class Mammalia; order Chiroptera; family Vespertilionidae; genus Myotis; species Myotis lucifugus. Next base: position 4,919,325 of record NW_005871089.1, on the reverse strand, counting down.
CCCCTAGGGAGAAAGAAGCACTGCCCTTACCTGAACCCCTGCCTCAGCAGCAGCCTCTCACCCAAGGTCAGTATGGCTGAAGACAAGGCAGCAGTCCCTGTGCTGACAGAGGCAGCAGAGAAAAGGCTGAGGGTGCAGCACCTGAGCCCCTGGGCCTGAAGGCCTCAGCCCTCACCTGGTGGGCTGATTTTCTGTGGAGCAGAGAGAGAATCAGGGCACTGATTGCACCTTGAAAGAGCTATGGCAGGAGCATACATGCACTGGAGACTGAATAGAAAACCTTGACCAAGGTGGATTTTGAACTTGCAGAAACAGGAGGAAGTGGAATTCTAAGACAGAGGGTGGGCCAATAGCTGGCCAGCTCTGGCCAGACCACTAGCGGGCCCTTGGCACAGTAGCCCACTTGCTAATAGCACGTGAGGAGTTGCCCATCTGAAGAAGGAAGGCTGCCTCCTGCACTTCATCTTTGTGTGCAGATGGCTTGGGCCTTCCAGGTCATAACGTCACCCCTCCATCCCCAAAAAAGCCAAAGGGAGGCCCATTCACAGTAGCGCGCCCTAAGACTTTCTCAGGGCCAGGACTAGAATGAGCTAGTTGAATGAATGAGGCACTGGCGTGGGGTACAAACTTTAAGAGGGCGCCAAAATACTTGGTAACCAAGATAAGCAATATTTGATACAATATTCTAAAAAGTCAAAATCAATGCAAGAAACTGTGATGAACAAAATATCAAAATTTCAAATAAAGACACCATCAGGATTGCTGATTTTTCAGTTTGCCTTGGGCTCCAATTTGGCTTGGCATGGCACCATTACTGATTCTATTTAAAACCTCATCACAGAATTTTTTGCATTATTTTGATCTAAAAAATACATTAAATATTACTTATCTCAATTACTGAGTTTTTGGCGGCCTATTCAATTTTGCACCTCTCTCATCTCGTCTGGATTCCTGCCTGGGGCAAGAGCTTCCCCTCTAACCTGGAGTTCATTGGGGCCAAGCTCACATAGCCTCACCTCCAGAGGCATCCCTAAGGGCCTTTCGGACACTCTTGTTCCCTGCTTCACCCTGTGGGGCTGACATAGGGGCAGCTGATTGGAGTGAGGAAGAGGCAGGGAGAAGGGCTCCTTCCCTTTGTCCCCAAATGACTCAAGCCAGGTCTGGGAGGTGCCTCCTCACAACGCCTGACCAGTTCCTCCACCCCGCGCCCCTCAAGCCAAGGTCAGAGCCCAGGCCTGCCCGGCCAAATGCTGGCACTGATGATACACGGATGCGCGGAAGCCGGGAGGTGGGATGCACTGGGGCTGTTGATTGGGGCCTGGGGGGTCCTTGCTTAGCGCAGGGAGGGCCTTTGGTAAAAAGGCCGGCGAGGGTCTGGGCGCACTGAGCCGTTCCTCCGGGACCAGGAGGACAGAGAGCAGGGCCTGGGACTGGGGACCGTACTCACCGCGGCCGTTCTGGGTGGGCCGGTACACGCTGCCCACGCTGAGGCGGCCCTGCT
>NW_005871089.1:4914435-4916597 GCF_000147115.1 Myotis lucifugus | reverse complement strand
CTTGCCTGCCGCAGCTCTAGCTTTGTCCATCCTGGCCTTGGTCCGAGCGGGACGGCTCCTCCGATGACAGCATTTCGAGGCCAAGAGGTCAGGGCAGGGCAGGAGCGGTGCCCAAGGCTGCGCGAGGCTCTCTGCAGGGCACCGGGCAGGACCGCCTGGGGCCTTACGTGGGCAGCCCTGCACTGGCTGGCTTGGGGCTGGCGCTTTCCCACTCTGAATGAATAAGCAACAGGCTGGGAGTGTTAGGAGGTTTTGGACAGCCTGGTCCGCCTGCTGGGGTCTCCTCCGCAGGGCCCTATGGCCCGCCGGCTTTTAGCTATGTGGCCCGTCCCACAGCTGCTGTGCTCCCTCCGTCCCTGGAGCTTCCAGCCAAGCCACAGACCTGCCTCTGAGGAAGGGAATGAAGCCTGAGTAGGAGGGGGCCTCTGGGGACTCAGGCCTGGCAAGTGGGGCCCAGGCAGGCAGAACAGGGCTGAAGGGTCCGCAGCACTCTGCTTTGGACGCAGACACCCTGTCTCCAACTTACTGCTTCTTGTGTGGGCTTGAAAGAGCCCCTGACTCCTGTTAACTCCAGCCACTCACTAGGATCCCTGGGCTCCCATTCCCTTCCCCAAAGCTAAGAGACACCCTCCTTGTTGATGGGCCTTTTTGGGGAGATGCTGAACTCTAGCTGAACCACCCTCTAATTCAGGGCGCCTGCGGCCTGAATACAAAGGGGTTGGAGCTCAGCTTTTTCTTTCTTATCCTCCTGGTCTATAGAATGGGCCTATACCCCTGTTTTTTGTTGTGTGTTTTTTTAATTTTGTTTTAATGCTTAAAGTATTACAAAGAGTATTACGTATGTCTCCTTCCCCCCCCCCCTTGACATTCCCCTGGCCTCCCCTACCCCCCAGTGTCTTGTGTCCATTGGTTATGCTTATATGCATGCATACAAGTCCTTCAGTTGATCTCTTACCCTCCCCCCCAGCTTCCCGCTGTAGTTCAATGCTGCTCTGCCTCTGTATCTATTTTTGTTCATCAGTTTATAATGGTCTTTATTATGCATAAATGAGTGAGATCATATGGTATTTTTCTTTCATTGACTGGCTTATTTCACTTAGCATAATGCTCTCCAGTTCCATCCATGCTGTTGCAAATGGTAAGAATTCCTTCTTTTTTACAGCAGCATAGTATTCCATTGTGTAGATGTACCACAGTTTTTTAATCCACTCGTCTGCTGATGGGCACTTAGGCTGTTTCCAAATCTTTGCTATGGTAAATTGTGCTGCTATGAACATAGGGATACATATATCCTTTCTGATTGGTGTTTCTGATTTCTTGGGATATATTCCTAGAAGTGGGGTCACTGGATCAAATGGGAGTTCCATTTTTAATTTTTTGAGGAAACTCCATACTGTTCTCCACAGTGGCTGCACCAGTCTGTATTCCCACCAGCAGTGCACGAGTGTTCCCTTTTCTCTGCATCCTCTCCAGCACTTGTCGTTTGATTTGTTGATGATAGCCATTCTGACAGGTGTGAGATGATACCTCATTGTTGTTTTGATTTCCATCTCTCAGATGATTAGTGACTTTGAGCATGTTTTCATATGTCTCTTGGCTTTCTGAATGTCCTCTTTTGAAAAGTGTCTATTTAGGTCCTTTGCTAATTTTTTGATTGGATTGTTTATCTTCCTTTTGTTAAGGTGTATGAGTTCCCTGTAAATGTTGGAGATTAAACCCTTATCGGTGATAACATTGGCAAATATGTTCTCCCATGCAGTGGGCTTTCTTGTTGTTTTGTTGATGGTTTCTTTTGCTGTGCAGAAGCTTTTTATTTTGATATAGTCCCATTTGTTTATTTTCTTTTTAGTTTCCAATGCCCTAGGAGCTGTATTGGTGAAGAAATTGCTTCGGCATATGTCTGAGATTTTGCTGCCTTTGGATTCCTCTAGTATTTTTATGGTTTTCCGTCTTACATTTAAGTCCTTTATCCATTTTGAGTTTATTTTTGTGTATGGTGTAAGTTGGTGGTCTAGTTTCATTTTTCTGCATGTATCTGTCCAATTTTCCTAACACCATTTATTGAAGAGACTGTCTTGACTCCATTGTATGTTCTTGCCTCCTTTGTCAAATACAGTGGGGCCTTGACTTACCAGTGTCCGGACTAACGAGTTTTTGAGATA
>NW_005871089.1:4893197-4914335 GCF_000147115.1 Myotis lucifugus | reverse complement strand
TTGATATCTGGTATTGAGATCCCACCTACTTTGTTCTTCTTTCTCAGGATGGCTGCAGCTATTTGGGGTCTTTTTTTATTCCAGATGAATTTTTGGAGAGTTGGTTCTAGGTCTGTGAAATATGCCGTTGGTATTTTAATGGGAAGTGCGTTGAATTTATAGATTGCTTTGGGTAGTATGGACATTTTGATGATGTTGATTCTACCAATCCATGAACATGGTATGTTCTTCCATCTGTTTATGTCTTCCTCTGTCTCTTTTTTCAACGTCCTGTAGTTTTCTGAGTAGAGGTCTTTTACCTCTTTAGTTAAGTTTATTCCTAGGTATCTTAATTTTTTTGGTGCGATGGTAAATGGGATTGCTTTTTTAGTCTCTCTTTCTGTAAGTTCACTATTGGTATATAGAAATGCCATAGATTTCTTGGTGTTAATTTTGTATCCTGCTACATTGCCGAATTCGTTTATTAAGTCTAACTAGGGGCGCAGTGCATGAATTCGTGCACCTTGAAAGGAACTGTGGGCCGTGAGGCTGCGGTGGGCACAGGGGTGGGTCTTGGCCCAACCTCTGCGCCCCTGCCTGGCTCCTCCCACCACAGCCCCCAGTTCCCTGTCTGCTAGCAGCCCCGCTCTTACCCGCTGACAGCGGAGAGTGATTGGGGCTGGCGCAAGTGCCCGCAGTGGGTGTGAATGGCAGCTCTGGCACCAGCAGTTGGTATGAGTGGGTGTGAACAGCAGCTCTGGTGCCAGCAGTCGGAACCAGGACGCATAGGAGCAAAGAATTTTCAGTAACCACCAGAGGCTTGCCCCAATGACAGCGACTGGCACCCCACCTTGGTCTGGCGCCCCCACTTACCTGCTCCACATCCCCCCATGGCTGACGCCCGCCATGTTCCACATTCTGCCGCCTGCTGCCAACACCCACCATGTTCCGCACGCGACCCCTGGTGGTCAGCGCACGTCATAGTGACTGGTTGTTTGGTTGTTCTGCTGTTTGGCCCATTTGCATATTAGCCTTTTATTATATAGGATAGTTTTCTGATATACCCCTGTTTTGAATAGAACTTGTGAAATCATAAGAGACATTGACTTCCTACACATTATATGTGGTTTCTATTCTGTATCTCTTGAGTCAACATAGCCTGGAAATGTCCTGAGTGGATAAAATTAAACTCAGGGCTGTCTGCTGTGGGACAGGGGTCATTTGGAGCATTGTGTGTTATAACATAGAATGGCAAAATGGGAGATTCAGGAGAATGGGCCTAGCCCTGTTTGAACACTTTGGTGTCTAAGAAATCAAATTCTGAACGTCTCCCCTGGACTGCCTTCTGCCTTCCAACCTTGCTCCTGGGAACTGGAGAGCAGAAATCCCACTCTGGTTTTTATAAAACAGGTAGGAAGACCCTGCCTTTATTCTGTCCACTGCAGATTGCCCTTCTACTTTGGGAACTCCCGGAGTCCACCTTGGGAGGAGACAGCCAGAATGGACATTCCTCAGGGATCCTGAACCCTTGCTCCCCTGCCAGCATTTGTTCACCCATCACACTGTGCTTTAGGATGAGCTGGTTCAGGTGACTCGAAGTATCCGCCTATCATTTAAATGCTCATAACCTAGCCACCAGCCATTCAATACTGGTCCCTCACCTCTGCAGTGTGGGGTTTGGTTTCAGACTTCTGACAGGACTCCTGCAAGAAGTAACTGGTTTGGCTCAAGCCAGTTGCAAAACCAGCTTACAGAGGATCACTGGGACTTGGAGGGTTAAGCCTACCCTCCCTCCTGCCTGCCCCCTGCAGTGCTGGCCTCAGCTGCTTGGAATCCCTGGGGTCCTGTAGGGCCCTCCTGCCAGCCAGATGGGCAGCAGCACCAGGAGAGGAGGAGGAGCTGAAGTGGAAACAGGCCTCAGAGTACCCCCAGGCAGGAGGGGAAGGGAAGAGGAGGAATGGAGGGAGTACAGAGGTAGGGAAGCCTCACTGGCCTAGAGTAGAGTAAAGAACTCTTTGCAAGCTAGGCAGGAGGCAGGGGCTGCCTCAGGGCTTTCCAGCAGTGGGGAGATCAGGGCATGGACCATTGTGCTCAGCAGGCCTCTAACTCTGAGCCAGCTCTTGGCATGAAACCCTACCCTATGCTGGCTCCTGCTCCTCTTTCTTTTTTCTTAATAAGGTCGAATCAGAGTGAGTCAGAGAAGCCAAGTTTCCTGTTAGGCTCTGTTTGAATAAACTGCTCTGAACACAGCTTGGGCCTCTGCACAGTCTCCCAAGGCCAGAGCTGCGGCCCTGCCAGCCCCCTGCTGAGACTGGAGACTTGGGGTCCCCAGGATGACAAAGCTAGGGTCCTGGCCTAGCCAGGCCTCTATGCTGGGAAACCAATTAAGCTGTCAGAGCTTCAGTCATCATTTATAGCCTGGGGGTAATACCTTTCTTGTGGTCTATTGGGAAAATAAATGAGACGATTATGAAAAGTACCCAGCATAGTACCAGACATATGGCCACTATTTTCTTTCTTTTCTCTGGTCTGTGAGAGAAGGAAGGGGCTCATCTCTCAAGGGTGCCCCCCCCCCCCCCGCCTTTGTCCCTGTCTCTTTCCTGTTCTTACCTATCTTCAGCATCCTTCCTTGCCCAGTATGAACCTTGTGCAAGGCAGACACCTCCCCTGGGGACTGTCCTCTTCCCTCCTCTCCATTCCTTCTCTCTGACTTCCTTCTTCCTTCAGTTGGGTTTCCCCAGGGCTCTGTGGCTGACAGGGCCCAGCATCTCTGTGAGCCCAGGGAAGCCTTTGTGATTCTACCTCTCCACAAAGGGCAACACCTTACCTCAGTGGCTGGAGGTGTCCCAGCATCAATTGATTGAGGCCTGCACAATGGGGAACTGAGAAAGACCTGGACAGCTGTAGAGGGTACAGAGGTTGGGTCAAATGAGGGCTTTGAATCCCCAGGTTGGGCTGGCCCTGAGCTGTCTGGAGGTGAAGCAGGCAGGCAGCTCCTCTGGAGGCCTGCCCCTACAGGCCAGGATTCGCACCCACCTTTTTAAGACCCAGGCATGTGGTTAAGGCTTGCTGCCAGTCCCTGGCACTAGAAACTGGTCACAGGGGACCTTGAAGAGACAGTGATACAGGGCTGAAAAAGCTTGTTGACTATGCATGACTTTTAAGCACCTACTGTGTGCTCAGCTCTAGACTGGGCTATCTGTTGCTGGGGCTCCTATGGAGTGGTCAGTGTCCCTTGCCCTTGTGATGGAAAATTTCCCAGGCTCTGAAAAGTCTGTGGGGGAACAACATCAGCAGAGAGTTTGAGGATCAGAGAAAGGATGGGAGCCATGACATGCCTCGCTGCTTTGCAGAGGAAAGGACCAGAAGACCCACTGTGGGTCAGAATGTTTCTGTGGTTGGGAAGGGGTGAGGCACGCTCTGGTGCTCCTGCCCTATGTTTCTCACATTGGGCAGAGCTGGGTATCCTCCTCCCATAATCACTAACTGCTGAGCTTAGGCCCTGGCACCTGGGTGGGCAGCCCAGGAAAGGCCGTGGATAGTTTTTGTGCTGAATTGGGAATGGAAGCCCCAGCCACACTGGAAAGTGGGCTGGAGGAAGTGCTGAGTGAGGTCTGGCAGCTGGCACAGAATTCGCTGACTCCGCAGGGAGAAGACCACCGAGTGACCACTTCCAGCTGGACCCTGAGCCCACCCTTCCCCTGCAGCCACATCTAGTGCAATGGTCGGGGAGATGGGGGGTTCAGTCCCCAGAGCCCAGGCAGCCGGGGCCGGGGCATGGAGGGGGCTGGGGATCTTTGGCTTGGAAGCATCTTTCTTTAGTGTTGGAACTTCAGAGAAGCCAGGAAGTGGGGGAGGTGAGGTCAGAGACAAATGGGGTGAGAGGGGAAGGGAAGGAACCCAACCTTCTCTAGGACCCACTGGAATTCAGTGGCTCTTGCCACCTCCCACTCAGTTTTTCCTCCCAGCAAGGGCCTCTCTGGGCCCCTCCCCCATGGTTCTTGGGGAATTGGAAATACTGACCCTAATAGAACAGTCTTGGCATCAAGGCAAGGCTCTGTGGAGTCAGGAAGTGGCCCCTCAGCCCCCAGCCTAACCAGCTTCTCCCCTTCCTGACTTTCTCCTCCTCTCAACAGGCAGCCATGGCGTTGGGGCCTGCTTAATGATACACTCCTTGTTCCCATCCCCACCCGCTCCAGCCCCTGGGGGCTGGTAGATGCAGGGGAGGGTCATCATTGCAAGGTGGAGGAGAGGAAAACTCATTCTCATCCCCGCTGCTTTGTGGAGGCCCAAGCTGTTGCCTGGGGTCTCCTGGGTGGGAGAGCTGCTTATGTCAAAGCGGTGGGGTGGAGCTCAGCCACTCTGCAGTGGGGAGAAGGAGGTAACAGAGTCCCCTGCCCAGAGGAGTGTGCTGGCAAGAACAATGAAGATGCTCAGTCCCTTAGGCTACTGCTAGGCTAATCCTGGAGGACTAGCAGGGAAACTGAGATAGAAACCCTCTGGTTCTAAGGGAAGGCTCTTCTCTTTATTCTCTCCCCATCCCCTCTCTGCTTTTGTTTTTCTGCCTCTGTATTTAACTTTCTTTCTGGATCTCTAGATTTTTTTTTTGTTTCTGTTTTCAGTACATCTGTTCATTCATTCATTATTTTTTCTGTCTGTCTCCCTCTGCTTCTGTGTCTCCCAGTCTCAGTTCTTCTACATCTCTCCTATTCCATCTGCTGATGTTTCTCCCAATTATCTCTTTACTTATCCACTCACTTCCTCTGTCAGCATGTTCCCTGGGCACCTGGCTGGCTACAGGGGTTACAAAGGGAAGCAAACCTGTGTAGTCCCCAAAGAGCTTGTAGGCTAGTGAGGGTGATACAAATGAACAGAAGGAGCAGAGTGAGGAGTCCTGAGTGGAGGCGAAGACATTTGTGCTGCCTCTTCGTGACCTTTGAGAGACATTTCTATCTTCCTCAGTCTCTGTCCATCTGTCTGTCCCTGACCATCTGTGACTTTCCTGGTGTCACCTTTGTGAGCTAGCTTGCTCTCCACTTTCTGTGGGACACATGCACTTTGCTTCTTTCCCTGTGGTGAGGGAGGCAGGTGGTCTGGGCAAGGATAGAGGTAGGTGATAGAAGGAGCGTGGCCTTCAGGGCCAGTGCTGACAGACGTGTGCTAACGGCCATGCCTGGCACTGGGATTCTATTCAGGCATTTCTGGGTGAGATAAGATGAGTGTAATGGGTATGGATTAGCTCCTGTTGTATGCCATAGGACAAACAAAGTAAGGTTCTTTCTTGTACTTGAGTGTAAGTGACCCCCACCTCCAGGAATCCTCTATGAGTTCAGTTTTGCCCACATAGGGGCTAGAAGAGGAAGGGACCACAGCTTTAAATAGCTTTTCAATTCAGATTATAAATGAAATACATCAATGATAGGAAATTTAGAAAGGGTAACTGTCATGACCTACTTTTCTTTCTAGTATTCATATTGATCACAGGAGTGCCTGCCTAGCCAGATGAGGAGGTACTCAAGATTTTGTTCCCCTTAATTTTGTTCCCATTGCCTGGGCGGTGGGGAACTGGCTCAGGCAAGGATCCAGCCTCAGCTCCCCTCCTACTGGGCCTAGATATGAGCCAACAGTCAGATCTTCAGTTTTCACTCTGACAGGAGAAACTCAGGTCTAAATTGGGACATCTTGACCCAATGGTTGAGATGGGAAGGTGCAGTGGTGGGGTTGCCTTATTTCCCTCTATCAAGGACTCCAGCCACTTCCTTCCTGTGGTAGGAAGGACCAGACTTTCTCTGACCATGAAAGGTTGGTAGCAAACTCCCTATGGAGCAGTTGGTGGCTACAACCTATGTCTGCAGGACCAAGAGGGACTCCAGGGGCTTCTTTCATTCCAGAAGAAACATCTGGCAACTTAAATTTAAAAAAATAACTTATTTTAAAAATTTTATTTATTGATTAGAGAGAGAGAAACATCAACTTATTGTTCCACTTATTTATGCATTCATTGGTTGATTCCTGTATGTGCCCTGACCGGGGGTTGAATCTGAAACCTTGGTATATTGGGATGATGCTCTAACCAACTGAGCTACCTGACCAGGGCCTTAAAAGTTTTATTGTAACATACATATAGGAAAGTGCACAAAGTGTACAGCTTGATGAATGACTCCACCATGAATACCCCTGTGGAACTACCACCCAGCTGAAGAAATGGAACATCACAGCTGCTGGCACCTTCTAACTGGAAGCTCCTTGAAGTTCTGCCTATGCCAGCACCTGGCTACACTGAAAACTATTTTTCTTCAACCAGATTTTAAATGACTGAGTTATGTGGATAATCATAATATAATTAAAGCCTCCCTTTGATTTCATTTTACTTTCTTTGCTCGTATAAATGATGCTGTAATCTTCATGTCTACCTATGCTACATAGGAATCTCAGAGGGCCTGGTTTGGTTCCAGCCATTATTTGTGATCTGTGTGACTCACTGTGCCTTTTTTCTTTCTGTAAAATGGGAACAATGATAAGGATTTAAATGAGGTGACATAGCTCCCACCACCTCTCTGGGCCTTCACCTCACTATTGTCTGTGTCCATGGGTTATGCATGTATGCATATACATTTTTTAGTTAACCTCTTCCTACCCACACCTCCCCCCTGAGATTCGTTAGTCTGTTGCATGCTTCCATATCTCTAGTTCTATTTTGCACTTTGTTTTGTTCATTAGATTCCACATACAAGTGAGATCATGTGATACTTGTCTTTCTCTGACTGGCTTATTTCGCTTAGCAAAATACTCTCCAGGTTCCTCCATGCTATCTCAAAAGGTAAGATATCTTTCTTTTGTACAGCTGGATGGTATTCCTTTGTGTAAATGTACCACAGCTCCTCCCACCCCCGTGTGCCCTTTCTAAACTCATATCTGCAGGAGAGTAGGTCTGTTATTAGCACCGGCCTCTCTGCTCCCAATGGCTGACTGACTGGCCTTCCCCTCTTTTAATCTGTGCACCATTCTGCCCCCTTAGCCTTTAAACTGGAGGGCTGGAGAGGACTGGTTTACACGATCAGTTCAGTACACTTAGTAGTGTGAACAGAGAACAGAATCTGTAGACAGTGAAAGTGATTTACGTCTTTTTCTGTTTTTCTTGAGCCACTGTATATACCACAGCATTTTTATCCAATCATCTACTGATGGGCACTTGGGCTGTTTCCAGAGTTTAGCTATTGTAAATGACGCTGCCATGAACATAAGGGTGCATACATTTCTGATTGGTGTTTTGGGATTCTTAGGATATATTCCTAGAAGTGGGATCAACAACATTTGTTGTTGTTGATTTGTTGATGATAGCCATTCTGGCAGGTATGAGGTGATATCTCATTGTCCTTTTAATTTGCATCTCTTAGATGATTAGTGACTTTGAGCATTTTTTAATATGTCTCTTGGCCAACTGTATGTTCTCTTTGGAGAAGTGGCTACTTAGTTCTGTGCCCATTTTTTAATTGGATTGTCTTCCTTTTGTTAAGTTGTATGAGTTCTTTATATATTTTGGAAATTAACCCCTTATCAGATATATCATTGGCAAATATGTTCTCTCATACAGTGGGATCCCTTTTCGTTTTTTTGAAGGTTTATTTTGCTGGGCAGAAGTTTTTTATTTTTATGTAGTCCCATTTATTTATTTTTGTCTTAGTTTCCCTTGCTCTAGGAGATGTATCTGTAAACATATTGCTACGAGAGATGTCTGAGATTTTGCTGCCTGTGATTTCTTCTGGGATTTTTATGGTTTCATAACTTACATTTAAGTCTTTTATCCATTTTGAGTTTAGTTTTGTGTATAGTGTAAGTTGGTGGTCTAGTTTTCCATTTTTTGCATGTACCTGTCTAGTTTTCCCAACACCATTTATTGAAGGACTGTCTTTACTCCATTGTATGTTCTTGCCTCCTTTGTCAACTATTAATTGAGTGTAATGGCTGGGTCATTTCTGGGTTCTCTGTCCTGTTCTATTGACCTATATGCCTGTTCTTGTGCCAGTACCAGGCTGTTTTGATTACAATGGCTTTGTAGTATAATTTGATATCTGGTATTGTGATCCTTCCAACTTTGTTCTTCTTTGTCAAGATTGCTGTGGCTATTCAGGTCTTTTTTGATTCCATATACATTCTTGGAGTATTTGCTTTAGATCTGTGAAATATGCCATTGGTATTTTAATAAAGATTGTGTTGAATCTATAGATTACTTTGGGTAGTATGGACATTTTAATGATCCAATCCACAGTATATCCTTCCATTTGTTTGTATCATCCTCTGTTTCTTTTTGCAATGTCCTGTAGTTTTCTGAGTATAGGCCTTTTACCTTTTTGCCCAAGGTATCTTTTTTTTTAATTAATAAATCTTTATTGTTCAGATTATTACAGATGTTCCTCTTTTTCCCCCCATAGCTCCCCTCCACCTGGTTCCCACCCCACCCCATGCCCTTACCCCCTGCCACTGTCCTCATCCATAGGTGTAAGATTTTTGTTCAATCTCTTCCTGCACCCCCCATACCCCCTTCCCCCCAAGAATTGTCAGTCCACTCCCTTTCTATGCCCCTGCTTCTATTATATTCACCAGTTTATTCTGACTTAATTTTTAGGTTCACTTGTTGATAGGTATTTATTTGTTGTCACTTTGTTGTTCATAAATTTTATCTTTACCTTTTTCTTCTTCTTCCTCTTCTTAAAGAATATCCTTCAGCATTTCATATAATCCTAGTTTGGTGTTGATGAACTCCTTTAGCTTTTTCTTGTCTGTGAAGCTCTTTATCTGACCTTCAATTCTACATGATAGCTTTGCTGGGTAGAGTAATCTTGGTTGTAGGTTCTTGGTATTCATCACTTTGAATATTTCTTGCCACTCCCTTCTGGCCTGCAAAGTTTCTGTTGAGAAATCAGCTGACAGTCGTATGGGTACTCCCTTGTAGGTAACTAACTGTTTTTCTCTTGCTGCTTTTAAGATTCTCTCTTTGTCTTTTGCCCTTGGCATTTTAATTATGATGTGTCTTGGTGTGGTCCTCTTTGGATTCCTCTTGTTTGGGGTTCTCTTTGCTTCCTGGACTTGTAAGTCTATTTCTTTCATCAGGTAGGGGAAGTTTTCTGTCATGATTTCTTCTAATAGGCTTTTAGTATCTTGCTCTCTCTCTTCTTCTGGCACCCCGATAATTTGGATGTTGGTACGTTTGAAGTTGTCCCAGAGGCTCCTTACACTATCTTTATCTTTTTGGATTCTTTTTTCGTTTTGCTTTTTCGGATGGGTGTTTTTTGCTTCTTCATATTTCAAATCTTTGACTTGATTCTTGGGATCCTCTAGTCTTCTGTTGGATCTCTGTATATTATTTTTAATTTCAGTCAGTGTATGTTTAATTTCTGACTGGTCCTTTTCCATTTTTTTGGCATTCTCATTAAGATCCTTGAAGGTCTCACTAAGTTCCTTGGAGGTTCGTAGAAGATTCTTGAGTAACCTGCTTCAGCTGAATGGAGGTGAGGTGCATTTTTAGTGAAGGGCTTATTTGTTCCTGTTACTTTTCTGCAAACTTTTCTTTTCTTTCTTTCTTTTTCCCCCAAAATTTTCTTCAAAGCAGCAGGTCCCAGGAGCACACAAAACAACAGTACGAAAGCCTTATTCATAGGCTTTTCCCTGGAAAAGCTCTTACCTAAAGATAAAGCAAATTGATAAACTGAAGGTACCTTTCTTATTACTCCATGGGGGTGGGGAATGTGCAGAGCTCTATGTATATACATATTCATGCCCACCAAATTGTTGCTGCAGTGGGGGTTGTTTTCATACAAATCTTGAAAGAAAAGTCAAAGGTGCTTCAGCCTTGTACTGTGTATATACACTGAGTGGCCAGATTATTATGACCACCTGACGTTTGTAGGTAAATTAGCTATAATTTCGCGCAGAAGTTGCTAGAGGGCCAGACCATTATAAATAGGGAAGCAGGTTGTTTACCACAACAGTAGAAGTGATTTTTTTCTGAAGATATGGGTAAACAATGCAATTTAACAGCCTTTGAACGTGATACACACACACACACACACACACACACACAGTGGCCAGATTATTATGACCACCCCATCAGTACTTCGTTGGGCCACCTTTTACCTTCAATACTGCGGCGATTCTTCTTGGCATTGACTCCACGAGATGTTGAAAGGTGATGCGAGGAATCTGACACCATGCCTGATGAATAGCACTGTCCAGTTCTGTGAGATTTGGTGGTTGTGGAACCAACTGCCTGATGGCTCTTTTAACTTCGTCCCACAAATGCTCAATTGGATTGAGATCTGGTGATTGTGGGGGCCACCTAAGCAAGGGAAAGTCTCCTGCATGTTCTTGAAACCACTCCTGCACAATACGAGCACCGTGGCATGGCGCATTGTCTTGTTGGAAGAAGCCATCTCCATTGGGATACACCATCAACATGATAGGATGAACTTGATCAGCAATGATACTTAGGTTTGTTGTGCTATTCAGATGTTGTTCCACACTAATTAAAGGGCCCAAATCATGCCAGGAAAACATGCCCCAAACCATAACACTGTCCCCACCGGCTTGAAGGGTTGTACTCATGCATGTGGGGTGCATGCTTTCATGCTGTTTCCGCCAAATTCTCACTCTGCCATCTGCATGATGCAACAGGAAACGTGATTCATCGGACCACATGACTTTTTTCCAAAGCTCGACTGTCCAATCCTTGTGTTTCTGTGTGAATTGGAGACGTTTTATCTTGGTAACTGCAGACAGCAAAGTTGTTTGAACAGGCCTTCAGCTTCCATATCTCATACGATGCAGTGTACGGCTAATTTGCCTACAACCTCAGGTGGTCATAATAATCTGGCCACTCCGTGTATATTAAAAAACAAAGTTTTCTATGTTTTTATTACTTTAATTATTGTTATAAAAAGCCTGCCATTTTAAATATGTGGTTTGGGGGAATTTTTGTTTGTTTGCTTTCATGTTTGGGCTTTTTGTTTGTTTGTTTTTCTGGGTAAAAAGATCCCACATGCCTTGCTTTTAGTGTTTGTACTACTGCTGGTCAGGACATTAAATATTGAAGTGTTTTTAAAAATTAAGAAAAGTAAAAGAGCTTAAACATCCCTCTGGGAATTGGAATTGGATTAAATTTATAGCTTAATCTTGTGATAATCCACTTCTTTGCAACATTGAATATTTTCATCTAAGAACATGGCATACCCTTCTAGTTTAAGGTTTTTTATTGTTCTTCAGTGAAGCTTTATTTCGTAGATGAATGTAAGTGTTTGGTGCTCCTTTTCAGGAACTGGAGCAATGGCATCTGTAGTAGGCAGCCTCTGATATGGCTCCCAAGGATCCCTGGTAGTTACTACTTTATGAAATCCCTTCTCCTTATGTGTGGGATGGTCTTAGTGACTTGCTTCTCATGAATAGAATGTGGCAAAAGTGATGGGATATTACTTCTAGATTAGGTGATAGCAGGCTGTGACTTCTGTCTTGCTAGAACTCTCCCTCTCTCTACCCTCTCACTTACCTGCTCTGAAGAAACTAGCTGCCATGTGTGAGCAGCCTTATTGGAAGCCCCTGAGGCAAGGAACTGAGGCCCTCAGCCCAACAACCACAAGGAGTGGAATTCTGTCAACAACCATGTGAGTGGGCTTCCCACTTGAACCTTCAGCTGAGACCACAGCCTTGGCTAACTTGATTGTACTTTGTGAGCAAACTTGGACTAGCAGTAACCAGAAGCCGTTCCCAGAGCTGCAGGGACAGGGGAGGAATCAGTGTGACTGGAACCCAGAGAGAGCTGGAATGTTGGAGAATGGGTCCAGGTGAGAGCTGTGGTCAGGGACCCTCCCACTGCCAGAGAGAGGTCACTAAAGTAGGGAAGGAGCAGGAAGGAAACACTAACTTTACTCTCCTCCCAGCCCTGAGTCTCCAGCCCAGAATTGCACCAGGGAGTCTGGAGGAGTATGGTCTGTGAGGGTCAGCCTCCTGGGCTGGGGCGAGGCGGGGAAGGGAAGGATTCGTGTCTAACAGGTTTCTAACATTCACTTCCAGGTCTTTTATTACAACAACTTCCCCATACTGATTTTTTGTTTACTATAGTTTTGCTAATTTTGTTTTATTCCTGCATGCTAAGAGTGCATCTCTGAGCATTTCCCCCTGCTGAAAGGTGGAGCCATGCATGGCATGTATTCTAAATTCTGACATTAGGAAAGTCTGTGGTCTTCATGCTGATAGCCCCTGCAGATTGTTGAAATTTTAGGATAAACTGTGATCTCTCAAAGTTCTGTAGAAGAGTGGTTCCCAAAGTACATTCCAATGAGTGCACAGATGGAAAAGGGTTTCATCATCAAATAAATTTGGAAATCTATGCTTGCTAATATCACTAATTTAACAAGATGCACAAACATTTTAAACCCCCCCCCCAAAAGCTTCAGTATAAGAGTTTGTCCTTTTTCTGATTCATTCAGCATTTTTCAAGTTTGTTTTATGACATAAGCTTTTCCCCCCTCCAACATAAGCACTTCCCAACATTCCATGAAATTTCTCTTCCAATTATACATTTTCAGAAATGTAGATTGTTTCTTATTTCTTTACCCTTAAAATGGGCAAAATCCTGCATGGTATTTCTAAGTATTTGTTTCTTTTTATTAATTTGACTTAGGTAAAAGGGTACCTTTTAACTTTACAGGCTCAGGGTTTTCATCAGCTCAGAAGTATTGTCTCCTCTCTTCTGTGATTCTTGTTTTGTTTCATTTGTTTGGTTTCTCCTTTGATGTTTATTATGCTCTCTCCCTTAGTTTTTTTTCCGTTGGGCTTTCCCCTGCATTCTCACAGAACTCCTATCTGTTCTTCACATGTAATGATTCAGTTTCCTGTAGTTTCCATTCTGGTTTTTTTTTCATAATAAAGCAATTTTAAATCTGCAGCTACATTATTAGTTTCTTTACAGCCTTTTTTTCCCCTTACATAATTTGCTTTTGATTTCTACCTGCCTGTTAGCCAACAATCTTCTCATTTCATTCTTTCCATCTTGGTTTTCAACTCTCTTTTCTTAAGAGTTCACATTTTAATTAAATGAAGTGAGTACAAAGCAGATGTGGTCTGAAAGTTATTTGTGTTGCTGTGAAAAATCTTTTTCAAAGGATTCTTTCCTCACCCTCTCAGGACACATTCTTCCCCCTTCATGATGCAGTCTTTTCAAAGACCCCATGAGTGTATATGCATGTGCAGGTGTGTTTGCTGTTTGTTACTTTTTCTTTAAAAATTGGTGTTTGTAAACTCTTATTACTGTCCCCAAGTGGATTCTCTTTAGCTCACCATCCACCTGGATGTTTTTCCAATTGTCTTATCATATTTTAGACCAAAGGACTGGTTAATGCACACTCATGTCCCTAGTTGGCTGTGGACACAAATTGCCTGTGACATACATCCCCTCGACTCATCTAGAATTGACTTGTGGGTCCAGCTGGCTGCAGGTTGTGCGCGTGTGTGCGCGCACGTGCGCTGTTCTTCTTTCTCCACTCAAGTAGAGACTTCCAGTGCCATGACCAGCTCAGGGATCTAGTTGGGCGTCTAGTTGGGAGTTGGCTGGGGCCGGCCCAGTGGGGCACAGGCAGGGTCTATGTGCCAGGCTGGTTTTCTAGGTAACTGATGTAGCCATGACAAGACTTGCGCCCACCCTTTCAGGACAGGAGAAATGTGGAATCAGGGAGAAGCTGATTCAGGGAGAGCTTCCCCCCATTATCTACTTGAACTAGTGACCATATGTACCCCAAGGCCTCCCTGTCAGCCCCTTCCACAGGCTGTTGATCCACAGCATTGAATATGCAAATGGCATATTCTCTGCAAGCTCATGTCCTACCCCCGCCTCCAAATTTGGGGGCAGTAGGCAAATGCTGCCAGCATCTCATCTGCTTGCTTTTCCTGGTACAGTGTTGCTCTCTCAGAAACTGGAGGTGCGAGTCAGCCCTTGGGTCTCCCTTAGATCTGGATCTTGCACATTTCCCACAGACTCCCAGCATTCCTGGATTGGGAATTAGCCTTCCTTTCTTTTTGATTAGTTTGGCTGGGCTCTGAGAGGGAGGAGAGCCCTGTGCCAGCATAACAGGATGTTGCTTGGCACTTTTCCTCCTGTTCTGCAAGGCAGCTAAGACCCAAAACTGAACATGAAGACATCAGGGCCCCTGTGTCCCTACATTCAGAGAATCGCACATCTCCCTTCTGTGCGGCTTGCAAGAGGATTGCACTGGCTCTTCTCTGTCAACCTTGACACCCGGCGGTGAGTGTAAGAGCAGTAGGGGTGGGGGGAGAGGGAGCAACTGTTGTGTCGCTGGCAGAAGCTACTCTCCACAGGAAATTTATTTTAAGGCAAGACTAGCATGGTGGGTGTCTGCTTCATCTGGGGACTCTGTGATATACCTTGAGCTGCCTGGGTAGGGGAAAGGAGAAATAGGAGACAGACAGGAGGCGGAGAGAGCACTACAGAGAGAGCTGCACTCAGCTGCGATGCTGGAGCCCACCCAGGAGAACCTTACTTCAAAGGATGCACAGGTCCTCCAGAGGGACTCAGCTTTTGAACAGTGGGCGTAGCCAAAGAAGCAGTGACAGTCCACTCAGGAGAGGACAGTCTCATGAGACTCCAATCCCTCTCCTAGTCCCCAGTCCCAGGGATCCATAGAAGAGAGAGGGGGAGGACAGCCACAGTCAGTCTGAGCAGCGGCGGGGTTGACTGGAGGAGGGGAACAGGAACAAGTCTTGCTTGCTGACCGAGACTGTTCTGAGAGATGGGAATGCAGGGGACGTGTGCAGTGCAGCTACTGTGTCACGCAGAGCCCTGCCACTCAGTTGGGTAAGAGGGTAGTTGTTAGAAAACAATTTCCCGTTTACACTCCAACAAACTGAGGCTATAATAAATATGTTACACTTGAGAAAACATTTCTTAAAAGCAAAAAGAAAAAAACAGCTTTGGAACTTTTTAGGGTTAGGGAATGTACGAAAGTGTAGGATGGGAACATGTGTGAGTGAAGATGAAGAGAAGCAGGGGACCAAGGAGTCGAGGAGCATGTCCTTGTCCCTTTGCTTACAAGTAACAGAAGCCCAACTAATACAAACTTGAGTAAAGTGGGGCTTACTGCAGGGACCTTGGAGCACCTCGCAGAATCTAAGTAGGAATCTAGTAATTCACCGAGTGGAGGGGCGGTGATACTGGTGGGCATGAGTGGCATCTGGAACCAGGGGTGTGTGAACCATGAAAACCCCTTCAATCCCTCATTTTCCATTCCTGCTGCAGGTCAGCTTCTTTCTCTCCTCTCACTGCAGACTGGTTCAGTCCACAAGACAGAAGTGATGGCCACCAACAGCTTCCAAGTGTTGTTGTAACGTGAAGGTTTTGTTACAGACAGAACTGGTTCCAGTGACTCTAAGTCTAAATACCCCAGAGAAGGGCCTCACTGGCCATGTGAGGCCAGATGCACACCCTGCAGAGGCAGCCTGGTCCAGGAGGGCAGCTCCTGGGGAGCAGGGAAGAACCCAGGAGAAAGAGGGTCAGTGCCTGTCAGGCAGTCTCAACCCTTGTTCCGGGCAGGAATCTGACCCTACGGCCTTCTACAAAGACCAGGACTCTGTTGACCCCACCATCCCTCCACCTCCTAGGGTGCCAGGTAAGCTGCAGAGGTTCTGATCACACTGAGTCCTTCACCCCTCTTGAAGCCCATGGAAAGGGAGACAATAGCAGCAATAATAATAGCTGCATTTATTGTGCACCTGCTGTGTGCCAGGCTCTGGGCTGTGCTCTGTGCAAATTTTTATTTAATTCCCACAGCAACTGTATTATTTCCATCCATTCTGAAGATAAGAATGCAGAGGCTTGGGAAGGTTAGGAACCCAAGATCATGTGGCTAGCAAGTCCACATTTTTTACCATCAAGTTCTCCTTCCTCCACCTCTGGGCCTTGGTCCTTCCAGAGGTGATAGAATAATCTCCCTGGACCAGGGTATAGTTTTGTCGTGTGGACTTACAGGCATCACAGCCAGAGTCTAGGGCAGGGGTGGGCAACCCCTGGCACGTGTGCCAAACATGGCACGCCAGTAACTTTTGCTGGCACTTGAAACCCTCTCTTATAATCTTCCATTTACAGTTTTTGTCTTAATATCGACTTTTTTATTTTTCAGATAAATTCAGTGTAGGTGCATCTTAGATAAATAAATAATTTTACATAACAAGTTATCTTAAAGACCATAGACATGGATTGATGAGAGAGGGGAAGAGCAATTTCTATGCCTCTGCCTTAACTCTCCCTGCCTTCCTAGATCCGACCAGTGTTTTGGTTTCATCCACATACGCTTGTGAATCTTTGTTCTCAGTGATGAATTTTGTTAAGTCTCGTAATAGGAGTAGCCTGACGGATGAAAGTAGTAGTTCGTGCATATCTCTGAAGGTCACGAAATATAAACCTGATGTAAAATCTCTGTCATCAGTGATGCAGCAGCAAAAGTCCCACTGATAATATCAAACGGAGTCATAAAGTTTTCTGTCGGACTATCAGTGTACATGTATACATTAAAAAATAAATGTATTTTTCATCATCATATACTGTGTTTTTGTCGCTTGAATGAATTTTATTATTTCTTCAAGGTTCTTCACATACGTACACCTTTAGAGATATCAAGTAGGCGTAACATGTTCTCAAAAAATTAGGGTTGGCACACAGAAGAATTTTGAGTCAGAGATTTTGCTGGTTTTGGCACGCACTCACAAAAAGGTTGCCCACCCCTGGCCTAGGGACCCCCCTGGGGCCTGGCTGTGTCCCTGTGAGGTTTTCAGAGGGTCCGTATGAGCATCCGAGGAGGTGATTCTGCTGTAAGCAGCTGCTGTGCTGAGTGGACACATAGCTGGATCCTCCATCCTGGTGGCTTTGAAGACAGAAGGGGCTCTTTGGACCTCCATCTCCTTTCTCTTCCTCCCTTCTGGTTTTCCTATTTCCCACACTAAAAGGAGGCGAGTCCCCCAGGCACCCAGTGCTTGCCACACAGGCTCTATTGAGTTGAATGTGGGCTGCAGGCAGTGCTGTTGTCAGCAGAGGGCCATAAAGCCTCTACACACACACACACACACACACACACACACACACACACACACACACGGCCATCTTGCCCAGGAGGGCAGTGCAGAGGCGGGTTGGTGGAGGGATGTTGGGGGTGTGGGGGGCACTGCATGCTCTCACCTCCCTGCCCATTCCTCCTGCCCCAGTTAGCCTATGGCCTATGCGACTGCACCCTAACTGGACAGATGTGCACATGCCCTCCTGTGTGTGTGTGTGTGTGTGTGTGTGTGTGTGTGTGTGTGTGTGTCTGGTTCCCCAGGAAGCACATCTGACTGCCCCATAGTGTCAAAGAGGGAGGTCAGGGTCAGGACATAGGGACAGATACTCTGTCCATAACGAACTACTGATTTTACAGATCTTCTGGGTAGGCATAATTTTATGACTTCTGTTCTACTGTGGGACAAGCAAAGAATGTGTGACGGGCCCTAGCCAGTTTGGCTCAGTGGATAGAGCGTTGGGCTGTGGGCTGAAGTGTCCCAGGTTCGATTCCGGCCAAGGGCACATGCCTGGGTTGCGGGCTCAATCCCCAGTCGGGGGTGTGCAGGAGGCAGCCAATCAATGATTCTCTCTCATCATTGATGTTTCTATCTCTCTCTCCCTCTTCCTTCCTCTCTGAAATCAATAAAGAAATATATTTTTTTAAAAAAGAAAAGAATGTGTGACAGGAAGGGATGAACTGTTATCAAGCTCTCCCTCTGTGCCAGGTCTCGGCTAGAAGCTTACACCTATTATGCTGGTTGACCATCCCAGCAGTTCTGTGAGCCACGCAATATTAGCCCCGCTGTGCAGACAAGGACCATGAGGCTCAGGGAGGTTAAGTAACTTGCCTGAGCTCACACACTAGGAAGTGGTAAAGCTAAGATTTGAACACTAGTCTTTCCAAAGTCCATGCTGGTTTCACGTTTTCTAAACTGGTCCTCTAAAACTTTTCCTCGATGCAGACCCCAACAAAAATGGGCTGGAGAGCAGCCCAATGAGGTTCCAGGAGCAGCAGATGGTTCATGACTGGAACGACACAGCTGGGCAATGAAAGAGCATGGACAGTTTGCGACTAGTTGGTAGATGCCAAGGAATAAGGGACTATATTTAGCTGTTTTCTGTGGGCTAATTGGTTGATAGGGAGTAAGGGCCCAGGTTTGGGGGAGGGAAGAAGGGAGGGAAAGAGGTAGGGGGGGAAGGAGGGAAGAGGGGGTTGAGCTTTGACCTATGAACCAGGAGGTCACGGTTCCATTTCCGATCAGGGCACATGACCAATTTCAAGCTACCAACATGATGCCACTGAATGCAGAATTGGGAAAAGATTTAAAAATCTTTTGTTGGTTTTTTTGCATCAGTACAAGCTGACTTCAGTACATTGCCAGGCAAGGGGCAGGGTGTGAATCGGGGAGCCTAACCTCACGGATGTGCTGATTCAGCCAGGAGAGCCACCAGGCAGACTCTAGATCTGCTCATCCCTTCACCACTGATTAAGAAGGGAGAATGAAGCCCTAGAGCAGTGATGGCGAACCTATGACACGCGTGTCAGAGGGTGACACGCGAACTCATTTTTTGGGTTGATTTTTCTTTGTTAAATGGCATTTAAATATATAAAATAAATATCAAAAATATCTTTGTTTTACTATGGTTGCAAATATCAAAAAATTTCTATATGTGACACGGCACCAGAGTTAAGTTAGGGTTTTTCAAAATGCTGACACCCGAGCTCAAAAGGTTCACCATCACTGCCCTAGACAGTGGTCGGCAAACTGCGGCTCGCGAGCCACATGCGGCTCTTTGGCCCCTTGAGTGTGGCTCTTCCACAAAATACCACGGGCGGGCGCACATGTACAGTGCGATTGAAACTTCGTGGCCCATGTGCAGAAGTCAGTATTTTTGCCCTAGGAGGGAATTTCCTTCAGAAATAATCAAACCATTTAGCAATTTACTTGCCTAAATATTTTTTACCTAATTTAAAATTGCTCATCACGTGAGTAATTGGGCAATGCATTATTGAATTACTGAGAGATTTAGTGCCTAAATGGAAGAAGCAATCAAACATTAGCATTTTTTAATCTGGTAGATGATTGGCACCTAAGGAGGTATTCCCACTGTGGCTGGTGGCTGGGGTTGTGGGGGAGACCTGGTTCTATGGCCTCTCTTGCAAGCTGCTCCATGGCATAAGCTTGAATGCTGTAGAAGCAGGTTTCACTGTCAGCTAGGTATGGGCCTGGTCACCTCCCAGGCCCTGTCATGATGCTAATTGCCTTTGTTCAGCGCTCCCTGTTTTCACTTTTGTCACTGAATTCTTCTATTTTTGCCCTTGGCTTTTGCCATTTCTGTCTTACTCTCCCTTTCTCATGCTATCTTTCTCTTTGTTTCTGCCTCTGTTTCTATTTACCTTGTCTTACTCTGTCTTCTTCCCTCCCTCTGTGTTTTTTTTGTTTGTTTTGTCTATGTTTGTTTTATCTCTTCATGTTTTTCTTTTCCTTCTCTCCTTGTCTCTCCCTTGCTGTTTATCTCTTTTACACACACACACACACACACACACACACACACCTGGTCTCCCAGTTCCTTCCAGCTCTGGTTTCCATCTCACCTAGCTGAACTCTGGTCCCTGGCTCCATCCACATCCATCTTGGCATCATCCTGCCCAATTGAAATCCCTCCCCCAAGCTGATTCTTCCCTGATTCTAAAGGAAGCTTAGGGCTGGGATCTGTTCTATAAACCCACAAACATTGTGTGGATTTCATCACACCCAGAGCCACATGTTGTGGGGAGCAGGGATGGGGACAAAAGCAGTAGTGGCTCTCTGAAGAAAACTAAATCCTTGATTTGTAGCATTTGCCAATTTCCATGGTGTAAATACTCTCATCATGGCTGAGTTCAAGATACCAACTTGATGTCAGTGAATGCAGAATTGGGAAGAGATGCAAGTTTCATTCTTTTGAGCCAGTTGTAAACAATAATATAAATGGAACCACTTTAAAGTGGAGCTGGATACCTCAAACCTTGGAATGTTAAAACAGGGCAAAATAACCTTTTGACTGGGCTTAGGGAAATACTGTGTCCAAAAAAAATTTTCGGGGGGCGCGGGGCGGGGGCTGAAAGAAAGGGGCAAGGGGCGGGGGGAGGGGATGGGAGATATCTGTAATACTATCAACAATAAAAATAAATTTAAAAATTTTGCAAAAAAACCCCCCAGTTATTATGACTATTTGATAACTTCTGGACTGAAAATCAACAACATTGCTTAGAATTAATATCAGTATGTATGTTATTTGCACACACAAAAAAATGTCTTCCTTCTACTGATGTATTGTTCCCCCTCCCCTCTCAAAAATATCCATCTCCTAATCACAGCACTGTTTGGACTTCTGCTGATTCATTGCATCTCAGAATAGCTTTTAAAAAAATCCTCACTGGAGAATTTCTATTGATTATTAGAGAGAGTAGAAGGGAGGGAGGGAGTGGGGGAGAGAGAAACATCAATGTGAGAGAGACACATTGATTGGTTGCCTCCTGCATGCACCCTGACTAGGGCCAGCGTTTGAACCTGCAATCCTATGGTGCATGGGCCAACACTCTATCCACGGAGCCACACCAGCCATGGCACAGAGTAGCTGTTCTTATTGATCTCAAATAAATGCTTGTTTGCCTCTCACTTTGAAAGAACTTTTTATTTTTTAGGTTAACACCGTGCAAGCTGATCACCGGGCAAGGGGAAGGGGCTTCCTGCCTGCCTGCAGGGCCTTGGAGGGAGGGGAGCTGCTGGCACAGCAGCCTCTCCAGGACAAGGTCTCACTCTGGGCCAACAGTCTATTCCATCCTGGCTACTTCTTCCTCGTAGCTGACTTCACAGTATGCTGACTAGGCAGGAAGTCCAGGATTTGCCTCCCTGGTCACAAAGGAAGGCCGCCAAGACAAATAGCTTGGAGTGGAGCATGAAAAAAAAGGGACAAGGGGGACTCAGGACAAGCAAGGACCATCGGTTATTACGGAGGACGCGAATGCTAGTGGATAAGCCATGCGGCGATTGACACCTCGGGCTGGAAGGGGGGAAAGGGTA
>NW_005871089.1:4857467-4893097 GCF_000147115.1 Myotis lucifugus | reverse complement strand
CTTTTCTGGTCACAAGCTTAAGCCCCGCCAATTACTTAGTGCTGCTATCGAAGCCTTATGAAGGAACGGACACTCCGGCACAATCGCTTACCTGGTCAGATCCAAGTAATCGACGAAGTCTCGCAACGACAAGCGCTTAGTCAGCAGGTGCTGCTCAGCACTAATCCGCCACTTGTTTTAGTTGTACCACTGTGCGACTCATACCTAGGTAGTTCAGTGAGTTACGATGAATAATCGAAGGAACCCTCCTCTGTCCGTTGACTGAGGGAGGCGGATCTCGCTCGCCCCCTCATCTCGATAGCGTTCACGTAATCTCCCGCTTGCTTGGTTCTTCTCTACTTTTCTATAAATCCAAATAAGAGAGTCTTTCTGCCTTTTTGTTTTGACTGGAGGACGGTGGGGGAACAAGTGTCGAGATTGACTGCGCGAGTGAGGAAGGGAGGGAGGGAGGGAGGGAGAGAGGGAGGGAGGGAGGGAGAGAGAGAGAGAGAGAGAGAGAGAGAGAGAGAGAGAGAGAGAAATCGATTTGTTGCCTCCTGAATGAGCCCCAACTGGGGCTGGGATAGAACCTGCAACCCAGGTACATGCCCTTGACCAGGAATGGAACCCAAGACCCTTTGGTTGGCCAGGTTGAAAACAGGCATTTTGACAAGGATTTGGGTGAAGCCACTTGTTTGGGAGGTGGTTCCAGGAAGCAGAGGAGAAAGCAGGGAAGTGAGACTGGGTAGAGAGGCAAGTCAATAAAAGGTGTGTTAATGATCAGGCCACAGGTGTGGGCAACTCCTGGCCCAATCCCAGTGGGGACCCCCTGATATGCAAAACATGCCTTAGAACTATTCCATGGAGGGGCAAGGAAGCAGTATTTAGCCACCAACTCCCACCCCTGGTCGGTTATGGGTTGCTCCTGGGACATTCATGCTCCAAGCATTCCAGTCTGACCCATGTGGGGGCCAAGTCCAGTCCAGGGCCACAGAATGGCCTTTTGAAGAGAAACCAAGAAGCCGAGGGATGGGCAGGATGGAGAGCAGCAGAGAAGCCAGACCTTACTGGAGCCTTTGGATTGGGCAGCACCAAGGTTGTTGGTGACTCTGGGGAGGGCAGTGTTGTGGGAGAAAGGAACAGAAGCCAGACAGGACTGACTTATGGGAGAATGAGAGATAACACAGAGGATGTAAACTACTCTGAAAAATATGGAAATGGGAAAGCTATTGGAAGGTACCTGGGGCTGGGGAAAGGGGCTACCAGCAGATTGGGGAGTTACTCAGAGCCAGGGAGAGCCACCAGGTGGGCCTGCAGGAGCAGCAGCATACCCTCCTCCAGCTGCCAAGCCTAGATGGATGGAAGTGTAGGTGGGGCTCCCTAGAGCACCCCAGCCTGCACCTATTCCGACTGAGCTGCCAGGCCACTGGGCTGACACCTTGCACTTTGTCTTTCTCCTTGGGAGTCATGGATTAGCTCAGGGTGACCCAGTTCTGCGAGCAATTATTTGATTGATTGGAAACAGACCAGGCTTCTGCTCTCCAGGGGCACAGACCCCTATGGTGGGCATCAAAGGGTGAGAAAATGAGAAAGACCTGTCCTCGGAGAGAGAAGTTGCAGATAGACTCATGCAGCAGGCTGGGGGCAGGCACTGATGGAGGCACAGGGGAGAGTGGTGGAGGCCAGAGAGCAGGCAGCTGTTCTGAGTGGGCTGTGGCAGCCAAGACTTCAAAAATGAGAAACATTTAGGGGTAGAGAAAAGAGAGCACAGGCATTCTTGGATTTCAAAGACTTCTAGGCCTGCGTAAGCCTTCCTGGTAGCTAGATATCTCACGACCTAGGTCTCACTGCCTCCAGAGGCAGTCCTTCCATAGTCAGACCCCTCCCATTGTTCTTTGATGGAATCAGACTGTCATCTGGTCTTCCAGCTTAAGATAGAAGGCTACTTTCTTTGGTTTGGCTTCTTGGTGTTGCAAGCTGAATAGCTCTCCCCATCCCTTTAAAATGTCCACATTCTAATCCTCAGAACCTGGGGATGTTACCTTATATGGCAAAAGGGACTTTGCATATGTGATTAAGTTAGGGATCATGAGCTGGAGAGTTTATTCTGGATTATTTGGGTGAGCCCTATATTTAACCACAAGCGTCCTTACAAGAGGAAGATGAGAATTTGAGAGGAGGAAGTAGGAGATATGACAACGGAAACAGAGGTTGGGGTGATGTAAGTAAGGGGCCATGAGCCAAGGAAGGCAGGAGGCCCCCAGAAGCTAGAAAATGTGAGGAAACAGATTCTCCCTTAGAGCCCCCCAAAGGAGCCAACCCTGCTGCCACGTTGGAGGCTGATTTTCAGACGTTTGGCCTCCAGAACTGAGAGACAAAAAGTGAGTGTAGTTTTAAGCCACAAAGTTTGTGCTGATTTGTTACAGCAGCCAGAAGAAAGGAATACTGTACCTGTGAAGCACGCAGGGATGAAGGTTTGCGCTCAGGGACTTGAGTGGGGTTGCCTCTCACAGTGAAGGAAGCAGAGGTGGGCAGAGGGGCAGCTGCACTGCTGAGAAGGCACAGATGGCTCCGGATGGCCCTGCAGAGCTGCCCCAAGTCGGGGGAGGGATCCTGACCCGTGACCCACGTGGAGCCATTGGCCGGGGCTGCCCTGGGAGCTCTCAGCAGGCCGTGCTCACCTGGTCCTGAAGGGGGCTGGGCGCAGCTTTCTGAGCCACCTTCTTTTGGTCTGCAGGTCTGGTACTTTGACAACTAACATCCTAGACTTCCTCGTCTATTGTGGGCCTTTAAAGAGTGTCCACATCTCTCCCTGCAAGAAATTGGGGTCTTAGTCCCAGTTTCTGTAACTGTCACTACACACTCTCCATACAGTGCTGTCTTTAATCTGGGGAAGAGCCCTAGTTATCTCCATGTTAACTCAGATAAACAAACTCAGAAAGGTGAAGTGAGTGCCCAAGGTCAGGGCCAGGACAACCCCTAGGTTTGCTTGGTGCCTCTTCACTGCCCTGTGACTTGGCTTCTCATCACCACCATTTTGTTATTAGCTGTGCCAACGGAGGCACTTAAACTCTTTTGGCCTGTGTTTGTTTGTTTTTTAAGTAGAACTCTACTCTCTGTCCTGCCTCTCTCCAGAGTTGTGTTCACCTGGCTCCAAGGAGACAAGATGTAGCCATCTTTGTATCCTGGCACACTGCTGCTCTGATTCCCTGGGCTCAGCAAGTTCACCCTGCCTGAACCTCCCCACCACCCTGTCCCTCATAGCTCTGAGCCCCTGATCTGAGGGAGGTGGGGGAAGGTCTCATTGTGCTTTTCAGGTGTGACTTGCCACTTCAGCACAGTTTCCCTCAACGCTGGGAATCATGCAGGACTGCTCTGCATGGCCATGTGGTTTATGTGCTGGGTCTCAGCCACGGGAGGGGTGGGAGTGAAATCCAGCCCATTCTGGGCACATTTTAGCACAAGGCACTATCTGCCAAAGGGATGCATCTTCCCAGAGGGACAACCTTTATAATGCTCACACATTCCCTGCATGGTCTGCAGTGAGCTGTGAATATGTTGGCTTTGCAGGAACCCAGGGCTCACTGCTTAGCCCTCAGACTCTGTAGTCCAGAGTAGAAGGTGAGTGAGAAGCAAAACCCTACCCAACTCACAGCCACAGTAGCCATTGGAATCCCTTGGTGGAAGGTGGCAGGCCCTCCTAGAGACATGCAGAAGCCTGGAAACTCCTGGGTAGCCCACCTTAAAGCCTCTGACCCACTTTTCTCTGCCGACTCTGCATGGAGGCCCCAACCTAGGCTGAGCTCACTAGAGCCAAACACAGGAGGTCACAAGTGCCCTTCATTCCACATGTATAATCACCCCAGAGTGGTTACTTCCTTACTCAGCTCTTCCTTCCTGGTCCTCTCTGTATGGGCTCCAGTTAACATGCCTCCAACCCAGACTTCATTGCATTCCTTCCATGGCTCAGAACGTCCATGGTTCCACCTTGTTTAGTTTGGCATTTAGCATGCATCACATACACGCACACATACACACACATGTACATGCACACACACACCTCCAAGGCCAACAGCTGCTCCTTTCTCTTTCTCCCCTAATTTTCCTTTGGCTCCCTGTCATCGCCTGTCTCCTAGATCTCTCGTCCAGACCTTTGCCCAGACTGTTGCCTTCCTGGGCCTCTTTTCTTACTCTCTTCTTTCCACTCTGCAGATACTGTTAACTTCCCTTATGGTTGCACAAAGTCCCTCCCCTCAAGTAGGACAGAGGGCCATCCCCAGCCTCAGGTGGGGCTGTGGGCCAGGGCAAGGAGCTCTGGTAGTGCAGCCTTGTGCCCTGAGTGCCTTGAGGACTGGTTTGAAGAGGGCTCCTGAGGTATCCTGTGGAGCTTGCACCAGTTGGCAGCCTCTGGCAAGGGAGCTCCCTGGCAAGGGTGGATGGCCCATCCAGCTATGAGCAGGTTCCAGTTCTCCAGGAGGCTCTGTGGGCTTCTCTTGTGGGGGTAATCAAAGGGAGAGAGCCTGAAGCTCATTAGATCCCTCAGCCACTGCTGCTCAGGATCCCAGAAGACTACCAGCCTGTGAGCCAGACAGTCCACATAAACTTACTGAGATTGGGGACCAAAGGTAACAAGGGTGAGTGACTGTCTCACATGCACTGACCCATATGGGAGCCACTAGCTCCATGTGGCTACTGAGCCCTTGAAATGTAGTTTGTCACAACTAAGATGTGCTGAAAGTGTAAAATATGCACTGGATTTTAAAGACTTATACCAAAATAAGAATGTAAAAATCTCATTAATATCTTTGTATTGATTACATGTTGAAGCAACAATATTATGAATATACTAGAGGCCTGGTGCACGAATTTGTGCACTGGTGGGGTCCAGCCAGCCTGCCCCGATGGGGGCCATTGGGGGTGGGCCAGCTGGGGCAAGCGGCCGTGGGTGGGGCCAACTGGGGTGAGGGGCCGTGGGCCGGCCTAGGCCCTGATCGGGGTGGGGGTGCCTGCTCCAAGGCAGAGCCAGCTGGGGCAAGGGCCCGCAGACGTTCTGGTCATTTCACTGTTCGGTCGATTTGTATATTACCCTTTTATTATATAGGATTGGTAAAGTAAATATTTTACCCATTTCTTTTTACTTTTAAAATTACTAAAATATTAAAAACCACATTTGTGGCACACAGTCTAGTTCTATTGGCTAGAAAAAACAGAGGCGGTCTCCAACTCCAGCCCCACACAGAGCCCTCCAACCCAGACTTCATTGCATTCCTTCCCAGGCTCAGACACAGCCATGATTCCACCTTGTTCAGACTGGCATTTAGTGTGCATCCTAATGGCCCTGCTGGCCCTGATGCTGGCCCCGTGGCAGGAGGGCACAGCTCGTGTCATCACTGCTCCCTGTGCCTGCGTGACTCAGAGCAGAGCCTCTGCCGATGGGAACAGCAGCATCCTGGTGTGCGCCTGTATGGTTTGTGGGCCTAGGGAGGAGGCTGACAGACAGATAGGAGAGGGGACTGCCGAGTCTCGCTCTCTTCAGGCCACCCTGGGCAAACATGGGCCAGCGGCTGGGCCGTTAGGATTATTGCCGCTCACAGTGAATCGTGCTGGATCACAGTGTGTATGTGTGGGGAGGGATTCCAAACAAAGAAAGGGGGTGTGGAATTGCCCAGAGATGCTTCCAGGGGAACCCTGATGGCTCATCCACCCTAAGCTAATGGCCAGTCCCCAGCAAATCTGCAGCCAGAGTGAAAGACTTAGGACCTCTGAGCGCCACAAACAACAACTGATTCCATCTCTCTGCCCCTCTTCCAGCCTCCCAAAGCAGTCTGGCCAGAGGTCTAGGCTTCCTCCTCTCTCACCCCTTCACCCCAGTGGAGCACAGGGATTGCAGAGTGACTCTCACAATCTGGGCAAGGTGTTTTCTCCCTGGGACAGCCTGGTCTTCCATGGAGTCCTGGCTCTTGGAGGAGGTGCGCCCTCTGCAGGACAATATGTGCAGGTGTAGGTTCCACCAGAAGGCTCAACTATACCTTGCAGCTGTCAGAAGCCACAGGTCTTGGAGAGGCCATCTCTCCTGTGGCTACTGCTTGTTAGGTTAAAGAATAAATGATATTGGTGCACTTGACTCCTGAAGTGTCTGCCCGACAGCTACCAGTTCTTTGAGTTGAAGTTAGCTGGACTAAACATGTTATAGACATCCACACTACAACCTGTATAGTAGGTTGTGATATTGTGATATTTTTATTCCTAATTTATAGATGAGAAAACAGAACCTCAAAGAGGTTAAGCATATTGTCCAGGGTCACACAACTATTATCTGGAGTCTGACTCCAGAGCATGTGGACTAAACCAGTTCACTCTGTAGCTGGCTTAGGGTGTGACCTCCCCGGAGGGAACTTGAACTGTGAGGAGAGCATCAGGGATACAGCTCTGGCAACCTTCATTGTAGTAATCAAAATGAGGTGAGGGTGACAGAAAAGTAGAGAGGATCTGGGCTGTGGAGGAGTGATAGCAGGCAATTGCCTGTTCTGAGAAGACATTTGTCAATGTCTCCCCAGCCCTGGTTACCATGTGCTCTCTGTTTTCTGACACTCACCTCTTCCTTCCCTGCCTCCCACAGGCAGCTTCCTGCCACTGCACATGCACAGCTGGTCAGCCCAGGGACCTCTGTGGGGAAGGGCCCTGCTGCCCCAGCAAGAGACCAAACTCACTTATTCACTTGGTTTTCATATTTCCTCCAACTCCTCAGAAGAGGAAACTGAGGCCCAGTAGCTATGATTTCTCCACCCCACTGGCCACTTGCAGACCTCAAGTCTGCCACCCTCACCAGATGGAACTGGGCTGCAGCTGAGATCTTGCTGAAGAGAAGCCAGAAGTTGTCTCTGAGTTTTCTTTAGGTCCGTGGTTGGGAACCTCCTCCTCCCCATCACAGCAGACATTGTGTCTCTTCAGATTCCTTCCCCCTTTCTCCCTGCTTTTGTTATGATGGTTCTATGACACCCTCCCCCAAGGAGCTTAAGAGTTGTGAGAAACCATCTTCACCAACTCCCTTTCATCATCTTTACCTCATCACTTCTCCATCACCCTCCCCTCTTATTGGTCACCACAGTGATATTCATACCCCCACCTCCTTGCCACTGCCAATTCTCTTCCTCTTCCTAATTCCTACCACCCTTACCTCCTCAATGCCATCCTTCCCCCCATCCTTCCCACTGTGACTGCTGGTAGCATTACCTCTGTCATCTCCTTCATCCACATCATCACATCCGATGTTGCCTCTGCCATGACTACCACCACTGCCACCACTACCATGACCTCCACTATATATACTTACCTTCTTTACTGCCACGCTACCATCTCCTCCAACCCCATTTCACCCCTGTCACCACCATTGTTACCAGGGACTTCCTCATTCTCACCTCTACCTCTGCCATCTTCTCAGCTACTTCCAACCCTATTGATTCCACATCATTTCTCCCAGGGCCTCCACCATCCCTGTCACCATCACCTTCTCTCCACCTGGCATTGAACCTGGGGCTTGGGCAAGGACCTAGTCAGAGAACATTATCCTGCCTGCAGACACCCCTCCTAGGTTTCTCAGATGAGACCATCAGCAAGCCAGGTATCAGAACACACCCTCATCTTGACCCTTCCTCAAAATGCTTTTGACAGGAGGCAGCTCAGGCCTCCTGTCAGCCATGCCTGTACCGAAAGAGACAGCTGCTGTCTGGTTAAAGATTGAGGCCCTTAGTTCGGGCTGCCCTTGTTTGCATAGTGATTGCAGACATTTGCCTCCCATCTCCTCCCAGCTCCGAGTACTGTACTGTGGGTGTTCAGGTGCTGTAATTTGATCTTCTCCAGACTTTCTAAGGTCATAACAGGCATAGGGCAGGTGAACACAGGAGTTGCCCCAGAACTAATACTGCAGTGTTAAGAGTGAAGGCTCTGGGATTCACTGCCAGTATTCAAATTCTGACTTTGCCATCACTGGCTGTGTACCCCTGTGGTTCAAGTTCTCCACCAGTAAAAAGAGCGTAATGAGAGAGAAAGCCTATGAAGTGCTTGGCACAGGCCTTGAGACATGGGAATTACTTAGCAAATGCAGCTATAATTATTGTGAGGATTGGGGCCACAGTGCCCTTGTTCCTGACCTCCTGGAACTCCAGCCCACTCCTCATTGTCACAGTCCCCTCCCTCAGGTCCCTAAAGGCTCAGTGGGAGGGTGGGATTGGGGAAAACTTGCTGCCTTTGCGGGTAGGAGCTGCAGTTCCAGATTATGGGGCCTGATGCATCTCATTGGGGTTGGTGGAGACAGTAGCAGGAGCAGGAACCAGGGTAGCCCCCTTGGGACTACCTCACTAATGAGCTCTGGACTGCAGAGCCTGGCCTGTGTAGACCTGGAGGGAAAGGGGCCAGAGAGCATGGTTAAGCCACCTTCCCTCTCCCAGCAGTTGCAGAACTGAACAAATAGTCTATGTAGAGGTAGAAGCGGTAGGACTTGGTGACAGAATAAAGGTCTATCTGTGTGCATGTGTGTATGTGTGTGTATGGGTATGTGAGTGTATGTGTGTGAGTTTGTGTATTGAGTATGTGTGTGTGTGAGTGTGTATTTGTGTATGGCAGCGTGCATATGTTATGCAGTAAGAGAGAATAAGATAGTTTCTTTGGTCTAAATGGGTCTAAACATCCTGACTCTTCTGAAAGGCAAACAAAAAAGATCTTTCTAACATAGTGACATCTCATTCAGGTTAACAAAAACACCGCCAGGGATGCCTGGGCTGCACTGTGAGTGTGTGGAGTATATATGTGCACACCTGTCTGTGTTGGGCTGGGTAAAGAGTGGTCTGGGAAATTCATTCCTGAGAAGCATCAGCCCTGAGGATCAGGGCCGAAGCACCATTCGTCACTTTGCCATGTTCAACCAGAACTCATAGCTCCCTAATGTAAGTGATAGCCTTTAGTTAGGTGAAGAAGAAAGCTTACATTCCTTCCCATTTCATCCCGCCTCCCATTTTCTAAAACTTCTCGCTTTTCTTCCTTCACTTTTTAAAAATCAACCTCTTCCTCCCTCCTCGTCCTTTTGGGAGGCCAGTGCTCTACCCCAAGCATGGTCATATCAATGGGGTTGGGTGCTGGGCAGTGTAGGCCTCCCCTGCTGGCTGTGTCCTTCCCCTTAAAGGTGGGAGGAGTCCTTCCCCCTCACTGGACACAGGCCTGGCCAGCCTGAGGATGCATGCAGAGCCTTCCTCCTTTCTCTCCCTCTGAGTCTAAAACCCAGACTCTGGGACCCAGAGAACTTGGATCTTTATTCATGCGCCTCTATGAAGCTATTAGTGGCTAGAGAGCCATTATCCTGGCTCCAGGAATGAAGACAAGCTTGGCATCATTTAAGGTGGCCAGAGAAGAGGGAGCAAATGACCCCAGGGAAGAGGCATGGAACAAGAGTGAAAGGAGGGGAGGTGGGGGGAGGTCACGGAAGGCACACAGCCTATTCAAGCTTTCACATCAGGCTCAGGACCAAGTTTTAGAAAGCTTAGATAAGGCCTGTGTGCCTCTGTTTATCTCTGTGCTCATGGCCATTATGACTCATTTAAAAATATTATATTGGAAATGTGTTAGGCACTAGTTTTTCCAGAATGAATTTATCACTGTTTCCATCTCTACCATGATTGCCATCACCACCAACACCATCATCAATATCAATACAGAGATGGCCATTGTTGACTGGATGAAAGAACCACCATAATCACTACCATCTTCATCTCCAACATTGCAGACTCGGTATCACACCTCTGCCACTAACACTACCACTGACATCACCACAACCACCACCTTCACCAAATCTATGCACCATTGATGACAACACCACCAATAGCCACTGTCATCACTGACATCCCAGTTGCTTCCACCACCATCACACTACACTACATCACACCTCTGCCACCAACCCTACCACGCGATTGACACTAACATCACTGATAACCACCAATCTCACTGACATCACCATTATCATCACCAAGATTTACATGGCCATCTCTTCTGCCAACACTACACTATTGCTGAAGTCACCATTAGCACCACCACCATCATCATTGACATTTCTACTATTGTCCTTACTGATATTCCTATCACAATCATTCACCACCATCATTATTGACATCACAGCTCCTCCCAACCACCATCATCGCTACCATCATGGACATCACCACTATCATCATTGATGTCACTGCCACCACCACAAATTTGTATCTTCTCTCCTAGAAGTGTGTTTCTGTCCTTCAGAGCACAGAAATAAATTTGTAATCACACATTCTTTAATGTTGAGTGGTCCTCATTCAACTCTAAGTGTCATGAAAACAGGGATGTGTCTCTCTTTTTCCCACTGCTGCATTCTCAGTGCCTGGCCAATGGGCAGCTCACAGTAAGGACTCAATAAAGGTGTTGAATTAACATATTATTTAGACTAGCACAGCCCCTACATTAAAGGCAATTTAGGATTAGGATTTCAATTCTTCCCATAATTCTATCTCCTGACTGGACCTAGAAAAAATAGCACTGGGTTATATAACTGATAAGCAATTGAGGAGAAGCGTGTGCTGGCTCCATGATATGCTCAGCCATGGTGAGATGATTGTAATCTACAGTCCACGGCCAGTAGTGCTGCAGATGAGTTGACAGAAGTTTGGTTCTTCTAAGATATTTATGTCCATCATTATACCACCTGGAATTTATCTGAATCTGGATTAACTCGGTGTTGAGACTTAATCCAGTTCATCTTTAAGACCAACAGAGGTTTTCAAACATGCTCCCAGTAGGAGAGAGGTTCCTTGGAGCTAATGATGTGAGTTTGAGGAGGTGTCTGATGGGGATCCCACAAAGGAGGGCTTTGGGCTCCCCATCCCAACATCAACTACTGGGTTTCTGGGAAAGACTGTGTTATAATGGGGTACCAGTGATTTTAGAAATAGGTTTGAAAACCATTGGCCTAGAAGCTGAGTGCTTGAAACTTTTAGTTTTGGAAGAGATATTCAGCATTGTGGATGTCCCAACCAAAAACCACAGACCAACTAATGCCACCAGGC
Organism: Myotis lucifugus; assembly: GCF_000147115.1. Taxonomy (NCBI): domain Eukaryota; kingdom Metazoa; phylum Chordata; class Mammalia; order Chiroptera; family Vespertilionidae; genus Myotis; species Myotis lucifugus. The sequence continues at coordinate 4,882,037 of NW_005871089.1, read as the reverse complement.
CAAAAGAAGCACTAGAATATGCTTATCTGATGTTTCTGTGAACTTTCTCTTTCCAAGGCTACAGTTAGCTCCCCAAGATGTCTTTTACTCTGGTTCTTTGGAAGAATAAAAACACAGTTTTGTTCTTGGCGCACTGTATTCCATGCAGGAATCCTTATTTAAATCACCTGTGTTGGGAACATAAACCTAAGGAGAAGCACAGTATATGAATCTTCGCAATGAATTCTGGGAGATTGTCACCTGAGGGGAGGAGACCAGACAGAATTGGCAGCATTGTGCCTTTGGTGTGATGGTCACTGAGAGTGATAGGATGGGAGCAGAAGGGTGGGGCAGCTGGCTGAAGAGTGGGAGGATGGTTATCTCTCACCCCCAAGGGCCAGGATCCACAGTAAAACCAATGGATCCCTCTGCTCATCCATCAGCCATCTCTGAAAAATGGTAGCCCCTGGGCAGGGCTGTGTGTGTGTGTGTGTGTGTGTGTGTGTGTGTGTGTACACATGTGCACACACTTACCGAGCAGCTATAGGGGCACTGACCAACCCCAGCTCTTTCTGGTCAATATTCATGTCGGCCCTCAGGTACCCCTCAGGGCATGGGCAGGCTGGGCAGGAGGCTCTGGGCCAGTGGTTCTCAACCTGTGGGTCACGACCCGTTGGGGGTCGAACGACCCTTTCACAGGGGTCGCCTAAGACCAACACATATATAATTACATATTGTTTTTGTGATTAATCACTATGCTTTAATTATGTTCAATTTGTAACAATGAAATTGGGGGTCACCACAACATGAGGAACTGTATTAAAGGGTCGCGGCATTAGAAAGGTTGAGAACCACTGCTCTAGGCTTTGGCCTCGCCTGGGGAGAGTGGGTGGCTGAGTCTCTGCCCCAGGGAGAGACTGAACTGCCTGGCCAGGGAAAAGGTGGCATTCTCTGGGGAGACTGAATAAGGCTGAAAAGGAGAGTTCAATTTGAGGAGATATTTTCAGACTGAGAAATGAAGGTGCATGTGAGGGAGGCTTTGAAACCAGGAGTGGAATCACCTGCTACACAGAGATTTGGGCTTTGTCCTACAAACTGCTGGGGAGCCCTGGAGAAACAGCCTAGTGTGGGATTGGTGTGTTGGGAGTAAGAGGAGGAATGGGAGATGCCAACCCCTCTCAGGACTGAGTCCAGTGGATTGAACAGCCTATTAGACCATTCAACTCTCTTCCACAGGAGGTGGGAAGGCTCCTGGAGTTGGTTAGACCCTTAACCATTTTCTTCTCGGTGCAGAACCGTTGCCACCTTGGAAAATTCATAGCCACAGAAGAGTTGCTGACCCAACCCATCCAATCTCTTCCCAGCATTTACGCCTCCAGCCTTGCAATCTCTCTTCTCCCCTCCTAGGCCTCTTTTCTCATTGGACAATCCTGTCTACCCTCAGCACCCGGCACATACTGCCCACCACAGACTGACTCCAGAAGGCTGTTTGTATTGCACTTGTATTAACTATGCCCTCACCCTAACACCCCAGCGGAATTGATCCTGACCTCACGGCTGAAGCACCAACTTTGTCTTGTCCACTGAGGGCATCTGTCCATTGTGTGTGTCCTCAGAGAAAGAAATCCTTTAATGGCTTTGGAACCTGGGAAGAGGAGGGTCTGGCAGGTTGAGGGAAACAGACATTGGTCTGCTGCTCTCATACTTCAGTTCATCCGGCCAGTGACATTCTCTTGAGTCCCTGGGTGCTCAGTCCTAGGCCCAGATCCACTGGGATGGACACAGGGAACAACAGGTGAGGGCTGTGCTTTTGGGAAGCGCAGTCTGCTAGACGAGGCATGAGTTACATGTGCAAACAGCGAAAAGACCACGCCAGAGAGCCCCTGTGGGTTGGTGACAGATAATGTGGTTGGTGACAAACTGTCTCTGAAGCTGAATATACCTGCCATGGGCTGGGGTTGGAGATCAGGGAAGGCTTCTTGGAAAAGGAAGAGGAGAAGGACAAATAATCGGGGCAACTTACATCCTTCTGGATGAGCTCCGCATAAACCAAGCAGGCAGCAGAGATCAGCTCGTCGGCATCAAGGTCGACCAGGTTGTTGCAGGCCTGTGCGGGGAGAAGGCGGAGGAAGCAGGCATAGGCTGAGGGGACAAAGCTGCTACCATGGCTGTTGCTGGGGCCACTGGATCTTTTCCTAACCCACCTGGCACAGTGCTTGAAATTTCAACACTGGGAATTATATTTTGGAGAGATGGTAACTGTAGTTTTCATACTGAGATCTAGGGAGTCCTGGGGTTCCACTGAGGGTCTCATGGGTTGCCAAGTTGGACTTGTTTTATAACTGGGGTGCCATCTAAGATGTTTTTGAATGAAGACTTTAGCACTGGTTAGAAATTTTGGGAAACTGTAGGTCTTTTGCCACAGGAGGACGCTAGAGCCAAGAGATTAACTGTGAAGCAGCCAAGCCTAGTGGTTAAGTACCAGTCAAGGCCTTGGACTCCTCATATGATCCATGGGGTGAAGATGACGATGGGCATCACTCTGGGTCAGGCTTGTTGTGAAGCTCAAATGAGCGCATCTGTAAAGCACTCAGTGTGGTGCTCGGGACATGGCAGCTCCCTCATGATCCTTCCCAGGGCAAAGAGGGCACCGAAGCCCAGCTCCCTGCGAGCCTGGGGCCTTCAGCCGGGAAGGTGCGGGGTGGGGGGGTCCCCAGGAGCGTGGGCTGGGCTTGACCAGAGGGTGCTCTCACCAGGAGGATGTCATCGCCAGCCATGCTTTCCTTCAGGACCTGCTCACGCACCATCTGCAGCAGGCTGTAGGCCACCAGCACCTGGAAGTTTCTGCAGGGCTTCCCCGTCAGCAGAACCTGCTCAGGAAGGCAAGTCTTGGTCTGTGCCCTGTGGCCTGAGACTGCACTGCCCTTAAGATGGTGAGGTACCCACCACCCACATGCCCAGGGTTAGACATTCCTGGGCCTCACTGCTGACTTGCTCATTCACTCACTCACTCACTCACTCACTCACTCACTCACTCACTCAGACAAGTGCTCACAGCTACCTCTGGGATTCTAGGCATTGAGCTGGCTCCTGGGGGAGTGGAGGAGGAAGGGAGAAATTGGGGAGAGGAATGGGGAGGGGAGAGGGAGGTAGAGAGAGGGCAGAGAACAACCAGGTAACATTTGAGTGGAGCTTCAGCAAAGCAATGGTTGATGTCAATAGTACAGGTGTCACCAAAGTCCTGTGGGTGGTATCAACTTGGGCATGGAGACCAGCAGGTCAGGAGGGAGGAGGGAGTCAGGGTTGAGTCATAGGGCTAAACCGTCCAGGCTAAACGTTGGGCTGGGTCCTGCAGACAATGGAGGCCACCAGACAGGGCAGTGACGAGGGGTGGGTGTGTTCTAGGGGAGGTTCATCTGCTGATGGCCATGGGGACTGGAATCAAAGGACTGCAGGTGCAACCTGTGTGGGGGGACCCACCTCCTCCAGAGGGAAGGCTCAGCAAGGAGCTAGCACCCAGGTGGATGGGAAGACAGAGGAACGGGGAGATGAGGGAATGAGAGCAGAGTGAAGCACTTGGCAGGAGGCAGGGAAGTGAGCTGCAGGCCAGGTGTCCACAGCATAGGCTGTAAGGCCCCTTCTTCTGCCCTGACTGCCCAGAGAGGTGAAGTTGGTGGGACTGCATGAACAGATGGATGAACTGATGCTCTGGCCTCCTCCTTATTGGGCAGGAGCAGGGTCACTGACCCAATAAACCCTGAGCACCTGGACTCCATCCAAAGCCAGCAACAAGAGCTCTCCTGCTGCCTGCCTGAGGGGTGGGGCCTATCGCTTCTGCCCCCAGCAGAGCACCTCACCTCCCAGAGCCTCCAGACATCATCAAAGGACTTGAAAGCGCGCTGGAAGCAGAGGCAGAACCAGGGGAAGAGGGACTGCACAGCCCCTGCACCCTTTCCTTCTGTAGGGAGAGAAATGGGGTGCCAGCCAGGAGGCCATAATCAGAGAAAACGGATGACACACACAAGGGAGCTGAAACAGACAGCCAGACACCAGAGCATACCAAACACTTGGGAAACACAGGATGCTTGGCTATCATTTTTCCAACTGCCCTTGGAGATGGTTTGTGGTGGATTTTCAACTGTCCAGATTCCAACCCCATTGAGATGAACCCTGTCCACTCACTTAGGTGCTTAGCAAACACAGGGTCCAGGAAGCTGATCAGGTTGTTGAGCATGTCTAGGTTCTTGCCAACCCCGATGTTGATGACACAGCTGTGCTCCTGTGAAAGATGGGTGGGAGGGAGGGAAACTAAGTCCTCTGGGCTTGAGGGCACCAGGAAAGCCAGCCCTGCTCTCCAATTCCAGGGAGCCTCTGTATGTCTGGCTCCAGGCTGAGCCCATGTCTCTGTATAAGTCTGGGTATTGTGTATGTATGTGTGCACACATCATGCCTGCGTCTATGTGGTCTGTGTGTGCCAGTGTATCCATCTGTATATATATGTGCACCTGTGTGTGTGCATGTACATGTGCATATGTGTGTGTGTGTGTGTGTGTGTGTGTGTGTGAGAGAGAGAGAGAAAGAGAGAGAGAGAGGGATGCAGAGATGTTTCAAGTGTGGCTCACGATGCAGTGAGCCCAGTTATTTCTCTGCACACATGCTGGGGGTCAGAGGCAGGACCAGGGAAGCATGTATGCACACTGTTGCATGGGGAGGAAAGGATGAGGGTGGGTTCTGGGAAGCCTCTCATGGATCATGAGGAATTCTTTCTATGAAGCAGCAATTTCAAAAGCCTTTAGCCTGGACAGCGCGGTGTGCATCTGGGTAACCCCACGTCCCCGGTGTGCCTGGAGTACAGGTCATGTGAAAGGAGCCGTGAGAGCAGCCTGACGATGGAGGATTGAATGCCTGGCTGAGGTCATTGGATTTTATTCTGAAGGTGTGAGGAGCCATGGAATATTTATGGAAGCAGAGCATGTTTTGGGAGAGGAATGCCAGAAGTGGGTGCCGTCACTGGGCCTTGTCAGTCACACCCTTTCAAGGTTTGGTGAGAGCTGGACCCAGAGCATCACTCCAGCCCCCTCCACAACTCCAATGCTTGCCACCCCAACCCTAGAACACACTGCACTGGGGAACACACTTCTAGGCTCCTCTGGGACCCAAAGAGCTGTTCCAGGGCTAGAGGAAAAGGCTGGGGTTGCCAATGCCTGCCTAACCTCTAGGGGTTGTTTAAAGATTTAGCGGGGGAAGGGGAGGCCCTCAGCTCAGGCCGAACCCTCACCGTTTTCTGCAGGAAGAATTGGAAGAGCCAGAAGGTCTCATGGTCATGTTCCACCATCAGCTGGAAGAGCATCACCATCTCATGGAAGCCCTGCTGGTACTCTGGGGGGAGGGGCCAGTTAGGAGGGGCTGAGTAGGAGGGCAGAGCCTGGGCTTGGGCAGGGAAGGAATTCCAGCAAGGAATTGAGAAGAGGGGCCCTGGGGGAGGCTCAGCGCTGTGGCACACCTGCCTGAGTGTTGCAGACATAGCTCAGGAGCAGGATCTTCTCCAGCTTCTTCTTGTCAATAAGGACGTTGCCCAGGGGATCTTTGTCGTAGAGTTTCTGGATGTCATATGCTAGATTGCAAGCAAGGGACAGGAGGGTAGCACCAGATCACCTCCAGCAGCAGGTCAATGGGTGAGTTTATTTCCCCCAACCAACCCAGGCAGGAAGCTTTGAAAGGAACATCAGCCTCCACCCCCTCCCCCACCCCCACCCCAGACTCTCTCTCTCACCACACCCTGACCTGCCTGGGTTTCTTCCCACTTCCAAATTTTTGACCAGGCTGAACCCTCTGCCAGGTCTGTGACCCCTTCATCCAATTCAAATCCAGCCTGGTTCTCTAGACCAAGGTGAGAAGAGATGAAGACAAACCAGCAGGAACAGCATGCACCCATGGAAACACCATGCCCCATGGGCATCTAGGGGCACCCAGTAGAGGTGGGTGGATGGACTAACCACGGTTTAGCTGGGAAAATTTCAAGCACATGTCAAGACAGCTCCCAGGAACTGGGTAAGTACCCCCACAAGACTGAGGAGGGCTCAGAGATGGCTTCCAGCAGTCCCCTCTGCACAGCCCTCCCACCCCAGTCTGCTCACCGATGTTATTCCGAGTCTCTGTGAAGTTCCGGTGCAGGTTTTCCAGAAGGGGCCGAATCTTCTCATACATCTGGCATAAAGCTTCATAATTTTTCCTATGAGAAGAGGACTGAAGCTAAATCAGGCAGCCTTTCCTCCCAGCAAGTCTAGGGACCCTGGGCTGTGCCCACTGTCTGGGATGCCGCCCTCCCCTCTGCCTGTGCCAGCCCTAACCATGCTCTTCTATGCACCTGGAGTGCAGATGGGGACGAGATTAACCTCATGGTTCTGCAGTCCGATGGCCACACCTGAATCCTGGCTTCACAACTTAATAACTGGGGTCTGCAACTAGGGTCAAGCCTTGGCGACCTCACTTTCCCTCTCTAAGCTTCAGGTTCCTCATTTGTAGAGTGGGATAGCACTAGCACCTATGCCTCAGAATTATAAGGATTGAATGAGGGGTTTATGTGCCCATCATCACAATGAGGTTGAATGGTGTCCCCCATGTCCATGCCCTAACCTCTGGAACTTGTGAATGTATCCTTATTTTAAAAAGGGTCTTTGCAGGGGGAAAAAAGGAGACATATGTAATAGCCTTTGTAATACTTTAAGCAATAAAACAATTTTTAAAAAAAAGGTCTTTGCAGATATAATTAAGACTCTCAAGATGAGCTCATTCTTAATTACCTAGTTGGGCTCTAAATCCAATGACAAGTGTCCATATAAGAGATACACAGAGGAGAGAGATAGGGAGGAGGCAGAAGGCCATGTGACCACGGAGGCATAGACTGCAGTGATGCAGCCACACGCCAAGGAACGTCTGGAGCCCCCAGAACCTTCAAGAGACAAGGAAGGGTGCTCCCATAGAGCCTTCTGAGGGAGAGAGGCCCTGCCAGGCCCTTGCTTTTGGGCTTCTGGCCTCCAGAACTGAAAGAATATATTTCTACTGTGGTAGGACACCTGGTTGGTAGTGCTTTGTTAAAGCAGCCTCAGGAAACTAACAGGTGGGCTCTTGTCTCAGCACTCCCCAGCTGGCCCTCAGACCGCCTACTGCCCTGGATTTTCCTCCAACTCACCCTGCACGTCAATCTCCACATCCCTAGGCTGCACAGGCCCAGGGGAAGGATGGGATGTCATGGGGAGGGGGTGGGGGATGGGACGAGAGCAGTTGCTGGGGTCAAGCCCATGTCTCGCTAGTATGTGGGCTGGTAAATAGAACTGGGCAGGGCTGGTGAAGGCCCATTCTGTGTGTGGGCCCTGGGTCAGGAGTACCATGGGGATTGTGCCACTCAGAATGAGAAGTCTGTTTAAAGTCTATTTAAAGCCACGCTGGGGTGAGCACCCCCTCCCCACTGTGCTACCACCCACCCTTCCCTGTAGGATCTGGAATGTTCTACCTCCTTGTACTGTCCACTGTGAGCCGCTCATCCTGGGAACTCTGCCATGAGTAGTAGCCCGTGAGGAACTTCCAGGCTTCTGTCCTCACGAAGGGGTGCAGACCCTGAAGTCGGGATGGGGAGTGAGAAGTCATGGTTCTCTGAATGCCTGCCAAAAGAGCCCCTCCCAATGCCACCTTCCCCCTTGCCCACCCATGCTCCCTAGTTCCAGGGGAAGACCCAGGCTTGGGGACCATACCCTTTCCAGGATGTTAACACAAATGAAGTCTCGTGACTTGGCCAACTGACCGTTCTCGTCAAAGAAGCCATCCCATTCTGTCTTGTCAATGGGCGGCTTTCTCTTCACCTGTTGAGGACAACCACGTAGCCTTCTGTTAGGGACCTTTGGCTTTTCTTTTCAGTGTGATTTTTAAATGATATACTCCGGATTTTGCAATGTGAATCTAAGCTCACAGTAGTCTCTGACTCATTTCTGGAAATTTATCCTGAAAAAATTACTGAAAAAATATATTAAAATGCTGTATGCACAATAATTTTCATTGCACACTACTTACCAAAATGAAAAATGCAAGTGCTCTAAGTGTTATACAATAAGGGAATAGTTACGTAAACCATGGTTTATGTACTCAATGGAATATTATGAAGCATATAAAACAATGCTTACAAGGATGAATAATCTGGAAAAATATAAATGTTAACAGAAAAAAGCAGAATACAAAATTGCACATTCAGTATCTATCTTCTCTATGTACTATCTATCCTCCATAAATATCTGTTATATATTATAAAACTACATCTTATAGACTCAAATACATAGTGAGTTAACTATAAAATTGTTAGAAGACTAAAAAATACCAAAAAAGCTATCTAAAACTAACAATGATTATTATTATTTAAAAATATGTTTTATTAATTTTAGAGAGAGAAAGGGGTTGGAGGGAGAGGGGAGAGAAAGAGAGAGAGATAGGAGAAAGAGAGAGAGAGAGAAATATTTATGTGAGAGAGAAACATCGATGGGTTGCCTCCCATAAGTGCCCTGACCAGAATTGAACCTGAAACCCGGGTCTGTGCCCTGGCCAGGAAACTGGTGACCTCTTGGTGCATGGGATGACGTTCAACCAACTGAGCCACACTGGCCAAGGTGACAGTGATTATTTTGGAATGATAAGATTATAAGTACTTTTTCCTTTTTATTGTATTTCCAAACTTTTCTATAATGATATATGTTGCTTTCATAATAAAAATATAAAATAAGCACTAATTAAGGTGTGTGTGTGTGTTTGGGGGGGGAATGGGTACACTGCATACAAAGTAATTAAAAATGCTCATAAAACAATAACAAGAAGTTAAAGTTCTTATGAAAATGACCTCCCATTAATATGCACCTGAATATGCATGCATGTGACTCAAATTTAAATTTGCAAACAAGTCACCTGAGAATCTTTAAAATGCAGATTATGACTCAGCCGGTCTAGGGTGGAACCAAAATGATGCATTTCTTTTAAAAAATATATATTTTTATTGATTTCAGAGAGGAAGAGGGAGAGAGGGAGAGATAGAAACATCAATGATGAGAGAAAATCATTGATTAGTGCCCCCTGCACACCGCCTACTGGGGATTGAACCCACAACCCAGGCATCTGCCCTTGACCTGAATCCAAACCAGGACCCTTCAGTCCACCGGCCGATGCTCTATCCACTGAGCCAAACCGGGTAGGGCAAGATGATGCATTTCTAACAAGCTCCCAGGGGATTGCTGACTCTGCTGGTCCATTGACCATATGAGTAGGAAGGTATTAGATGGTAAAACAGCACTGGAAATGAAAAACAAGAACCCATAGGCCCAAGTTTGAAATAATTTTCATTAAGTCCGTGTTTGGTAGGGATGGGTTGAATAATACATTTTAATAATGTATTTTCTAAAACCTTTTGCATTTTAAGAAAAACATGTTTCACCTTTCATTTTGCAACACGGAGTCAATTTCCCTTGCATTCCAATGAATGGCCAATGCAGTCACTGCAAAGAAACACTGATGGAATGGTGGTAAACTATATGACGCTTCAGAATAGTAAAAAAGAGTCACCAAGCAAGACAGCCTTCCCTGGAATGGCTCTCTCTAAATGCTCCAGTCACAAAAGCTGCCCCGTGTGGCCACCCTGGTCCTGCATCTTGAGTCTTCCCTTCCTCCTGCCTCTGTTTCGCATTCTGCAGTGCACACTAGCCCAAGAAGCTGTTCTGAGCCCGTGTGCCAGCAGCATCCAGCTCTGGTGCCCTTTGCCTTTTGGAGCCATGGCAGTGACCACCGCAGTGATGGTTTATTTGCCCTATTTCCCACTTTCCCTTGGGTGATCAGTTCCCCTGGGACTGAGTCATTCTATCTTCTCTATGCGTTCTCTATCTTCTGAACCAAAATAGGACAGATGGGCCCAAGAAGGTACAAAAAAATCTTAGTGTTGGCCTAACCCTGGGAAGCCGGGTCTTCCCCATTGCCTTGCACCTACTGCATGGACACTCATCTGAGCCAATCAGAGCCAGGCTTCTGCCCTCCGACAGCTGTCATGTTTCATACCTGTACTTAGAGACTGCAACTCAGCGTGCACTGTGGCAGTACTAGACGTAGGAGGAGAGAGCCAAAGCTGGGCTGTGTCCCAGATTCCTAATTATAACAGGAAATGCATGCCCTAGCCGGTTTGGCTCAGTGGATAGAGTGTCGGCCTGCACACTGAACGGTCCTAGGTTCAATTCCTGCACATGCCCGGGTTGTGGGCTTCATCCCCAGTTTGGGGCGTGCAGGAGGCAGCAGATCAATGATTCTCTCTCAACATTGATGGTTCTATCTCTCTCTCCCTCTTCCTTCCTCTCTGAAATCAATAAAAAATATATATTAAAAAAAGGAAATGCATGAACTTTAGGAATTCATTTCCAAATGAATTTCAGCCAGTTGGTTAATTTCTATAATAAAGACAGCTGTGAATTTGATGGGGATTGTATTAAATTTATAGATCAATTTAGGGAGAATTGATAACACTATTGAATCTTCTGACCCACAAACACAGTATATTTTTCCATTTATTTAGGTCTCTTTAAATTTCTTCTCTCAGTAATGTTATGTAGACTTCAGTATATAGGTTATTCATGTATTTTGTTAGATTTATCCCTAAATATTTCTTTTTTTGGATGTTATTGTAAAAGGTGTTATTTTTAAAATTTCAACTTCCAATTGTTCATTGTTAGTATATACAATAGATTTTTATATATTGATCTTATATTCGGAAACTTGCTAAGCTCACTTATTAGTTCTAGTATGGTCTTTTGTTTTTGTTTTATGGATTATGTGGGACTTATTATACAGGCCAAGGATTTGAAACTATGACCCATGGGCCAAATCTGCCTCCAACTTGTATTTTTTTATATAAAGTTTTATAGGCACACAGCCATGCCCATTCATTCATGCATTGTTTATGGCTGTTTTTGTGCTATGATGGCAGAGTTAAGTAGTTGCAACAGAAACAACACACAAAAACTAAAATACTTACTACTTGACCTTTACAGACCAAGTTTGCCAACCCTGACATAGACGATCATTTTTCTTTGGACAAGGGCAGTTTAATAACTTCTTCCTTCCCAGGCTGGATGCCTTATTTCTTTTTCCTGTCTTATGCACTGGCTAGAAATTCAGGTATAATGTTGAATAAAAGTAGTGAGAGCAGACATCTTTCTTTTGTTCCCAATCTTAGCAGAAAAGCATTCAGGCTTTCATGATGCCATATGATAATTGTAGCTGCCCTTTATCAGATTGAGAAAGTGCCCTTATCTTTCTAGTTTGTTGAGAGTTTTTTCAGGACTGAATGTTTGATTTTTTTTTTTACATGATATTCTGCCTCTATGGAAATGGGATAAATCCATTTGGTGATCATATATTATCCTTCCTACATATCATTGGATTCTATTTGCTAAAATCTTATTTAGGATTTTTCCATCCATGTTCATGAGAGATATTGGCCTATAATTTTCTTGCAGTTTCTTTAATTTTAGTGTTAGGGTAATGTTGACTTTATAGAATGAGTAGGAATGCATTTGTGCTTTTCAAGTTTTTGAAGAGTTTTTGTAGACTTGCTACTATTTCGTTCCTCAGTGTTTGGTACAACTCAGCAGTGAAAGCCATCGAGGCCTGGAGTTTTCTTTGTGGGAAGATTTTAAACTGAAAATTCAGTTTCTTTATTTGATTTGAAGATGGAGACAGAGAAAATTGTTTCATTTTTTACTTTAAATATTAGAGATTGATAGGAACCATACAGTTTTCTTCCAACTCATTTTAATAATACAAAAACAACAGGGAAGTAATGAAATCATAAGGCATAAAAAGAACAGAAATTCAAAAAATTAATTTTGAATACAAATTCATTACATTCTCTTATTAGTTGTAAACACTTAAAAGCATCAGTGATGGGCCAGACACTTTTCTAAGCAATCCTATATAATAAAAGCCTAATATGCTAAGTGTCCGGTCGAACAGTCAGTCATTCAACCAATCAAAGCATAATATGCTAATGATATGCTAAGGCCACTCAACTGTTTGCTATGACGTGCACTGACCACCAGGGGGCAGTCAACCAGTCGACCAGTCACTATGATGCGCACTGACCACCAGGGAGCAGATGCTCTGACTGTTAGGTTAGGTTGTTGCTGGGGTCCGGCCGATTGGGACTGAGTGAGATGGGCCAGACACGCCCTGGAGTCCTCCCGCAGTCCCTCCCTGGCTGGCCAACCTCCCGCATCCCTCTCCAGCCCTGATTGTGCACCAGTGGGGTACCTCGGCTTGGCCTGCGCCCTCTCGCAATGTTGGACCCCTCGGGGGATGTCGGAGAGTCAGTGCTTAACATAGTGCTTATCCTATCTAATAATAGAGAAACATGGTAATTAACCATAACTTCGCTACCCTTCCCATTGGCTAATCAGCGAGATATGCAAATTAACTGCCAACCAAGATGGCGGCCGGCAGCCACGCAGCTAAAGCGAACATGAGGCTTGCTTGCTCCAGTGACAGAGGAAGCCAAGGTTCCCCGCCTGCCGCAGCCCAGCTCTGAGCTCCAGATGCAACAATGTTGCAATTATAGAAGCTAAACAAACCCAGAAACCTGCTTTCAGCCGGCAGCGGGCTCAGAGCTTAGAGCGCCAGTGATGGTAACAGAGTTTCAATTATAGAAGCTAAACAAACCCAGATATCTGCTTTCAGCCAGCCACAGCCTCAGAGCTGGAGCTGGCTCTCAGCTTCAGTGACAGCTATAGAAGGTAAATAAATCCCAGAAAAAAAAAAAAAAGAGGCTGGGAGCTTCAGTCTCCTGCCAGCCTGAAAATGGCCCTCAGCCCCTCACCCAGACTGGCCAGGAACCCCAGTGGGGACCCCCACCCTGAAGGGGTTGTGACCAGCTGCAAACAGCCATCAACCCCTCACCCAGGCTGGCCAGGCACCCAAGCGGGACCCCCACCCTGATCTGGATCACCCTTCAGAGCAAACCAGCCGGCCCCCACCCGTGCACCAGGCCTCTATCCTATATAGTAAAAGGGTAATATGCAAACTGTCCCTAACAGCAGAAAGACTGGGAATGACTGGTCACTATGACACACACTGACCACCAGGGGGCAGACGCTCAATGCAGGAGCTGCCCCCTGGTGGTCAGTGTGCTCTCACAGCGGGGAGCTCTGCTCAGCCACAAGCCAGGCTGATGGCTGCCAGTACAGCGGTGGTGGTGGGAGCCTCTCCTGCCTCCTCAGCAGCGCTAAGGATGTCCGACTGCTGCTTAGGTCTGCTCCCTGCTGGCAAGTGGGCATCCCCCGAGGGTTGCCGGGCTGCCAGAGGGATGTCTGATTTCCAGCTTAGGCCCAATCCCCCAGGGAGCAGGCCTAAGCCAGCAAGTGGTCACCCCCGAGGGGTCCCAGACTGCGAGAGGGCACAGGGACCCCCTACCCCTGAGTGCACAAATTTTTGTGCACTGGGCCTCTAGTCTATATATATAAAAGGCTAATATGCAAAGCGTCTCCTTGGGAGTTCAATCGCTCACTATGATGTGTGCTGACCACCAGGGGTCGATGCAGAACAAAGGAAGGCCTCAGCTGGCAGCTGGCAGCTGGGAAAGGGCGGCCCCGGACGACAGCTGGTAGGCCCCAATGGGCCCTGATTGCCAGCCAGGCCTAGGGACCCTCCCCATGTGCGAATTTCGTGCACCAGGCCTCTAGTTTAAATATATTAACTTGTTTAACCTTATCACCCATCTATAAGGTAGGTGTAGTTATTACACTGTTTTATAGGCCAGGAAACTATAGGAGGGCTAATTAGCATATTTGAAGTCACACAGCCAGTTTCAGAGCTGAGACTTGAACCCAGACTTGTTTAGTGCAAGAGTCAGGGTGCTGAACCCCAATGCCATGCCACCAGGAAGGACAGACAAGAGGCAAGAATTTTCAGTTTGAATTAAAAAAATATACATCTACACAAGCTGTTAGCAAAAGGTATATGTTAAAATCAAATGCCTTAGAAAGATAAATAAATATATGAAGAAAGAGACAAACACAATAAAAGAGTGGCAAAGTAATCAAAGTAATATACACAGCACACAGCAATAAAAGACATGACATCGACACAATAAGGAGAAATAATTAGAAACATCACAGTAAGTCATCTGCTGCCTTCTTTAAGAATTTGGATTACTAACCATCTACCAATAACAATGGGCCATGTGCCTACCTTGTCAGCACTGAATTTGTTTATAAAAGGTCACTGTTTTCTCCTTCCAGGAAACTCCTTTTCTCTATGCCATTTACCCCAAACCTTAGCTAACGATAGGCCACCCACAAGAAGTCTGAGACATTTGCTAGCAAGCCAAGGACAAACACCAGAAGTTTGTTGACATGCAGAGGGCTGGAGGTGAAAATTTCCTCATGAAAGCCCCCTCCATCCCTTCTCCTACTACATCCACAACACCTGTCTCTTCCAGAAATCATAGAGCCTGTATCTGAGGTCCTTCAAAATGATGGGGACTGCCAGCTCCATGGCTTCTCAAATCCACCTTCATTCACCCATATTCCCTATTCCTTAAGGCCCTGCACAACCCATCTGGGTAGAATAGCCTGGTGGCCAGGGAGGGGGAACTATGTTGTACACAAGCTGGATATGCTTCAGCAATGCAGTAGCTGCTTTTCTAGTCCCCCGAGAAGAACACTGCTAGGCGGAGCAGTTGTGGAAGTCTCCTACTTCATGATGTGCACAAGCAGGCTAAAACTCCCCTCCAGCAAACCTGGGGAAGCCTTGGCCATGCTTCCCCTGGAGAAAGGGGCTTCCTGCTGCCACAGACCTTGGCTGCAGGTGTACATCTCCCCACCCTCCCTTCCCTTCTGCATCACTGGGTTAAGAATTTCCACTAATACTTTTAATAAAATAGGAAATCCACTGGAGGGTCAGAAAAACTTTCTATGAATGTCTTTGATGCCACATTGCTCTGAATACTCAGAAACAGAGCCCTCAAGAAAGCCTGGGAAGGGTCATTGACTCTGCTTAAGGTTCTTAACCTCTTTTACACTCCAGTTCACTTGAAGGACAAGACACACTCCCAACAGTAACTATGGCTTACCACGTCAATGGCTCTCACCCAGGAGAGAGGTGGGGGGCCCAAGGAGGCACGCATATTAAAATTGGGAGGGGGCAGTAAGTGCACTTGAAAGTTACCCAGGTGATGAGCAATAACCCAGGTGTGGAGGGTATATCATCAATATAGCATGCTGATGAACAGAATGGTTTAAAACAGTGGTTCTCAAAGTTAGCTGCACATCAGAATCACCCAGAAGGTTTGTTAAAACACAAGAATCTGCATTTCTTAATTGATGCTGATGCTGCAGGTTTGAGCGCCACTCTTGAGAATCACTGAATTAGAAGATGGACTTCCTGCCCTCGCCTGTGTTTCTCAGTGGTTAGAGTGTAGGCCTGCACACTGAAGGGTCTTGGGTTCAATTCCCAGTCAAGGGCACGTACCTGGGTTGCAGGTTCGATCCCAGCCTCAGTCAGGGCACATGTGGGAGGTAACAAATTGATGTTTGCTTCACATTGATGTTTCTCTCTCTTTCTCTCCCCTCCCTCCCTCCTGCTTTCTCTAAAAATCAATGGGGGAAAAAGAAAATGGACTCTGTAGCCCACTGTCTACACCTAAATACCAGCTCTGCCACTTAGTAGCTGTGTAGGCAAGTTTATTTACTCTCTGTGCCTCAACGTTTTCATTTATAAGATGAATAGCATCATCCATCTTATAGAGTTATGATGAGAATAAGTGGCTATAAAGCATTTAGAATAGTCATTGTACATTATAGATGCTATGTGAAAGCTTGTTGTTTTATTATTATCTTCTTGAAGTTCAGAGAAATGAAGAAAGATATGAAGAAAATTCAAATCAAGGCCCGGTAATAATCTGCAATGAAGCAATAACATTTAAAATTCAGGGAGAGGGGGCCCATTTTGGATTACTACTCTTTTATCACTCTCTTAATCATTATGATTAACGAGACTTGAAATTATAATTAGTTACTATAATTTTGAAAAATATACCGTGTGGACAATTTTTATGACTGAGGCGGACTTCTAATGAATAAATCTATCTTACTAACTAGGCTCGGAAGCACCACTAATAAAAGCATTACTGCCACCTGGTGGCAGCATACCAAAATTGTTGGCAATAGCACCAAGGAAAATTAATCAGCATCTTTAAGACTGAACTTGCAAATGTAAAGCTCATCAGTTGGAATGTCACAAATGAGGAAAAGGTGACACTGGTTTGGAGAGAAGGGTGAAAGGGGACCTGTGTTTCTCAGTCCTGTTGTTGGTGCTGATGATGAGACCAAGGTACAACCTACCTTTCTAGGTCAGCTCACAGTTCCCGTCTTTCCCACCCCGTGGGGGATTGTGGGGGATGGCTTAATACAAACCAGAGGTTGGGGAGGGAGGGACTTGGAGCTGATGAACACGCACCAGGATGAAGGAGGCCGACAGCCTGGCAGAGAGGCTGTTTTCGGGAGAGAGGGTGGTCATGGCTCCTGCTGGTTGTCTTCAAAGCACCCTCTACGCTCTATCCAGAGCTTACTTAGAGCTTTAAATGATACTTAATTAGTAGGGAAAGTGGTCTTCATTTTGGGGGATGAGTTGCATTCCCAGGGGGAACTGGGCCTCTCCTGACCTCCCACACTTGAACAGAGCCAGCCAGCTGTGTGTCACAAGGCCCCTAGAACCCTCATCATAATGACCTTGGAACATGGGAGTTCTCAGCTTCAAAGGTAAGACACATCCAGGAGCCATGGGGACTAAACCTACCAGTCATCTAGGAAAACCACAGTACCTACAGGAGGTTGGGATTAAGACATGCAGACCATGTCCTGGGGTGTGCTGGGGTGGTCAGGGAGGGCTTCCTGGCAGAGGTGGGCCAGGAAGCCTTTCTCTCTATCTCTGGCTCTCCCATCTCTAGAGTCCCTTCATTTGTTATCCCACAAGACCAGGACTCAAACCTGGAGAACACCTAGAATTGGAGCTTCAGATTTCTTCAGTGCAACTTCCAGACATTCAGAATCAGGGCATCTGGGCTGGGGCCTGGGAACTATACTTTGAAAAGCTTCTGGGTAACTACAATTCAGTATTTAAATGGTAGCTCCAGAGGGTAGACACCAGTTTAATTTACCTTTATATCCAGAGCACTTAAGAAAGTGCCTGAGTGACTGAATGAATGACTTAACTGAATGGAAAAATAAACGAAGCTCTCAGATCTCACCTCTGTGTGTATTACAGAGATTTCTATACGGAGCCCTGAGTTCCTTCCGACCAGGGTCAATGTCTGATTCTTTTGTACTTTTCCGGCCGCCTGGCACTGGGCTGGTGCTCAATATTGGTTGAATGACCCTGGGGAGTCGGCTCCTCTTGGCTTCAACATCACCAGTTCTCCACCTTAAGCATCACTTGCATTTCTACTCAGGTCCTGGCCGTGCAAGTCATCTGGCTCTAAGTCTCCTTAACTGTTGGGCGATGACAGTAATTAGACCAACCAAATTTGAATCAGGAGCTTGGAGTTGGAATTTGGACTCTGACCTCAAATTTGGATGCTTCTCCCTCCTTAGCTATGGGTCCCCCAGCCATGACATCAGAAGGTGTCAGCCTCTGGCTTTCACATTCCTATTGACATCATGAATCAGCGTCCATATGGAAGTCTCCAGTGGACACAATTGTCTCTTTACTGTCCTATCCTGAAAGTTTGTGGCACTGCATGAGGCCTTTTAAATAAAAATGCTGTATCTCTGCCTCCCTCCGCTACCCCGTCCCAACCCAGGGAAGCATTATAGCCTCTTCCCCTTCATCTGCTGCCCCCAGGTCTTCACGGAGCAGGAGGTGAAGTGGCTTTGAGTAGGGAGGAGGTGGAGAAAGGACAGGACCACCTCCCACACAGGGTGCCTTCATTCTAAGGTCTCAAGAAGCGTCCAAAGCCAATGTCCAGAGCAGGAGGCGAGGAATGGGCATTACTTGACATTGGGGATGATCTATGCCTCTGTTCTACCACATGAACTATGTTGACAACTGAGAATTAACTGCAACGAATCCTAAGAAGCTGAGGATCAGACAGGGAGCTGGAAAATCTGAGTGCCAAATCCGATGTGGCTTCTAAAATGAACATGATGGACATAGATCATCTACTGAATTTCCGTTCACCTCTGGCTCCTTCTCTGCAAACTTTAGATAATAACTCTGCCCCAAGTTAGTCAGTGCAGTTTGGTCATGTTACAAAAGCCTCAGAGCAACCACGTGGAGGCTTAATACTCAAACAGGGCTGCAGACACTGCGTGAAGCAAGAGGGTTTCTGATTCCCTTTCTCCCTTTTCTGGTTCTTACAAGGGGTTTACACACATCAATTTCATTTCCTCCAGGGCTGAGTGGTCCTTAACAGGTCCTTTTATTTGCAAAATTGTTCTAATTCTTTAGATTCCCCTATATTACTTTTCTTTTATGCATTACCCCCTCTCTGATGGGAATCCAGTTTTTTGCTTTAAATTTCTGTACATGGGGATTTTTAGGGTGCAAGAATCCCAGGTTTAAAAACATTACTTTGCTATTACAGTGTGGATCAAGGCAGGAGAGAACTAGAATTTGCATTAAGGAAATCCTGGGAGGGAGAAGCCTCCGGCGTTGCCTGCTCTGAGGAGTGTGACTGTGCATTGGGGTGTGGTGGTGAGGCCGCAGGGCTGACTTGGAAGGTGCCTGGGGGAGCCCCTCTCATCCTCAGGAGTTCAGTGTTCATGTTCTGAGAAAAACCCAGATTAAAATTCTGATTCTGTCTCCCACAAACCATGTGACTTGGTCTCACCTTTTGGGAGGCACAGTCTTTTCACCCCTGCTGGGCTGCAGAAGAGTGGGCCTTGGACCAGGAACTATTTCTCACTGATAGGAGCCTTCACAGCCTGTGCTGGGCTTAGGGCCTTGTGTGGAATGTCTTTCTCTGCTCCAGACTCAATGTGTGCTCCTTTATTCTACTTAAGTGTGTGTGTCATATGACACCTGGCAAGCCCACTGCCATGTCTGCTCCTGTGGGGGGAGGGAGTGGGGTCCTTCATCTGCAGCGTGAGTGGGGCCGGAGGGTAAGCAGACTGTCACCTGTGTCAGCTGTGGGACGAGACCGCTGGCATGGGGACCAAAGCCCACGATTGAAGCTGATCCTGTTCTGTCCCTTCTCCATGTAGTAAAACATTGTTCCCACCAGTGCCTGGATGAGTCATGTCTTCTTGACAACTACGACACCAGTGAGCCATGCAGTGGGTTGACAATCTGGGATGCAGCCCCTGGTGCAGGCATTGCTGTGCTATTGGTGCCCCACCATGCAGTGCGGCTCCGCCCTAGAAGGGTGGCAACAGGTGTCATTTGCTTGATACCGTCTCTTAACTTTCTGAGTCTCAGTGTCCTCATACTCATATGTTGATAATGCCTCATGGAACTGAAGAGTGAGTGAGGCAGTGTGTGTGTGTGTGTGTGTGTGTGTGTGTGTGTGTGAAGAGCCCGGCGGAGGCCTGGAGAACAGGGGACACTAAACGCCTGGGAGAAACTATGAACCTCAGCATCACCATTAGTGTTACTAATGCCCAAGACATATCCACAAAATCTCTATGAACTACCCAGGAACCAAGGTTCTGCCTGCCTCCGCGGGGCTTGCAGTAACATCAGTGCGAGGTTCAAAGCTCATCTGCGGTTTCTCTGCATTTCTCCAGGAACTTAGGCCAGGATCACCACGAAAGCAGGATGAGGCCGTTGTTAGAAACTGAGTTCCCTCCTGTTCCCTTCATGTCGGCACAACATGACACGTTATCAGTTATCAGTGAGCCCCCTTCAAAGGACACCTACCCACGACAGTCTAAGTCCGGGGCACTTAGTTCTAGGTGTAAATCCCGTGCTTTCCGATTTCATTTCATAGAGAAGTGCCAACGACCATCTGTGCCAAAGCCATGCTTTCCTCTTTGGCTCTCACTGTGGGAGCCAGGACCAGTTTAGATTCGGCAGCAGGTTTTCCTCCCTCACCCCTCTGAGCTCGGCGTCTCTGATGATGCGGGAGACAGCCTCACATCATGTGTCACCAGCGGGAGAGGAGCGGAGATGCGGGCTGGAGACAGCTCTCTTCTGAGCGTGAGGTAGTTGGAATTCCCCAGAGCAACAGCCAGCCCAGTCACCCTGAGTCCCCTGAGCTAGTTGGAGTGCCACTGGGTTTTAGTTGCTGCATTTTGGACCATCTCCATCATCTTAGGACACTCTCACTTGCTCCGAACTTCTCCTCTGTCACCTCCCACCCAGCTGTCATGGACACCAGAAATAACTCAGAGAAGCAACTCTGAGAAGAAGCCACCACAGTCAGCAAAAGGGAGGCGCTCAGCTGAGGCTGCACCTCCACAAGCTCACTCCTGCTCCGAAAGGACTCCCTCCCTCAGCCCAGGCTCCTGGGGAACCATCATGTGTGTGGCTCTGACTCTCACCGAGCCCAGCCTGAGTCTTTACTGCTGTCATGTCTACTGCTTATTTGGCCGCCAGAAGCCCCCTCTTGTCCCAACCACAGCTACCTTCTGTAGGGCATTTGCTATAGACCTCAGGTGAGGTGCTTTCCATATGCCAGTGCCAACCCTGACCACTCTGGAAGGGAACAGGTCACAGAGGTTGCATTACTTACTCGGGATCACTTAGCCAGTAAGTAGGGGAGCCAGTAACCTCCTAGCTTAACCGAGCTTTGCCACTAGCCAGGCTGCCTCTGTATCACATGGAGCTGCCTCTGGAGTCCTGTTGGCAGAAATGGGCACTTCCAACCCTTGCTGCCTCAGGGGACTGTGATCCGCCCAGCAGGGAGCAGGGAGTTTGCTATAACTCCTTCTCCAGATAGTCAAGGAGTTGTTCAGTCCCAACCAGAACAAGTGGTGATGGTCGGAAGAGGGAGAGGGGAAGTGTAACAACCGAGCTGTTACGAGGACGGAAAGAGTGAAATGGAGAGGGAAACGGACAAGAAAGTCCAGCGAACTCCAGGGACTGTTCATGGAGAGAAATATTGTGGCTAATTACATCTCTGAAGGCTATCTGTTCCAAAATGAATTTTTAGTGAAAAATTAATGTATTTTCCCTGCTACTTACATCGGAGAAGGAAAGACTGAACAGAGTCTCCCAGCACAGCGAGGGCAGCCGTGGTGTCCAGGGCCACCTCTGACCATGTCACCTGAGTCGCTTTCTTGCAGCCTCATCTCTAGGGAGCTACGAAGCAGGCCTCTCAGGGAAGCCACAGAGCAAGCCATGGGACCTAGCACGCCTGGGCTCCGGGAGCATCAGTGCCTCCCGGGGAAGGACACAGTCATTTTCCTCTGCCCCCACCCTTGGTCCCCACAGGGAGTCTTGGATCTTAAATCCAGGGGGTAAAGCTTTTTGTCTGAAATGAATGCTTGTCCCCAACAAGCCAAACTGACCTGTTTGAAGTGTGGGTTTTGGGGGGTAATGAGACCCATTCTCCCCTCTTTCCAGGATGATCTGTATAAGATCCAAGTCTTACAAGTTATTTGTTGTGTGATCCAGACTCCATTTTCTTATCTGTAAAATGGGGTAATGATACTACTTCATAGTATTGTTGTGGGGTTTAAATATGTCTAAAGTGCTTAGCATAGCGTTTGGCACAGTTGTCTGTGTTGTCATTTGCTCCAGACACATTCAGGTGAAGCTTGAACCCACAGAAACTCTCTCTTGGGATCCTCCAGCCTCAGGCAGCCCCTCTCACCTGCTGCGGCCTCCTGGGCCAGGCAGTTAGGACAACTGGGGCAGAGTGATCCCCGAGGCTGCTGCTGACCCTTGACCTCAGATGGCTGTTTGGTCAAGGGCCCCCATTCCACCCTCCAATGCAGATGAGGCAGCAAGGCCAGGCCAGCAGGAGGCTCCTTCAGATGAAGAACAAGTGGCCAAGATACTCAAGAGCTCCCAGCACCCATCCCACATGGCCTCGGGCACAGGTATCTCTGCACAGTGCTCATATGCCATCACTCATTCCCCTACATCAAAGTTCCATATTGATACATAACATCCCTCAAATTTAGGAGTACACAAGCACCCCTAAAATGCAGGACCACATGCTTCAGTATTCATTTTTAAACAGATTCAGATCCACAGAAACACCAGCACCCCACCAATGTGCATATAAACATCTATCTCTCGGATCTATCTATCTATCTATCTATCTATCTATCTATCATCTATCTATCTATCTATCTATCTATCTATCTAAAGAGGTAATATGCAAATTAGGCTGGGACACCATAATGGTCACGGCTAGATCAGGAGAAGGGACCAGGCGTGGGCCCAGAGCCTGAGAGAACAACAGACAGGGCGGCCTGAGCTGACCCTGGAACCGGAGAAACAACACAGTGGGGGGCCGGAGCGGAGACACAAACCCGCAGGGGGGGCTGGCCCCCAGCAACCCTGTGGCCACGGCTGGGCTGCTGGGGCCAGGTCAAGTCAAGCTGCCTGGCGGTCCTGCGGCGAAGAGGCCAAGCCGCCCACGGTCCCTGGCGAAGAAGCTGCTCCGCTGACCAGCCTGTGCTATGGACTTGTTCGGGCATGTGGCACGGAGTCCAGGGCCTCTAGCCTGCAGCCACGGGAAGTCTCCCTCTCCCCAGAGTTAGGAGCACCAGCCCAGGTCCACCCATTGGCTGGGTCCTGACTGTGGGGTTGAGTTCCTGCAGGCTGGGGTTTGATCCCCACGCATAGCAGTAGGAGACCAGTGCCTTTGTTATTGCTGTGTGTCTGGGTTTTAATTGGACAAACGCCCGGCGGTCCCACAAAGAAGCTACCCGGCGGTCCCCAGCACCAGTTTAGCAAAATCTTGCAGGAGGAGATTTCTGTCTGGGTTTCCCCAAATTCCCTCAGCCTCTACTCACTCCTCTGTAAAGGCACAGAACAAGTGAGGCCCCTTAAATAAAAATCAGAGATGTCCAGCAATGGTGGGCCTCTCTCATCACAATCGGTTGGACTGGATGGCATTTGATTATTTACCGAGGCACCATGACAGAGAAACATAAGCTCAAGTCATGATCTCTGCCCTTAAATAATTCACAATCTTATTAGAGCGAGTGGATGATAAAAGCACAGTAATGACATCAGAATGTAAGGCAACAATACAGAGAGGAACAGAGGCAATTGCTAGGGTGATTTTCCAACTATTAGTACAAAGAGTATGTGCTGTGAATTAAATAAAAAAAATATGTGTGGAAGTAGCTGCTTCATGAGTATGGCATCCCTTCCTATTTTAAAGGAAGCTGGGTTCCATGTGAACTGTGTACTATGCTACGATATTTGAGGCACAGGACAAGGGAGGCCCTAAGGGTACTATGCTTTGATATTTGAGTCATTCTTTATTGTTCAATGTGATTTTTCTGTACGCTTCAGTTTTGTAATAGTTAAATTACTAGACTAATACATCTTGCTATAAAATATTACTAGAAGATCAAATGATCAGGTGATATTTATTGTTATTTTCTATAAATGAGCACATTCTCTGGTATGCTAAAGTGATAGGTATTATAGAAATATTCAGATAGGGCAGTGGTCAGCAAACTGTGGTTTGGCAAACCACAGCTCACGAGCCACATGCGGCTCTTTGGCCCCTTGAGTGTGGCTCCTCCACATAATACCGGCTTTTTCCACAAAATGCTGACTTCTGCGCATGGGCCACGAAGTTTCAATTGCACTGTACGTGCGCGCCCGCACGTGGTATTTTGTGGAAGAGCCACACTCAAGGGGCCAAAGAGCCACATGTGGCTCGCGAGTCACGGTTTGCCGACCACGGAGATAGGGAGACCTATAGGCTTGATTACAAGTGAGGTTTACTATCACAACCCAAATTTATTGCTCAAAAAAACAAAAAAAAGCAGGGAGCCAACTAGTAACGGAACCAAATATAAGCCCTTGAAGGGCAAATGTAAATTGGATAAGCTTCGCTATTACAGGAGCAACAAGAAAAAATTCAGAAGCAAGAATGAGAAGCATATTGCATCCACTCTAAGTTGCTGCTAAAGGAAAAGAATGAAAATACTAATACAGATTGTAAAGAGATTTGTTCAAAGAGGATTTCCTACAGTAGGTGGTATTTCAGTTATTTTTTTTTTTTAAATATGAAGAGGTTAGCTAGATAAGAAAAATGTGTAGGAGTCCCAAATTGCAGAGGGTGCAGGCCGAACTGAGGGACTCCCCACCACCCATGCATGAATTTCATGCACCAGGCCTCTAGTCTACACTAATAAAAGAGAAACATGGTAATTAGCATACGATCGCTACCCTTCCCATTGGCTAATCAGCATATCCTTATGCAAATTAACTGTCAGCCAAGATGGCGGCCGGCAGCCATGCACTGAAGCGAACAGGGAGGCTTGCTTACTCCAGTGATGTCGAACTCCAACGTTCCCCGCCTGACTTGCCGGCATCTCAGCTGCAACTCTAAGCAACTATGTTGCAAATATAGAAGCTAAACAAAACCCCAGAAACCGGCTTCAGTCA
>NW_005871089.1:4805193-4852567 GCF_000147115.1 Myotis lucifugus | reverse complement strand
GCTCTGTGCGTGACAGGGTATGGAGCCCCAACACCCCTGATGGGCCCTGCTCTGTGCATGATCGGGGGTGGCGCCGCAACCTCCCCATCGACCCTGCCTTGAGTGTGACAGGGGGCAGTGCCCCAACCCCCCAATCGGCCCTATCCTGAGCGTGACTGAGGGTGGCATCGCAAACTCCCAATCCGCCCTGCTCTGTGCATGACGGGGCGGCGCCCCAACTCCCCAATCGGCCCTGCTCTGAGCCTGACCACCAGTGGGCAGCTCCTGCATTGAGCATCTGCCCCCTGGTGGTCAGTGTGTGTCATGGTGACCAGTCATTCCCAGTTTATCTGCTGTTAGGGTCAGTTTGCATATTACCCTTTTACTATATAGGATAGAGGCTTGGTGCACGGGTGGGGACTGGCTGGTTTGCCCTGAAGGGTGTCCCGGATCAGGTGGGGGTCCCGCTGGGGTGCCTTGCCAGCCTGGATGAGGGGATGTTGGCTGTTTGCAGCTGGTCACACCCCTTTAGGGTGGGGGTCCCCACTGGGGTGCCTGGCCAGTCTGGGTGAGGGGCTGAGGGCCGTTTTTAGGCTGGCGGGGCAACTGAAGCTCCCAACCTCTCCTTTTTTTCTTTTTCTTTTTTTATTCTGGGATTTATTTACCTTCTATAGCTGTCACTGGAGCTGAGAGGCGGCTCCAACTCTGAGGCCCGGCTCCAGCTCTGAGGCTGTGGCTGGCTGAAAGCAGGTATCTGGGTTTGTTTACCTTCTATAATTGAAACATTATTGCCATCATTGCTGCTCTAAGCTCTGAGGCCGAAGCTGGCTGAAAGCAGGTATCTGGAGCTTGTTTAGCTTCTATAATTGCAACTTTGTTGCTTAGAGTGTAGCTTAGAGCAGGGCGAGGCAGGCGGGGAGTGTTGGCTTCCTCTGTCACTGGAGCAAGCAAGCCTCCTGTTCGCTTCAGCTGCCTGGCTGCCGGCCGCCATCTTGGTTGGCAGTTAATTTGCATATCTCGCTGATTAGCCAATGGGAAGGGTAGCGAAGTTATGGTTAATTACCATGTTTCTCTATTATTAGATAGGATATTACAGCATATGCACATGTATGTGCTTCCCCAAACACAGCACAGATCAATTCAGAACACCTCACTTCTTTGCAAACTTGCACTCTGCACTATGAAATACATGTGTGTATGTGTGTGCATACACAAATACACCCACGCCCACAGGTGTAAACACCTGGGCAGGGTCCAGGGATGGCCACCCTAGGCCCCATAGTCATGGCAATAGTTCAGAGATCGTTCCCTTCAGAGACAGCCCCCGCAGAGGAGGCCAAGAAGGGGTGGGAGACTGACCTTGGGGACTTCTTGAGGGCAAAGTTCATGAGGACTGGGCAGAGCAGGAGGACTCCAGGTGCATGGAGTGACAGGAGGGCACACAGTGAGTCAGATCTTGGGGAAGAGGTAATGGAGGAGGCTGAAGATCAGTACTGATACTCTACAGTTTTGGGGGCAGAGAGAAGGTTCCAAATTTGGCCTGACACATGCAAGCACCTGGTAGAAGCAAGGAGACTAGAAATATTTCTTCTCACTTCATTCCCTGTTGTTTCTCTTTTCTGGAACTATTCTATCCTCCAGACCCTGGGAGGCACAGGGAATGTTGGTTGTGGCCCATGACTGTTCTGGAGACTAAATACAAGAATCTTATCACTGGGATCCTCCAAAGGAAGCAGCTGGCCGATGCCTGAAAGCAGTGTTAGCTCAGGGGTCTGCCGGGAGGAGTGAGACTCCTGTGTCCTCTGCCCTCACCTTTGGGACCTGCTTGGGGAACAGGGCATGAGGGGAGGAACTTCTATGTCTGCAACTCTTTCACTTGGCCAGCGGGGTAGGGGCAGAAGGAGCTTCCTGACCCTACCCTGCACTCCCACCCTGGTATGGTCATAAGCACACAACACCTCAGAAGGAGGTCCGGGACACTCCTACCCCACCCCTACTCCAGCCCCTAGTCCTCCTCAGCATGCTTTATGCCCCATCCTCCTCTTCCCTCAGCCTTCTGGGGATAGAGCAACCCTGCAAGCATCTGCTTTTTGCCATCCTTGAGCAAGCTGGGGACAGTGCTGCCACAGGATTCTTCTTGTCCCTCATGGGTATTTCTCACAGACTCAGGAAGCTGCTCCACTGGCAAAGCAGCTCTTTCCACTAATAGGATTGTGCAGAAAAACATGTGGCCAAGAACTCAGCCATTTAGGGTCTGGGCAATTCTTCTGTGACAGACATGAGGAAAACTATTCTACAACCTGAACCTACACTGACCCCTCACCCTGGCCACAGGCTGGTCTTAATCACAGAGTTTTAAATTGAGCCCTGAAAAAACATTTACAGCAACTCTACTTCATAGATAAATTAAGCTCTGGAGCAGGGCAGTAACTTGCTAATGGTCACACAGCAAATCAAAGGAAGACCTGTAACTAGAATCCAGTCTCCTTCCTCCTGGCCCAAATATCTTTAAATCTCAGCAAAACGTGATGTTTCAAAGCCAGGCTTTGAAGAAAAGAGAAATGCCCAGGTGAGGGGGAACCCTTACAAAAGTGAGTCATGGAAGCCCATATTTTCCGTGGCATAGGCGTTCTTTTCCCTTCTCCTCCCTTCTAGGGTCTGGCCAGAACGTGGGGGGCTCTGCTCATTGCCCTTATCCTGGGTGTAGACAGGAAGCCGGCGGGGGGCGGGGGGGGGGCAGGTAGGTCTTCTAGGAGAGCAGCAGCAGCACATGACACCACAGCACAGAGAGGCTGAGATAAGGAGGATTGATCTCTGCTGATTCAAAGAGAACAGAGCCATCTTGTCATGGCTGTTGATCAAAGTCTCTGCAAAGGATGTTTTATGTGCCCTACCTTGCCCCTCCTCCCAGCCCATGGAGGTAGGAGTCCCACTTCTTGTCATGCCGAGGCCTTCCTCCAAGTCTCGCTGTGTGCTAGAGACCCCTTTCCCCTTCGCCAGCCAGCCAGGGTTCCACAGCAGCTTCCAGGAGCCAGCGCTTCCCACTCTCCACCAGGCTTTTCTCCAGGCAGCTCCGCCCAAGGTCATAGGCTGATCTGCTGGAACTAATAACTAATATATCCATCCCCCTTGTTCAGATGAGAAACAGGCATGGAGAGGTTACGTAACTTGTCCAGACCCACAAGCTAGTTAACCCTTGGGAAATCCCCCATTCTTACGGACTTAAAGGGCTTTGTCCTCAGAAAGTCCCCTGCGTGATAGGGAATGCACCTCCCCCTGGAGCTGCCAGTTCACCTAGTATGTGTAGAACCCCCCTCCCGACAAAGACTGTGACAATAAACACTGTGAAAATGGAAGGGTGGGCCCTGCTTCTAAAATGTCTCAATTCAGACATCTGGAAAAATCCAAATTCTTTAATTTCACCACAGATGTGGAACAGAATGCAGATTTTTCCTACTCTTCCCCCCTCCAAACCACACCCAACTCAAACTATCTGCAAATATGTGCCTTATGTGTGAAAATCCATAAATGCTATTAAATACAGTACAAATTCCAAATTCCTCAGCCTAGCATTCAAGGCCCTGAAAAACTGTGCGAGGTCACATGACCTGTGGTTAAGAGTGTGGGCTCGTGGA
This sequence comes from Myotis lucifugus, assembly GCF_000147115.1. NCBI lineage: Eukaryota > Metazoa > Chordata > Mammalia > Chiroptera > Vespertilionidae > Myotis > Myotis lucifugus. The sequence continues at coordinate 4,848,953 of NW_005871089.1, read as the reverse complement.
CCAAACTTCCTGGGCTGGCATGGCAACTCCTAGGTCTCTGACCCATGGTTTATTTAGACGTGAGTTACTTAATTTCTAGTAATTGGCAAATTTTCTAGATATGTTTTTTGTTATTCGTTTCTAGTTTAATTCTACTATGGTCAGAGAATATACTTTATATAATTTCAATTATTTTACAATTGTTGAGGTTTTGTTATGACCCAGAATATGGTCTATATTGAATGATCCATGAGCAACTTGAAAAGAATGTGCATTCTGCTCTTGGTGGTGGGATGTTTTATTAATGTCAGTTAGAGTAATTGATTGATAGTATTGTTCAAGTCTTCCATATCTTTCCTGATTTTTTCTCTACTTTTCTATCAGTTAATGAGATATGAGTGTCAAAATGTATAGTATAACTGGATTTGTCTGTTCACCTTTTAGTTCTATAAGTTCTTTTGCTTCATGTATTTTGAAGTTTTATTCTTTAGTGCATACACATTTAGGATTGTTATGTTTTGTGGTTTTTTTGGGTTTTTTTTGGTTTTTTTGTTTTTAAATATATTTTATTGATTTTTTACAGAGAGGAAGGGAGAGAGATAGAGAGTTAGAAACATCGATGAGAGAGAAACATCGATCAGCTGCCTCCTGCACATCTCCCACTGGGGATGTGCCCACAACCCAGGTACATGCCCTTGACCGGAATCGAACCTGGGACCCTTCAGTCCACAGGCCGATGCTCTATCCACTGAGCCAAACCGGTTTCGGCGGATTGTTATGTTTTTTAAGTGAATTGGTTTCTTTATCATTATGGAATATTCCTCTCTATTCCTAATAAGTTTTTGTCTGCAGGAGTCTACTTTGCTTAATATTAATATAGCCTTTCCAGCTTTTAAAAATGTTTTATGGTCTATTCCTTACATCCTTTTAACCTATCTATATCATCATATTTAAAGTTAGTTTCTTATAGATAGCACTAGAGGCCCGGTGCACAAAATTTGTGCATGGGGGCAGGTCCCCTCAGCCCAGCCTGCACCCTCTCCAATCTGGGACCCCTCAGGGGATGTCTGACTGCCAGATGTCCTGGGGATCAGGCCTAAACTGGCAGTTGGACATCCCTCTCACAATCTGGGACCGCTGGCTCCTAACTGCTCACCTACCTGCCTGCCTGCCTGATCGCCCCTAACTGTCCCCCCGCCTTGCTAGCCTGACCACCCCTAACCACCTCTGTCTGCCCAGCCAGATCACCCCTAATTGCCACCCCGGCTGGCCTGGTCCCCCCAACTGCCCCCCTGACAGCCTGGTCGCCCCCAACTGTCCCCCTCTGCCAGCCTGGTCACCCCCAACTGCCCCCCTGCTGGCCTGGTCACCCCCAACTGTCCCCCTCTGCCAGCCTTATCACCCCTAACTGCCCCCTTGCCAGCCTGGTCGCCCCTTACTGCCACCCCTGCTGGCCTGGTTGCCCCCAACCGCCCCCCCCTCTGCCAGCCTGGTTGCCCCACGCAGCCTGCTGTTCAGTCATTTGGTCATCCCTCACTAACCCCCCTGCCGGCCTTGTCGCCCCATCCCATACAGTCTGCTGTCCGATCATTACTGTTACTGTGATGGCGTCCCAGACAATTTGCATATTCCTCTATTATTAGTATAGATGTATTTGTGTCTTATCTTTTTTGAGGGGAGGGTGTTCTTATGTTTTTAAATGTGATCTAATAGTCTTCTAGTTGGTATGTTTAAATCATTTACATTTAATATATTTATCAATATGGTTGGATTTAGGTCTACCATTTTATTGTTTGGTTTTAGTTTGGCCCTTCTGTTTTTCAATCCTCTGTTTCCCCTTTTCTGTCTTCTTTTGGATCATTTGAATATTGTTTTAGTATTCTATTTTTATTTCTCTGTTGGCTTGTTTACTACATTTTTGTATAGTTTTTAAGTGGTTTTTCTAGAGATTATGACATGTATACCTATCTCTTTATGGTCCAGTTAGAGTTAATATTTTACCACTTCAAGTGAAAGACAGTGAAACCTTGGTTTTCAAACTTAATTCATTCCAGAAGGCTGTTTGAGAAGTGATTTGTTTGAAAACTGAATCATTTTTCCCCATTAAAAATAATGTAAATTGAATCAATCTGTTCCAGACCCCCAAATGACTCCCTGGGTTTCCTTGAGTGTGTGTTTTTTAAAAAAATATTTTTATTGATTTCAGAGAGGAAGGGAAAGGGAGAGAAACATCAATGATGAGAGGAAATCATTGATCGGCTTCCTCCTGCATGTCCCCTACTGAGGATCAAGCTCACAACCCAGGCATGTACCCTGACCGGGAATTGAACCATGACCTCCTAGTTCATAGGTCGATGCTCAACCACTGAGCCACACTGGCTGGGATGATTTTCTGTTTTAACCTTTCTTATATACAGTACATGTCTAATGTACTGTTTAATCTACAAATAAATACTTCTTTTCTTAAATTTATTGAACCACCCCCTACTAGCCATAAAGGAGTCACTTTTAGCACTTGTTCCAGGGGTGTCTTTGAGATCAGCATGCGGCATCTTCAATTTTTTACATATCACCACCTCCAAAATGCTGTCATCAGCTAACTGCTTTTCATTTACTTGTATCAACAATATTTTTTTTCTGCCTCTTCAATTGCCTGTGGTTGTTGTTTTGTAAGCACTTTCACACCCTTAGCAACATTAGCACTCTTGATGGCCTCTTTATGTTTTAAATTGTGCTAATCCATGCCTCATGCCTTCTATTACCAAAGCCATACAATTTCTTTCCAAATAATTGGAACTTTTAACTCCTAGAAACCTGAATTTTCAATAACTAAAAAAGCAACCGGCTTTTATGAACATTTTAAACACACTCTCGTTGATTTCATCAGCAACAAAAGCATTCTCTTTTGTCATGCTAGGTATCAGTATGAAAGGGTTGCCAGGTTCTGGACCTGCAGCCATACAGGTCCCTTTTCTCTCCTCTCTTTATGCTGTACTTGTTATAGGTGGCAAATCTATATGCATTGAAAAATCCATTAAATGAAGTTATCATTTTTACTTTCAATAGTCATATACATTTTAAAGTACTTAAGGGTTGAAAATAGTCTATTATTTATCATTTTTATTTCTCTTCTTTTAGTTCCAAGTTTTTTTCTAGTATCATTTTTCTTTCTCAAGAATTTCTTCTAGCATTTCTTATAGAGCTGGCATGATGGTAATAAATTATCTTAGTTTTCTTACATCTAAAAATGTTTTTCTTTTGTTCCAAAATATTTTTTTTTCATGAGATAGAGAATTTTGGGTTGGCAGTCTTTTTTTCAGAACTTTAGAGATGCTGTTCCACTGCCCTCTGGCCTCCATGGTTTCTGTTGAGAAATCTGCAGTCATTTTAATTGTTGTTCCCCTATATGTAATGTATTATTTTCCTCTGGCTGTTTTAAAAATTAAATTTATTGGGACGATATCGGGTAATAAGATCATATAGGTTTCAAGTGTACATTTCTATGATACACGATCTGTATATTGCATTGTGTGCCACCACTCAAAGTCAAATCCTCTTCCATCATCATATGTTTGGCCTCATTTACCCTTTACTCTCCCTATCTGCCCTTTTCCCTCAGCTAACCACCACACTGTTGTCTGTGTCTATGAGTTTCAGTTTTATTTTATTTTCAATAGTCATAGTCATTTTAAAGTACTTAAGAGGTTGAAAATAGCCTATTATTTATCATTTTTATTTCTCTTCTTTTAGTTCCAAGTTTCTTTCTAGTATCATTTTTCTTTCTCAAGAATTTCCTCTAGCATTCTAGCATTTCTTGTAGAGCTGGGACAATCTGCACACCCCACGGTCCCCGTGGTCCCGGACGCCAGTGGCTGCGCCTGCGGCCCAGGAGAGGGACAAGCCGCCTGCTTTGAGATTCTGGGCACCAGTGCATGAGGCTGAGGCCTGGGAGAGTGACATGCTGCCCACCCCGCAGTCCAGGGCACCTGCAGCTGAGGCCTGGGTGAAGCCACCCACCCACGGTTCCCTGTGGCTGGGGCCAGCCAGGGCGAAGCCAGCCCAGGTCCTGGGTGCCTGTTGCCAGCCAGAGGGAGGGAATCCTGAGTCCTGGGTGTGGGGCGAGGCAGAAGCAGTTAGGACGATCAGGCTGGTAGGGGAGCAGTTAGGGGCGATCAGACAGGCAGGCAGAGGGGTTAGGGGCGATCAGGCAGGCAGGCAGGCAGGCAGGCGAGCGGTTAGGAGTCAGTGGTCCCAGATTGCGAGAGGCAGTCAGACACCCCAGAAGGGTCCAGGATTGGACAGGGTACAGGCCGGGCTGAGGGACCCCCCTCCCGTGCATGAATTTTGTGCACCGGGCCACTGGTAAATTTATGTTTGTTCACCAAATTTGGAAGGTTTTCAGCCATAGTTTCTTCAAATATTTTTTTCTGCACCAAACTTTTTCTCCTCTCTATCTGACATGAATGTTAGATTTTTTATATTATCTTAGAAGTCCCTGATTAGATAATTTTTATTGATTCATTTTCAAGGTCACTCACTTTCCTCTGTCATTTCCTCTGTCATTTCCTCTGTCATTTCCATTTTGCTATTGAGCCTACAAAGTGAGTTTTAAAATTTTGATTATTAAATTTTTAGTTATCAAAATTTCATTTAATTTTTAAAATAGTTTTCTTTCTTTCCTGAGAGTTTCTATCTTTCCATTCACATCAAGATCAGTTTTCCTTACTTTATGGACTATAATTATAACAGCTGCTTTAATGTCTTTGTGTGATCATTCCACTGTCTGGATCATTTTGAGGTCAGCATCTGCTAATTGTATTTTCTTTTGTGAGTACAGATTTCCCCAGTTCTTTGAGTGTGGAGTAATTTGGGACATTTTGAATCTTATGTAATCAATCTTATTTGTTTCAGACCACAGGTCCTGACTTGCCTTCTGCTTTGGGTTAGTTCTGTGCATTCAACACTCAAGGGTGAGTTCAGGACTTCATGTGCAGACTGAAGCGAGTTCTTTCTCCAGTTCCCCGTGGCCACCCCTCCCACCCCCTGGTGCCCAGAGGCCTTTTTCCTGGTCCTTGGATTAAAAATCTGTGGTTTTTGCCTCCCCATATTGCCACACATTTCCCCTGATGTATCCACTTTCAGGATAAAGCAGTGAAATAAAAGAGAGAGAAAACGATCAGAATTTCCCCCACACTTCATGGGGCCCCATTTTCTGCTTCTTCAGTCAGAGAGGAGGATTTTCTCAAAGTTTTACGTCCTGTGCCACCAACACTTCAGGAGTATGGCTTCATATTGGGGCTTTACATGCAGTAGCCCTGAGGAGTAAAAGAGAAAAATTTTGAAATTCTCCTCCACGTCTCTATCTTGTAGGGTTCCTGTCCCCAGTCCTCTGGCCAGAAAGAGAACTTTTTCAGTTTGTGCCCATTGCACAGTTGTAGGATTCAGGTCCTGTAAAGTCCCAGCTCAAAGATATGGAAAGAATAAAACCCAGAAACTGCATATTGGTCATTCTCTGAATGTTTATTTCCCTCCCAACCCACCTTATATTTCAGAGTCCTTAGAGAGTGCTGCTTGTGTCTGTTTTTATTTATAATCTGAGAGAGAGAGAGGGTGAAGTGTGCTTACTCCATCTTAGCTGTAAGCAGAAGCCTGCAGACATGTAATTTGAGGTTGAAAGGTATGGGAAAATTTGACTAATGTTGCAAACAGTATTGCAACATTTAAGAAAACATGAAAGTTGCTATGTTTATAAATTTAATTTATTAGACTTACAACAGTTTTTCATGTACATGATGGAAAGTTTTTGCCTGTTCAGTTAGACATTTAAGTTACTTAGGAAAATAAAACATATTAAATGTTCAAATGTAGCTGAAATTGTTTAAGCAAATTTAACTAAGTTGTAAATGGCACGGTTTTGAGGGAGTTTAGTTTTTTCAACTTGAGTTAATCAACTTTAACTGAAGAAAAAGTGAAGGTCACGTTCTTATTACATTTATAAATGGAGCAATAAGATTGGTAAGTGGAACTTAATCCTTAAGAAAAGCTATGTTTTCAAATGTGTGTCTCTAATAATTGAATATTAATTTAAAAATAAAACTATAAATAGTATTTTTATGTGCACAACCTCACCCCACCACACAATACACAAGCTTCATTGATGAGGGGCTTGCCTTCTGTGGAGACAGCCATGTCACTCTCAGGCAGCTCCTACTGTTGGAAAGATATCTAGTTTTTGACCTGACATCTGTGGGTAGTGTACACTGTACAGGTTTTTGGAAAGACTGTAGAGTTACTTTACTCCTCTAAGATTTAGTTTCCTTATCTACAAAATGGGAATAAAGGAGAACCTACCTCAAAGGTTGGTTTTGAAGATGAAGTGAGAGGATGTGTGTAAAGTGTATGTGTGTGTGCATGTGTGCGTAGAAGCTCAGTGCAGAAAATGTTGCAGTGTGAATAGAAGCAGACAGCAGTAATAATAGAAATTATTGCTGTTGCTTGTACTCATGCTCTGAACCAATTTCCAGAGCATCTCTGGCATAGGGAGAAGCAATGAGAAAGCCAAATTGGACTGGGAGGCAGGCAGTGGGACCCTCTGGTCCTGCCAGTATAGCTGTTTCCTCCCTGGCCCAGCCATTCCTGACAATGCAGGCTACTGTCTGGTGTTGCCAAGTGGTGGCTGAAAGATAACTGAGCTTAGGCCTCACAGAAACTTGTTTTCAGACCCTGGCTCTGCCCTTCCTCCTTGGTGGTTTGGAAAAGCTGCCCAGATTCCCCAGGCCTCTGTTCCGTCACCCACCTGTGACAGGGAGCTGAGGATAACTCACTGATGTTGTGGATTTGAGTCCTACCAGTAAACAAGGCCCTGGGCAATGATGGCACTGTCTTATTCCAAATTGTATTATTTTGCCCCACATAATCTTGTTGTCTACACTGACCCAGGTGATCTGATTAGCCTTTCTATACTGAGTCAACTGAGGAGCAGGAGGCCCAGGGTCCAGTTCTGGGCTAAGAAGACAGACCAACACTTAGGTCAAACCCTTCTCCTCCCTCAGACTCAGTTTTCTCATCTCTAGATTGGGTGTGACAATCTCTGTTCTGCCCCCAATGGCTCAGATGACAGGTGCATGTGGATGAAGGGGTTTGCCCTGGCAGACCCAGAAGGTGTGAGGACAATGCAGAATTCTCTGGCCTCTTCCCACTCTGACAGGAAGTTGGACACATTGAGCTTCTGAGGGCTGATAATTGGCCTCCATTCTGGCCAGACTCACAAGCAAAAGCAGGTGGCCACCAGCAGGGTTGTATTCTGGGTCACCAATTCATTAGGCTAGTGCTCCCTCCTTTGTAGCAAAAGTTGCTGTGGGAGGAGCAGAAGGGGAACCCCTGGGGTGCCAGTGCCATCCCGCCTCTGCTCAAACTCCCCTCCAGCCATCATGGTTCCCTGCTGTGGGACATCTATGCATGGGTGTCTGTTCCTTAGACCTGGGACAAGCACAAGAACTTCCCCTGGAGTTCGGCTGTCCTGCCTCTAGGCTGTGCAACCTCATCAGCCATGCTCACTGCAGCTGCGTCCTTTAAGGTCAGCTCAAGCCTCTCCCTTCCTCCAGGATGCCCTCTGAAATCCTCCAGCCCCCACACCTCCCTCTCCCTTCCTGGAAAGTCTAAGCTCACAATCTGTCTTACTCTGACCTCTTACTGTTCACTTTGTCAACACCCCAGGTAGGGAGCTTCTGAAGGGAAGGCTCAGAACACCTCCTCTCTACCTTGCTAACCGCCCATCTTGGGATGTGCCCAGAGGCTTCTAAGATTGCTGGCTCACTGGGGGAACATGAAGTGGGGCCTTGGGATGAGCCAGGTCCTGGCTCTGCTCCTCAAAGCCTAGGCTGCAAAGATGCTGCAAAGGAAGGACCTGAGGCCCCCACAGTGAGGTCCAAAGCACATTGGAGACCACTCTGTGGCCTCGATAATGAAAGCACCTATGCATAGAGGGTCTCTTACATTCAGATCCTTCCCATCCTGAGGCCTTCTGACAGAATGGGCTTGATTACCTCTTGAATGCAGAAGAGATATGCAAGTATTCAGACAGCCAAAGGAAGAGATGGATTTTCTAGTCTTTGTCTCCGACATTCATGGCAGTGGGATGGGAGGTGGGGTGGGAACAGAGCAATGAGTGAGCACCTACCAACAGCCTTTTTGTGCTTCCTTCAAGCCTTCTCTGCTGGACACAGAGGCAGACAGAAAGGAGACAGACCAGAGAAGCAAAGCTGAAGAGTCTGCATCAGGCCAGGCCCTTGTGGCCACTGATAGACATTATCTGGAGGCCCTGGTGGCAGGACAGATGTGAGTGCAGGCCTGGCTTTCCTCTCCCTGCAGCCCCAGCCACAGCAACAGACACCCCATGAACTCCTGTCTCGTGTTCCTTTGTGAAACTCTGGGGAAACACATGATCTGAGCATCTCTGGTGCTTTCCCAACTCCAAAACAGCCTAGAGGTGAGGTTGGAGCAAGGGCAACATTGGCTAGAGGCTACAATCTAGGCCAGAGGCTCCTGCCTCCCTTCCTGCACTATATCCGGGAAGCTGTGCTCTCTAAGCTTGCACCAGCCTGCTCTCTGCCTTCTGAAATCTCTCCTCCTTGCTTTTGGTAAGCTGGAGTGGAAAGGCCGTCCCCTCTCTGAATAATTTTGTGCAGGCTCATTTTCCTTCTGTATCCTCTTCTCGTCTGACTCTAGTGGGGGAAATACAACCAGTAAGCATGGGCCAGGCCTTTCCTACCAGACAGGCAGGGATCCAGCCTTGGCCAGCAGAGCTTTGAGAAAAGATGACTCCCAACACCAAGGCCTCAATGAACCCATGGGCAGGTTTAGGAAGTAGAGGACACTGACAGTCAAAAGAAGCCAGACCAACTCAGAGGCCATCACTATTGAAAAGCGTGGTCAGTGCTCCTGGCAGGCAGGAAGCTCTGACACAAAACCAGAGCCAGGGAGGAGCAGTGGGAGGAACAGGCAGGGCTGGCAGCCAGAGGACTGGACACAGGAGCAAACACCACAGATGCTCAGCATTGGCAGGGAGTAGGGAGGGGTCAGATCCTAATTATACTGGGAGTGGGGGTGGGATTGAAGCTCAGAGTGGAACAGGGCTCTGCCAAGTGTTGCAGAGCAAGGTAAGGACTGAAAATAAAAATGGGCCTTTGGATTTTTTTTATGATATATCATGTCACATTGTTTCAAAATAGATAGCTGGGAAGTGTATTCCTCTCTATTCATTGCCCACTGCCCAGATGCTTCTGGGTATCAGGCCCTGTGCTGAGGCTAGGATTACATGAGGCCTGCTTCCTCTGTGGCCAGGCAGAACCTACCTATTGTATAGGAGATTCCACACTATGAAAAAGATAACACAGGCCAGCCACAGTGAGGTAGGGGGAGAGATGCAGAGAGAAAAGGAGGATTTTACTTATTTCCTTGACCTAACCTCCTTCCCAAAATGTGGCTGTGAGGGTGGCTGTGAGGCTGTGTGTCCAGAAAGGCTTTTAGGTTCTGACCTAGTCTTGAAGTGTGAACAGGATTCAAAGAGGCAAGATGGGGCAGGCAGTGCAGAGGAGGGAACTGGCTGTGAGGATCCAGAACACGTGTGAAGCCTTGTAGAGCCCAAGGTGGCTGGAATGGAGGGGCAGTGAGCAGTGCTTGCTGCAAAGGTAGAGTCTGTCCAGACTGACTATTTGTCAGCCCACTCTGGACAGCAGAGGCTATGGCTGCCCCTCCAGAGGCTGATCTCCTTGGCTTTAGTCAATGTGTCATCACAATGATGCTGTGTAACAAACTCCCCCAAATTCAGTGGCTTGAAATAAGGAGCATTAAACTTACTATGATGGAGTCTGAAATTTACTCTGGGCTCTGCTGCATGGCTCTTTAGGTCTCAGTTGGGCTCACATCTCTGGAGGGGGGCTGGCTGTTGGCTGTTGGCTGGCCTAGGCAGGGGGCTAAGACAACTTGGCTCTGTTCCACGGCCTCTCTTCCAGCAGGCCAGCTCAGGCATGCTCTCATGGTGGTGGCAGAGCACAGAAAGCAGGTGCCCGTGCAAGCCTCTACTCAAAGCGCAGCTTGTCTGCTGGCATTCATTCCAGAGGCAAGTCACATACCTGGGCCAGGAGTCAACAGGGTGGGGGAGGGGAATACAAAATTACCCATAAAGGGCCTGGACAGGGGGAGGGTGAAGCCTTGGGGTCATGAATGTGATCCACCACAGTCATTTAGCACCCAGCCTTGGCACAAGGCTCCACACTCACATCCCTGGGACGCACAGAGCCAGCTGCCAGCACCTAGCTCAAATCCTGCCTTCTCAGGGAAAAGCGCTTTATTGACTTAGCCCTCAACTTAGTGCAACTGCTTGGTCCTGTGAAGGCTCAGATAGTACTGTATGTTTGAATTGTGTGAGTGCATGTGAGAAGTATTTCCTGTGAGAGTGCGTTAGTGTATATGTGGGTATATATGTGACTGTGCATGTGCGAGGCATAAGTATAACTGTTTCTGTGTGCGTGTGCATGTGTGTGTTGACACCTCAACCAGATGTGGGATGTGGTGAAGGGCTGTTTCCTTATCATCCCCATTGTGCTGAGCTATAGAGCACAGAGGTGAACCAGACACCGGCCCTCCAGAGACACTCCTGCCAACAGCGATAACCCTCATGGCAAGGGCCAGGACACAGAGAACCCAGGGCACAAGAGAGCACTGACAGCCTGGCAGCCGGGAAAGCCTTTCCGAAGGTGAAGCCTGAATGGAGTCTAGAAACTGAGTGGAGAAAGAGGAGAGAACCCATGTGTTCAGGCAGGGTGGAGGCCTAGGTCCAGTGGTGAGGGCAGGGCGTGTTTGAGGAATGGCTGCGAGTAGCTGAGCCCAGGGCAGTATGTTGGAGAGAGTGGGGATGAGCCTGGAGAGGTGGGCGGGGCATGTCACTGTACCTTGGGTGTCGGGTGAAGGATGAAGGAGGCATTGATACTGAGTTAGAAAGTGGGCTCTGCAGTGGGTTGGGCAGACTAGATAAGTGTGACAACAATCCAGGGGGAGATGAGGAAGGTCTGAACAGGGCAGAGGTGGTGGAACCAAAGAAGACACAGTGGGTTAGAGAAGTCATTTAAAGTCTGCAGGACTGGGTGACCTGTAGGCAGAGATGTCTTGGGCCCAGAGTTCAGGGGCTGGAGCTGAGGCTGGGGGGTCCCTTGAGATCTAAGGGGTAAGCAGGGCTGGTGCTGGGAGACTGCTGGTTAGAAGCCAGTGAGAGAGACATGGGCCAGGACAGCTCAGGGGCCAGGGTTTCCCAGAGTTTAGGGTTCTGGACTCCTGGGCTAGGCCTGGACTGCAGAACAGGCTTCAAGGCTCTGACTCCACTCAGTCTGAGGCCCCGGCACCAGGGCAGGGCTGCTCTTTCCCCTCAAGCAACCTGGCACAGCCCTTACTCCCCCTGCTGCATCTTCTTCATCAGGACATCCTGACACAACAGCGCTGCTTGACAATGAGCAGAGGGATCTTGAAAAAGCCACCAAAGCAAAGAGACATCAAAGCGCCTTCCTTCTAAAGCTTGCTTCAGACACCCCGCTCACATCACAGGCCTGAAGGGACTGACTGATCACCAGGGAAGCGGTGAGTCTCATGTCCCTGCCCCAGGGAGCTTCAAAGACAGCCCTGCTTCCCATCAGGTATGGAAGTCTCAGTCCCACCTGCCACCCAGGAATCTTTGGTGTCTTTCCCCCAGAACCTCTGGCTGATATTGGCTCATGAAGCATCCCCTCCTCCCCCAGAGTCCTCTCGCCCATGGGCCCCCTTTGAGAACTGTCACCAGCTGTGCCTAGCCTGGCTCAGAGCAAGGGTTTCTCTGCTCTGCCAAGGGTGCAGGCTCTTGCCGGGTCCAGTCTGGCTCAGTGTGCTGGCAACTGGGCCTATCTTTCCTGAACAGCTGGATCTATCTCTTGAGCAGCTGCTAAAGTCATACTCTGTAGAAGTCTTTTCTTCTTTTAGTTACAGGCAGAAGCCAAGGTTCAGAACAAACTCTGGCTGTGGAATCAGGAGATCTGGGTTCCTATCATTTGACTTGGGAAACCATTTGGGCTTCAGGTCCTTCAACTCTAGAATGGGGAGAATAAGCCTCAAGAGGCTGGCCTATGAATAGAATAAGGCAATTCAACTGCAAATGTCTAATAGTGCTTATAACATAGAAAGTGTTAATCTTTTAATGTACATGAGTTACCATGTAGCCCCTAGTCCTAGTATACAGGGAAGCCCCGGGAGGGCGGATTCTCAACATGAATGTCTGAGAGGGGAAGGATCTCGGAAAGTTCACAGGCAGATCCTATTAAACACCCGCCTTTCATACCCTGTGCCAAAGAGCACACGTCAGGTTGAATCCAACCAGAGGTTCCAGGGTGGGAGAGATCAGTGCTGAGGGCCCAGTCTGCCAGGGCTGCAGGAGTGGGGCAGGAGACGGTGGTGTAAGGTGGGTGATCAGGGAGAAAGTAAGTGAACTGGGCTGAGGAGGATGTAAGGATTTGGAAGACTGAGAGAATGGTAATAAGAACCCTCATAATCCCAGCGTGGTGCTGGCCATGAGCCCTTCAGGAGGCCCTCTCCTCTATGAATCCTTCATCCCTTGATTGACAAGGAGCATGTCCTACTGGCCTGACCTAGGGAGACCAAACCATTCAAACTGAAGGCCCCAGGCCAGGTCTCCCTGGGCTCAGCAAGGTGAGGCAGCATGGTCTTGGGCCTCTTGGGACTCCTGGAGCCTTTGTTGCCACAGATCCATTTGGGAAATGCCAGTCCTTTTGGAGCTGGAATATGTATTGGGTGTGTGGCTTCCTGCCCCAGGATCCCTCTACCCCTTTCAGGCATAATACAGACTATGGGTGAGACTTCTTAGGGTTAATGTCCTTACAGATTATGGGAAAAAGAAGGAAGCTGGGCTGAGGAGTTCTGAAAGGAAACCTATAGTTTGAATATGCCCCCTCTGCTCTCTGTGCCATTCAGAAAAGTTTCACAGGATGGAATCCTGGGAAGAAAATCAAAGCTGAGTCATCCCCTGGCTAATATGTCCTCCAGAAAAGTCCCGAGAGCCTAGCTTTGTGTGGAGCTACACTGGATGGTAGAAACAGAGGGAGAGAATGGAAGAGACAAGTAAAGGACAAGATGGTCCTCTCTAGGCATTTACATTCTGGTTGGAGGTGCAGCTTCATATGTGGGAGCTTGCAAAGAGCAGCACACAGTGTGCTCCCAGGCTGTCATGGATGGCTCTGCCAGCTCTTGGTAAGTTAATTCAGAGAAGGGATCCAGCAAGGTAGGGAAGTCAAGGAGAGATACTCAGAATGGAAGAGACCCTCAGAACATAAGAGACTTAGGATGAGTCTTCAACAATAAAGAGGAGTCAGGCAAGCAGGATTTGCAGTCCTGAAACGTACTCTCACTTCCCTGCTCTGCTACCTTGGGGGAAGGTAGTCAGTTCTCACTCAGGGTTGGTCCATCTCCAGGTTAAGGGGTGACTCACATAAACACCCAGTCCTTTCTCTCGTCTTTATAAATCCCCTTTGACATCCCAGGTACTCTAGATCTGTCCGTGGTTCTGAATCTTAGAGGGGTGTCCATGCTTCACCTTGGGAGGACCAGATCTGCAGAATTTACATTTCTCTTCTGTAAGAAAGTCACAAGATGAGCCTCTTTTCACAGAGGGTTGGTGCCTTGGGGAGAAACCAACACCAGGAGATCTGACCCTGGACTCCTAGTTTCCTCTGCTTGTTCCTAATTTCAAGGCTGAAAAGAATTCCCAACACTTCTAAGGCCCTTCCCATATAGTTGAGCAAGTATGGATTAATGGTTCAATTTTAAAGATGAAGAAGCTAAGCTTTGGCAGGTGATGATAAAGGGACTTGGCTAAGGTCACCCAGGGAGACCGTGGCAAGGCTGTGTAATCCCAGGGTTCCTAATTTCTGCTCCTGCACTCTGCTCAGGTCTCCTGTCCCCACCAGTCCTTCATAGTCTACCCGAAAACACTGCAGTGGCCTCTTCTGCCACCGTCCTTTACCTGCAGCTCTTCCAGCTTGAACATAGCATCTGTTTGCATGAAGAGACAGGACTTTGTCCTCAGGAAACTCATGTTAGGGTGGACAGACAAGAATGTGACCCAGAGGGCAGAGAGATGCAGCAAGGTGAGCTGAAGGAGTCAGAGCATGGACAGCTAGGAGGTCACAAAGGCCTTCCTGGGAGAGAACACTTGGCAAAGTGTGCATCCCACTGTGGGAATAGGCCACTGCCCTGAGAGAAGCGTCAGTCAGTTGATGGATTCCTTTTGGGGGCAGGGGCCTGTAAGAGCCAATGAGGATCCCCTATCAATCTTCCTTACTGGTAGACACTATCCATTTCCATTACACAACCCCTCACTCAGCAGAGTCCACCAGACACCCAGACCCCTTGGTCAAGCTTGATGCTTCCATTCCCAGAGGCCAAATGTTCTTTCCAGGTTCACAAGCTGCTCCCACATCTGCTGCTAAAGACAGTCCCCTGAGGGAGCCTGGATCCCATCCTCACTCTTTCTCTTCCTCCCCTAAAGACTCTCCCTATGTCCCCAATAGCCTTGACAAGACATGACAAGCTGGTCTATGGGAATAGTTCTAATTTGTGTCACCCACACTCCAATCTTGCCTGTAGACATCAACATTTTTTTTTCTAAAATGTTTAGTGAGATGAAGACTCAGGCTGGGCTCAAAATGAAGTTCAATCTCTGGATAGAGTCAGGGCCTAGTTATAGGAATTAAAGGTTAGTGGGTGTCCCAAACAGTGACACAAAACATGGCCTTTCTCTTTGGTTTTGGAAATCAGGAAAGGCCATACAGCCCTATCCACATGGCTTTACTGTTCATCTTTGTCTTTCTCCCTCCTTCCTCAGGACCCAGCACTGAGCTGGGTGCTATGGAGGAGGAGCAGGAGGCCTCCATACTTGCTCAGGAGGCCAGATCATCGTCACATGGGGTAAGTTCGTAAACACATTAGTTTCCAATGGCCATAAAAATCACAACACACTTGGTGGCTTAAAACAACACATTTATTTTCGTACAGTTCTGGAGGTCAGAAGTCTGGTGCAGGTCTCACTGGGCTAAAATCAAAGTGTTAGCAGAATGTGTTCCTTCTGGAGGCTTTAAGGGAGAATTCGTTCCCTTGTCCTCAGCTTCTAGCGGCCACTGCATTCCTTGGCTCATGGCCCCTTTTTCCATCTTCAAAGCCAGTGTAAACCTATGGTCATTGGCACCAATTCATTACTAATAGGGGTCCCAAATTTGGGGTGCGGTGAAGAGGAAACTTTATTCAGTACAAAACAGTTCAGTTGTGATACAACATGACTGTGAGGCAGCACTGGGACAGGCCCCTCTCTGGCTAGTCTGCTTTGCACTGTGCTGATCTGCTCTGCTCTGTTCTGTTCTGTTGTGCTCTGTTCTGTGCTAGTCTGCTCGGGCCTGCACTGGTTTGTTCTGCACTCTTCCGTTGAGATAGTTCAGCCAGGGAAACACAGTCTATAATCTTCAGTGGAAAGGGAAAGTATACTCTCAGAGCTATTTTCCCTTTATATTAGGGGAGCTGGTTTATATAGACAGAAGTTCCTGCCCCTGGTCCCTGATTGGTCTGTCTTCATGCAAATGAGGACTCCAAATCCTTACAGTTTTATTGGTCCAGAAGGCACTGTCTTAACTGGTCAGAATAGAGCTGCTCTGGTTGGTCAGAGCTGAGCAGCTTTGATTAGATGGGGAAAGCCTCTGTCCTATTGGTTGAAATAGGGCTGGCTCAGATAGGAGAAACACAATGCAGGCAGGCAGTTCAGTGCTGGCTTCTCCATGAAGTGCAGTTTGTGTGAGAGGCCCCTGTGCAGAAATGGCTTTGCTTTTTTTGCTTGCTTACTTGTTTTAATTTGAGCCCAGTTAGCCACCAGGAGCCCTTCTTAATAGATATCTTCTTTCTCAGGGTCCATACCAGCAATGCTGGTTGTGTTTTTATAGTCTACCATTCTGGCATGACTCATCTCCTACCCACTTCTACTTTTAAGGACCATGTGATCACATTGTGCCAACCTGGATAATCCAGATTATCTCCCTATTTTATGATCAACTGATTAGCAACCTTAATTCCATTTGTAACTTGTGTAACATAACATATTTACAAGTTTTGGGGATTAAGATATGGACATCTTTGGTGGGGCCTACCACTCTAAGTAAAAGAGACTATAGTATATTCAGCTTCTACCAGTAGATCTCAGGCTGCCAGGAAGCTGGAGACCTGGGTTCTCACTCTGCCTTGCCCCCTAACTAGTATGTGGCCTTAGACAGATCCTTTCCTTTTGGGCCCCAACATTTCTTTCTATATTTAAGGAGGAGGAACTAGATGATGGCTATATTAGTGTAGAGGTGGGCTCAGAAACATAGATGCCCAGCAATAATTCAGTGTCTTTTAAAAAGACAGCCTGATATATCAAACCAAAATGAACAAACCCAGTTTTACAGAGATTCTGCTCCATGTGGTCATTCAGGGATTGAGATATTTTTTTCCTGTCATACCTTGGGGCCTGGCTACTCAAAGTGTGGTCTCTGGACCAACAGCATTAGCATCACCTTGGAGCTTTTTAGAAATGCAAATTCTTAGTTCCCACCCCCAGAGTAATTGAATCAGAAATGTTGGGTGGTGCCCAGCAATCTATGATTTAACAATCACTCTAGGTAATTCTGATGCACACCAAAGATTAAGAACCACTGCTCAGAGGCATTATCTGCTTGGTTGCATATCCTAGGGACAGCAGGACAGGGAACACACTGGTTACCACCCTTCCCCCTCCATCAATGTCATAGTGTCAACATTTATTGAATCTTTAGCGTATTCCAATCCCTGAGTTGTATGTTTAATGAAAAAGTGATACTGATTGCTGAAGTTTCAGGAAATCCCAACGCTTTAGGTGGGAAAAAGGGGAAACAACTGCCCATCCTCCCCTCTGTCCCACTACATTGTTCCAGGAGCTTCTTAGGATAAGGTGAAAGGCCTGCTTCTTCATACTGGACATGGTCTAGGGACAGAGACCCTGCCTGCCCTTGGGTTCAGAAGCCCCAGGAGTGGGGTGTGTCTCCTGTTCTCTCTCCTCAGTCACATTGAGCCCCCTCTCTCATTCAGATTTCCTGGTGGTGTCACGAGTATACTGGATGTTCACTCTCAGACGGCCCATGTTTTCTCATTTCTCTGTTGCGTGTTGGCTGCAGAAACACTGTCCTGAGCTGGGCTTGGTGCCAGGCCATGACTTCTGTAGAGGAACTCTGAAGAGTGTGCCTGCATTTTCTTTGGCTTTGGGGAGATGCTGCACATTGTACAGCTCAAAGTACCTTAAGTAATGGCTCCCACGATAAATTCTGCTTAGAATTTAATGCCAGGGATATGTTTATGTCTCCTGAAAAACTGGCCTTTTGTTCTGGCAGGGAGAACACTATATCCTTTTGTTTCTACTTTGGTCTTGAGCTGCCAGGAACCTCAGAGCTAAATTTAATGATGAATTGCAACAAGCTCCATATTTTCAGTGTAGGATGTAGTTCTTGCTTCCTCCTTTCCCATTCACCAAAGAGAGGGCTATAGATGCTGGACCAGAGTCAACTTGCTAAAGTGCAGTTTACTGGTCTAATCTCAGACCTACTGGGTAAGAACCATGGCAGGGTGTGGGGGAAGGGGTCTTACGCATCCCAAGTCAATTTTTATGCAAACTGAAGGCTGGGACTCACTGCTATGAGTCATCTTTTATTTCAAACATCTTCTATTGAAGGTATGCCTTCCTATTAACCACCTCAAAATGTGTTTGGGTGTATGAGGATTTTGAATAATAAATAAAGCCTGCAATGGAATACTATGTAGCTATGAAAATAAATGAGTGAGCTTATTAAGAAATAAAAAAATCTCCAAAATATTTCATGAGGTGAAAAAAGCAAAGAGCAAAATGGCATGTATAGGATACTAACCTTTGTGAAAAATAGGGAGAAATTGGAACATATATTTGGTTTTGCTTATAATAAACATAAAGATACTCTGGAAGACTTCATAAGAAATTAATAGCAATCGAATGGGGGAGTAGTAGAAACTTTGGATTTTAGATGGGAAAGAAAGAAAACCTTTCACTATATACCTTTAATGTTTTTTCATTTTGGAACCATGTGAAGATATTTCAGATTCAAAAAATTTAAAAAATATATGTCTCTGGTCAAAAGACACTGCTATGTTAGAACTATGTTACCTGGTTTATTAAGACAGATGTTTGGAGCCACAGAGATTCCTCTGTGTGAATGCTTACCTCACACTCCAGGTCAGTCTCCTCTGAAAGGACTCCTGGAGCTCCCTGCTTTGGACAGAACCAGCTACACCCTCATAAGAGTGGAAAGTGAACTGAGGAAATTAGAGTGGAAATGTTTCCCAGCTTCTAAGCACATTGGATGTCTAATGCCCAGGTTCAGGAATGTTTCTTCATCATTTCTCCACGGGGGTCTCTTACTAAGGCAGTCTCTGATGTCATCTATAATAATAAAAGCATAATATGCTAATTAGACCAGACGACCTTCTGGACGAAGCTGGGGCTGTGAGGGAAGCCCGGGTCCGGGTGCCAGAGGGAAGCGGGTGCCGGCAGCTGGGGGAAGGAAGGGCTACTCTTGCACCAATTTCGTGCATCAGGCCTCTAGTTAAACAATAAGACAAATCAGAATTCTGAAACTGAGGCTTCAGATTCTGACCTTGGGTCTGGGACAACACTGAGACCATTTTTGGTTTGACAAAATATGGTTTGAATTAAATAGTTTGTGGGAAACAAGATGGCAAAGTTCAAGCAGGTATAAATCAGATGAGAAGGAAAGAGAGAAAGAAAGCGGGCAAAGGAAAAGATGGGGTGGGAGCCAGCAGTGAAGCATCAAAGAGAATAGCTCCTGATGGGATCCCCCAATGTGAGGGTGACTAAGTGTCATCTTCACAGCCCAGCCTTGGTCTTTGGCGCTGTCTTCTCTCTGGAACACTGGAATGCCAACCCTTAGCCAGGCTTTGCCTTGAATGAGCTGAGGCCTCCAGGACCTGTGCTTACCCAGTTTTCAGTGGGAAGAAGCATTAGGGTTCATCCAACTTGATCCCGTCATTTAATGGAGAAGGTGACAGTCCCAAGTGTGGAAAGTGACTTCCCCAAGGCAACACAGCGGGTACCTAGAATCGCCATTGTTCTCCTAGGGCCAGCAGGGGTGAGAGACGAGAGCGCCCCTGGAATACTCACATTCCCAGGAGGTCAAGTAGGTAAATCAGAAAAGGGACCTTATCTCCTCCTCCCCATACTCTGGAGTTTACTAGTATACTCTGGTCACTGTTCTCCCAGGTGAGAGGGTGACTCATGGGATCAGGGGAGATCATGGAGAAAACACCCCCCAGAAAAGGGCTGCTGGTGGGCAGACACACATGTCTTGGGTTATTAGGAATGGCAAGTCAGGGAGAGAGAGATGTGTCAGGAAGACTGTCCCTTAAAGGGAAAAGAGTGGCATTCATTGTGATTTAACTCCCCTGATAAATCCTGATCTTACATTCCAGTGTTCTGGCTGCAGGCCTAAATGCGCAGCCTGTGACGGACAGCCAGATGGTATGCTTGATGCAGTGCTCCTTCTTTGTCTCCAGTTTCTTGGATGGTGCCTGCTCTGTGTTATGCTCAGTACTATAACAAAGGTGTGTCCTGTGATGAATGATGGTCCAGGGATGGTAGGACCTAACTGTCTCCATTCCATCTTCCCTGGCAACAGAGGACTGCAGGGTCAGCCTTGGAGCCAAAGGAGCTCATGGTCCAGCTCCCGGTGGAAGGAAAGTGCACAGGCACCGGCCTCCTCTCCCAACAGTTGCATCTCTCCACTTCTTGGACATGGGGAGGGTGGAATGACTGATCCCTCACCATGAACACAGTAGAGGGGTATCATTATTCCAATCTGGTTTCATTTTCTGTGGCTTAGGAGGTCAGGATTTGTGTAACCTGCTCCACAAACCCAAGACTGAGGACTACAGGGCCATTCAGATCTGGACTTACCTCCTGGAGATGAATCTGTTTACTTGGGGAAATTAATTCATCCCTGGGCACAGGCTCCTTTCACAGAGAAACATTTGTTCCTAAAGTGGCCTTGGACCTGCTGGGATCACCAAGGATCTATTTTCTGCCCCCTGACCTTAGCTCTGAGCTGAAGTTCAGAAACTCTCTTTCTGAATACTCTTTTCCATCTCTACATGTTTACTATACACTGAGCCCACCTGGGATGCATTCCCCTCCTCTAATCTTCCAAGCCATTCTTTCTTATCCTGCAAAGGTCAGATTTAAACTACCTCATCCAAGAAGCCTATACTGATTACTCTGGCCTATACCGAATTCTTCCTTCCCCTAGCTCCTGTGCACTTAATATTTGAACCACGTGTGACCTTGAGTTAATACCTGACTATTTCACTTATATCTAATTGCTTCTATGCCTCAATTCCAAGCCAACTATAAACTTTTTAACCTCCACAGTGAGCGCCTACCCTGCCCATGCCTAGAAAAGGGTAGATGCTCAATAAATGGAAACTTACCTTGATTACTTTGAGTTGGAGATGAGTCTCTTCTTTCCCACCAACCTGGGAGCTCACCAAGCATAAGGAGGCCACCTTCTCTCCTGTACCATTGCCCAGCACAGAGCCCTGGCAGAAGGGGTTGATAGAATGGGGACCAATGAAGCTGGCCAGTTCAGTCCTTCATAGTAAAGCTAAACCAGCTCTCTCAGCAGTAGTTGGCAACACAAGTCTGCTCCAGATGTCGGTGCTAAGCTTCCCAATTCTTGCATGAATATTTCCACAGATCCCAGGAATCCCATCTGCCACATGGACCTAGACAGGCTTCCCTCCATCAGAGCCTCAAAGAGCCCAGGGCTAGGCAGCCTGCTGTTTCCTCCTGAGGAGCCTGCTCTGCCCCTGGTCTGACCTAGGGGAAGGAAGCTCAGAAGGAACAAAAGGAGTCCCTCAGAGACCTCCTCACATTGTCAGGGCCAAGCATTGTGATGTCCACCTGCATGCGGCCTGCTCTCCAGCTCTGTTTGCAGGAAGCTCTCTGGGACTTGCTACACACTGAGCCCTCTTCCTCTTGCCCTCTTCCCAAATGCCATCTGCCTCCATCTGCGCGGACTTCTCATTTGATAATGGAGCCATTCTTATTCCCACAGATCTTGGAGGGGTCCTGTTGCCCAGAGCCCTGTGTCCAAGTCTGTCCAGGAGGGATATACATGTCCTTGGAAAAAGGAGGTTATGTCACACTTATGCCAATGTTTAAGCACCCTCACTTTTAGGACGTCCATCCTTACATCTGACCCCAGTCTCTATCAGTGCAGTGCAGCTGAAGCCGCTTGCTCACTGTCCTCCACAGAGCTTGGCTCCTGTCCTCAAGCTCATTCTCTTGTCTTCTCTTTGCTGGTTGTGTGGCCAAGATGGGATCATTCTGTGACCTCACTTTAAATCTCAGAGCCCGGGGATCAGTTTTTATCATTCCTGCCGGTTGGTCCCATCTGTCATAATTACATTTTCAATTTTGTCACTTACCATCACTTTGTATTTCCTTGAGCAGCTGAGCGTGCCCATGAGGAGCTGGGTGGGGGGCTCCCTGTCCTTCCTGGACACTTGGTGGTTCCTGACTCCATCACTCAGGGCTGGGAAATTGCTGGCACCTGCCCCCAGGCTTGCTGCAGAACAGGCTGAATAAACCTCGGCCCTCACCCTCTGCCCCAACTAAACTGCCTTGGCTGTGGCCCAAGGCTCTGATCCAGGACATTCCTGCTGCCAACTCCTCCAGCCGGCCGCCTGCCTGTGGGCTTCAGGGTGACCTGGGGCTTCTCTCCAAATCACTGCAGGAAGCTGTGAGTCCACTAGGCTGCCCTGGGCTGGGCACCTGCTCAACTGGCTTCTTGCCTGACTCCTTTTCCTGAACTTGCTGTGAGAATGAAGGAAGCTTGTTTTAATTCTCTGTGCCTGCAGGTCCTCTTCCACCAGAGGGGATAAGGGTCTAAACCTAAGTTTTGGGGAAGAGTAAAGAGAGAGCTCAGAGTAAAATGGTTTTGAAGGCTAAGCATGATACAAATGAAGAAATTACACACTCTGACAGCCTTTCATTGTGGCTTATTGTCCAAGGAACTAATGAAATTCAGCTCACACACGGGTCACACACAAGGGTCAACACTTTCCCCATCAAAAAATGAGCCAGACACCAGTCCCAGACTGAGTCCTGTCACTGGTCTTAGATTGAGCTGTGGTCCTTGTCACAGTTTAAGCTGTGAGTCTGGACCAGCACAGCTGGTCTCTGGCCAAGACTAATTTCTAATCCTGGCCCTGGACTCTACCTTCACCCTGGACAGACCTGACCTGGCCCCTAAATAAGCCCTGACCCTGGCCATTTGGGGACTAATCCCCACAATGATACACTCTTTATAAAGGTGGGTGAAGATAGAATGGCTAGTTGGGTGTGACCCAACCCCAGTGCTTGACATGCAGCTCATGTGCCTGTCCTTGTGCCCCCAGGCTGCAGGCCTATTAGGAGCACCCCTGTTTGAAGCGAGAATGTTGTGTGGCAGAGGTGGAAGCAAGCCAGAATCAGGCACTGCCACATGACTTGAGGCTATTTCTTGAGTGAGTCCATCCCCATCCTTGTCTTCAGAGTCTTGAAACTAATGTCTCAGAGAGACACAGGTCTCTTCCATTTGGAGCAACGTCCAGCTCCTTTCCCTTCATTCCTTCTAGGCCACCCTCTAGTCTCCATCTTGCTCCAGGTTGAAGGTCAGCCCTGTGGTTAACTGGGCACCACACCTCTATCTCCTGCCCCCACAGCTGGTAGGGTGGCTCTCTGGTCAGTGAGGCTCTGGGGAAGGGACAGAAAATGGCCTCTACCGGAAAGCTTTTCTCTTCCTCTCTATCCCCAGCTCCACCTCCTACAAGAAGTCTTCCCAACACCCCGTCCCCTCTGAGCATACTTCAGCTTCCCTTCGCATAGACTCAACGGCCCGCATTTGGCACCAGCTGCCCACGGCCCTAAACACTGCTTTGCCAGTCGATGGAGTGTTGACTGCTGCGGTCC
Source organism: Myotis lucifugus (assembly GCF_000147115.1). Classification (NCBI taxonomy): domain Eukaryota; kingdom Metazoa; phylum Chordata; class Mammalia; order Chiroptera; family Vespertilionidae; genus Myotis; species Myotis lucifugus. Next base: position 4,825,831 of record NW_005871089.1, on the reverse strand, counting down.
CGATAGCCGGGTAGAAGCGATACTCCATTACCGTCAACACCACGGGTTCTGGAAGTGATATCTCTGAGGCCTCATTTTATATACTTCGTGGTGCTGAATCAGAACAGGTTTGGCTGCTGAAACAATGACTTAAACATGACATAAGTTTACTTCTCACCCAGCTCCTGGGGCATTTCTGAGACCTCTAGTGTGATTCTTTGCCATCCCAGGATGGTGCTGTCCCCATTGCGTCCCAGCTGGCAGGAAGGGTGACAGTAAGTACTGTCCAGGGGCATTTGGCCTGCTCTGTCCCTGCCCTGCTACGCTTTTGCTTTATCACAGAGCCTAGAAGCCTCAACACTGAATGACTCAGACTCCTTTAACACTAGGATTCTGGATGTGACTAGTTCCAGCCAATGAGCTTCACCCACGTGGGCTCTGGAAGGCAGAAAGAAGGTGGAGGCCATTCTTCCTGGGGCAGTGGACGCAGCTGGCCTTGAACCTCTGGCCCATGGGAGTTTCGACTAGTGGCTAGATATCCAGTGTGCTGTCTGATCACCTTCTGTCTGTGGGCAGCTGCAACATTGGAGTGGTTTTCTGGAGCTTCCTGACCTCTGGTCTGTAGCTGCCATGACTACAAATCCTAGCAGTATCCCACCACCTTTCTGTTTCCAACCCTGCCAATGATTTTTTAAGTGCCCACCTCATTATTAAGTCCCATTTTACTTGGAACACCTAGAGTAGAGCCTGCTTCCTGCACTGCACCCAGACTGATTCCCAGGCTATGTCTACCACACCCTATTGGCAAGATCACATCTAAGGAGGCTGGGAGTAGACTTGGTTCTGAGAGGCCATGTCCCAAGCTAAAACACAGGCAATCTATTACCAAAGGAAGAGGGAGAGAATGGATTCTGTCTTAGGTGCTATGATGAACCTGAAGAACTAGAACAGGCCTTGTGGGGGCTACTACCCCAGCTCTGGTAACTTTAAAGTGCTCCAAGGCCACATAATCACTACAGATTCCAGAACCCAATCACATGAATACAGGGCTACTCTCATAACCAGTTTCTCTGCCACTGATATTCTGACCAAGATGTGGAGATGATGTGAATGAGTGAGGGCCTGGGATACAGACTCTGGGTCACTGTGTCAGCTGGGCCTCCTCTGGGCCTGGCCTTTTCCCTGCACTAAGTTTACATTAAATTCATTCATCCAACAAGCCCTGGGGTCCCCTGACTCCAGTGCTTACCTCCAACTCAGCACCAGAACATAGGATGATACTGGTCTGTCTATAGCTCTTCCTCTCCTATGAGATAGGGTGGGGGTCTGAGATGGCAACAACTTTGTCTGATTAATCTCTGTATTCCCAGAGCCCAGTCCTGCTGGCTCAAACCCTGTCCTCCATCCATGTTCCCTCCTGCCCTTCCCTAACCTGCAATTCTTCTCCACTGGGACTCCACAAATGGTGCTTCTTCACCTGGAACACTTTCTCTGCCTTTCTCCCCTGAGTCTTACCAGCCAAGACCCACCAGGTACCACCTCCTCCAAGAAGACCGCTAGAGGGAACCAGGTACCTCCTCTGAGCTCCCACAGCTTCTAAGCTTCCCTCCGCACCTTCTCTTACTCAGTGTGCCAGGGATCAGTGGTAATGGCATCGCCCAGAGGTAGTTGGAAATGTGGAATCTTGGGCCCAGCCCTGGGCTTCCTAAAGCAGAGCTGCAGTTTAACAACATCCCCAGGTGATTCCTGAACACATTCAAGTTTGGGAAGCGCAGCTCTCACCCCACTGATCATATGGACCTGGATCATGTCTGGGATCTTTCGTCTCCTGCCAGGCTGTGAACTTGTTCTGAGGGCAAGAAACATTTTTTATTCTTTTTATCCCCTCCTTCCTCCCCCAGTCAGGGTGCCAGATTTAGCAAATAAAGCACAGGACACCCATTAAACTTGATGAACAATGAATAATATTTTAGTATAAGCATGCCCCCGCTTATACTGACCTGCACATAACACGTACTCAACCCACATTTGCCAAATGTGAGCCTCGTTTATAAACCAAAGAAGTTTGCCTGTCTGTCTACTTCCCAGTGTCAAAGCAAACAAACAAACAAACAAACAAACTAGTGGAAGTGCTTTAGAATCTCCAACGCTTTGTACAAATGCAGTTTGGTGTTACAGCTGTCATAACCATTGCCATATTCCAAATGGCCCCAAATATTTCTAAGCTAGACTTTGTGAGCATTTGTGTATGTCAGTAATTCTTTTATATTGCTCAGGTCAATCTGGATTTAGCATATTAGGGCAGACGACATTATATTACAATCATGTTATTACTATTATTATTGCCACTATTGATGGTTATATCATGCTACTTTATGGATCACTGTGATTATTTTCCCTGCAGAGAATTTTGTGTTCTTGTCAGTGACTTCATTGTAGTACTGATGGCTGAAACCTTTCTCAGGACTCTGAATGGCAGGTGCCTAGAAGCTCAGCCTCTCCCTCAGGCACCACAACCATCAATGAAAGCCAAACCAGGGAGTGGGTGTGTTTGCATTGGGTCCTTTGGGGAAACAGAGATACAAGGTTAACTTCTGAATCAATATCTAGGTCAACAGTTCCCAGAGAGTGGTCTTTGGACCAGCAGTACTGACATTACTTGGTAGCTTGTTAGAAATGAAAATACTTGGACTCCACTCCAGACCTCCTGAATCAGAAACTCTGATGGTGGGCCTCTCAGGGGGTTTGATGCATCCTGAATATGAGAATCACTGATCTAGGGAAGGGTGTGGGAGGACTTGGAGCTCTCGGGTCCCTTCCAACCCTATGACAATAACTCTGCTGCATTCCTCCCCAGGATCTAGGGAGACAAAGGCCATGGGGGCAGGGGAGAGCATGGGCACCAGGGGAGGGGATAATATTGGCTGACTTAGTATCAGGCCTGTTGGCCCGGGTTCTCCACAGTGGGAAGGAGGACGGTGGAGCACTCCACACAGAGGACATGCCATGTTCCAACGTTCTGAGGCTTGGCAGCAAAGGGCAAGTTTAGGCAAGTTTAGGTTTAACTGGAATCTGTGATATGAGTAAAGGTGGTTTAGAGCCAGAGCATGGCAGCTCATCCAGTGGGCTTTATAAAATCTTTTATGGTTATTGAACAGGAGAGGGGCGTGGTCAGAGCTGTGCTCGTGGAGAGTGAAGAGGGTGAGAAAAGAAGCTGGAGCACAACCAGGAGGGTCTTCCAGGGCTGCCTCTAACAGCCACAACATGCCACCTGTCGCCCTAGCTCCAAGAGTAAAGTTGGTGTCCTTCTCCACAAAGGCAGCGTTTTTACTCACAGCCCTTGCCAGCTGGACTTTGCAGCTCTTGCCAGCGGGGGATTGGGATCTGATACAGTGATGGCCACACTGGCTCTGGCACCCTCCACAGGCCTTGGTCCTGAGCTCTCGCAGATGCTTTGATCTGGCAGCAGCTGTTGCCACGGGGAATAGTGAGGGCTGGTTTTGGGGGGGAAGTGGAAGGGGATTGGGACTCACAGAGAGCGTGATGGCAGACGGGATCTTTTTCTGTCCCCTCCCTGCCTCCCTGGCCTGTGGAGAGGTGGCCACCCTGGATATGGTCTTGTTAAGTCAAAAGGAGGAGGAAGCAGGATAGGGGTGGGGAGGGCAGGGGAGAAGGAAAGAATATTTGCACCACTCCTATTCACCCTCTCTCACTGTCTTCACCCAACTCCAGGCCTGCCTCAGGAAATGAACGGGGTCTCTTCTTTTCCTTTGAGGAGCGTCAAAGAGAACAGCAGGCTTCGTGGTCCCTTGTGGACTGGCATCTTTGGGAGCACAGCCAGCTGTGGCCTTCTCATTAAAGGCATTGGCCATGGAGTCAGCAGTGGAGTCCTCTCCTGTGGCTCTATAGGCGTGGGCATCACTGAGAGGGTTTGGGCAGCCGAACAAGGACATGGCACACCCGCACTTGATAGCAAAGAACAGTTACCCCAGAACAATGGAGGCACCCCGTGGAAACTCCAAACATCACTGTGTGTGTTGGGGGGGGTCTTTACATAGGGCAAGGGTCAGTGAGTTGATGACAATTGCTGTGAAGTTGTCGCCATTGTACCCCTGCAGATTTACAAGCGCAGAGTCCAGCATAATACTGGCACCTGACAAATGCTTGACAGATGAGTGTTCCATAAATGGACATTGAGTGGTCATTGCAACCCAGGTTCTTCTGTGGCCCCGTGACCCTTCCTCCAATCCCTTGGGGACAAAGCCATTGATGCCTGCAGGTCCTGGAATGTATCTTCCCTGCTTTTCCTGGACAGACATCTGGGCTCAGCCTCTGATGAGGGATCCCCAGAGAAGCACCAAGTTTCCACTTCCTAAAGGCAAAAACTCAGAGCTAGGGCTCTTCATGAAACAGAGGCCCGCTGGTGAAAATTATTCATCCCAAGTCCCGAAGGTGGCTCTAGAGTCTGGGTGATCTGACTTCCACACTAGCACTGGCTCCACTGAGTCATGTTATCAGTCTAAGTAACATCCCTGGAGTGGTTGGGGAGAGTGTGCTCTGACATCATGGGGCCAGAGCTGCAGGGTTTCCCAACTTCCTGTGCCTCAATCCCCCTGACAGAGACCTCGGGAAAAGGTATCCCTCATCCTTCTGGTTGCCCATGCCTCTAGGGCAGTTGCTGGGGTTAGTGGTTACATGTTAGGCAGTATGATGGTTAAGGTTACAGAGTCTGCAACCAGGTTGACTGAGGTCATGTTCCTGTTCTGCACTTACTACCTATGTTGATCTTGGGCAAATCTCTCAACCGCTCTGTGTCTCAGTTTTCTTATATCGAAATAGGGATGCCAACAATGCCTACCTCACAGGGTTGCTATGAGGATAAAATGAAATTTTTTTATAAAGGACTTAGAACATTATCTATACACCATAAGAGCTAGACAATAGTTTAATGTAATAAAGTACTGTTGCAATTTGGATTCCCCAGAGCTGAGTCCAAGACAGAGATTGAGGTGCATGGGATTTGTTGAGCAATCCTCAAAGGAGAAAGGGATGGAGGGAGAAGGACACAATATAAGAAAGACTTGAAGATGGCCGGGAGACTCGCCACCTTCATCAGGGATGCCTGGGCCAAGGAGCCGGTGCTGGTCGCGTCCTGCGCCATCGGGAGCCTCTCTTTGCTTCTGCCCTTCGTCAGCCCCTTCACCAAGTACGCCGTCATGATCAACAAGGTCACACCCTACAACTACCAGTGCCCGTCCGAGATGATGGGAACATGCCCGACGTGCCCAGCCACCCCCAGCACCCCCAGGGCCAAAGCCTGGAGTGGCTGAAGAAACTGTGAACTCCCCCCCCTTAACAGGGAGGAGGTCCCCTCCCCTGTGGCCCCCAATAAAATGTGAAAACCGAAAAAAAAAAGAAAGACTTAAGTAAGAACTGGCATCTGGCTGCATACTCTGGAACCACAGCACAGAGGCAGCCTCACCCTGTGGCAAGGGGCAGGGGTAGGGACAGGTGCAACAGAGCAGCCTTTTGCTTATACCACTCAGCACCTATCTACTGGATGCCTGAGCAGCAGGGAGGGTGGAGCCTCCCAGCAGAGGTGAATTCCATTTGCCAAAGGCAATTCTAAAGAAGTGGGTGCTGTGTGCCATTAGCAGCTGACACTTGCAGCAGCTGGGCATAGGCCCAGCAAAGGGGATCTGGGCAGGTACCAATGGTCCTGGCTCAGAGCACTAAGGTCTCAAAAAATCCCCCCGCCCCTTTGCTTGACAGAAGAAAGGACATTGTCCCTAGTCCTGAAGCATCCCTTATAGTTCCAGCAGGGGTGGGCTTCCTCTGCTACCCCACTCTCATCAAGAGCCAGCTAAATTTAAGAGCATCATCACCCCTGCACTACTTTATCAGCTCTCCCCTGTCCCCTATGCCCCTCAAGGACCCCCTTGACTCGGGAGGCTCTGACTTCTGCACTCAGGTAGAGCCCAGCCTTCTGGTGGTAGTTTGACCTCAGCTGCCCCCACCCAGGTCCCCATGGTGGGGACTTTACCTTGCAGGAATTTCTATCACACCATGAGCACCTCGAAGGAAAATCGGCAAAATTAATTGGAAATTAAAGTCACCAAAATGAGCACTGAATTAAGAAACCATTAACTCCAAATGACTGCTGGAAGGGAGCGGAAGTTAATTATAAAGGCTGCCTGGTTATTTTGTGTATTTTCTGCATCACAGTATCATCTTAGATCCTGATGTCTGAGTCTGATCAGCATTCTGTGGATACCAGTGCTGGTTTTGATGAGATGTGGTCCTCCCCAGGACCCATGGACTAACTCAGGCATTGAGGAAGCCTCCTTGGCCTGAGACAGGGCCTCCCTACTAACCCTGTGCCTGATGAATAGCAGCATGTCCCCATACATGCCCCCTGCCTCAGTGCTCTCTAAGGGAAGCCATTGTCAGGGGCATCCCAGGAGTCCTTGCCCACACATTATCATTGCATAATGGGCACCACCATCCACCTCATTAGGCTCTGCTGGGGATCAGGACTAAATTGGATAAAATGTAAGAAGCACATGGCTTATTAGCCAATGGGCTGTAGGAGAGAGTTGGGGTAGGGGAAGCTGATTGATTGCCAAAAGAACCTCCCGGATGTACTTCCCTGAAAGACAATTCTGGACCACTTTCCTCTCTCCCTGGGAGCAATCTATGGCAGTACAGAGGACTATTAGGGTGGGAGCCCCACAAGGACATGGGATTTCATTGTTTTGATCACAGATCTATTCCCAGTACCTAGACCTGGGTTTAGAACAATATATATTTGTTAAATGAATGAATGAATTGCAACCCCCAAGAAATATTTACTAGACCAGGTGCCAAAGGAAAGGAACTGTTTGTGATGGCCATCCAGCTGCTGGGAGCCAGGCATCTCAACTGAAGGATGTGATTGAGGCTGCCATGATTTTTCACTGGTGCGATGGCAAAGCTAGTGCCCCTTGATCTTATCTCGCATCCCCATCTCCCACCCTCATCTCTATATTACGTATGGGATTAAATTTTCTAAAATCCATATCTAATTATACCCCTCCCAAGTCAATACTCTTCAATGACTCTTTGCTACCTACAGAGTAAACTGTAACTGTATGAAAGGGCCCCAGCCTGCCATTGGAGACCCTCAGAGGTCTATAGTCCCCACAGCTTCCCGTCCTGAATGTTCCTCCTCCAGGAAGCTTTTCCCAAACACCTGGGACCACTATGAACCTGAGTTCTCTCTTTTGTGACTTTCTTTGTCTTGAATGTAGCATGTAGCCAGCCATTGTCTACTAGTTTTCTTCTTACTGTCTTATGAATGTTTCCCCCCTCATATGAATGATAATTTCCTTGAGCAAATGGATTAGTATTTTCTTGGGGCTCCCACAGAAAACTTTGGAAAGGGCTGAGAACATAGAGATCTCATTATGAAAGACACCTACTGCTCAATCAAGAAATTCAGAAAATAATGAACAACATAAACTGATGAACAAAAACAGATCCAGAGACAGAGCAGCATCGATCAGACCATCAAACCTCAGAGGGAAGACAGGGGAGGGTGGGGGTAAGGGGGAAAGATGAACCAAAGGACTTGTATGCATGTATATAAGCCTAATCAATGGACACCGACAACAGGGGGGTGAGGGCATGAGTGGGGGGTGGGGGGCAATGGGGCGATAAGGTATGTAATACCTTAATCAATAAAGAACAAAAAGAAATTAATTGGCTTCCCCACTTTACACTCCCCACCACATTTTCTTATCATAGCTCTCAGCCCACCTCTGCTTGGCAATTCTCACACTCTCTTGTAAGTATGGGGGGCATTGGCCATGGAGTCAGCAGTGGGTTGTCCCTACTCGCTGAACCCCCAGCAACTGGTACAGTTCCTGGCACTTTCAGTATACAGGAGACAATGGAACAATACCTCTCCAGCTGTCTCTTTGGATCCCACACTCTGACAGAGCCTTAGCTACACCTTCCAAAGCATTAGCTCCTTCACGTACTCATTTACTCATTTATTTGTTCAGCAACTTTAGTAAACATTGACTATGTGTCAGATACTAAGTTAGGTATTGGGGAGGGAGTGATAAAAAGGCAAGACATTTTCCTTTGTTTATCATAAACTGAGTTTCTTGAGGTTGGAAACATAGCCAAATCATCCCATGGTTTCATTGCTTGGCACATAAAGTGTTCACTAAATGTTTACTGAATTAATTAGTAATGTGTCTAATTGACTTCATCTTCCTTTTAAGCCTGTGGTCTCCAATTAATCCTTTGGGATTTTAGAGGGACTGGCGTTGCTATAAGTCTGGAGTTGGAAAAATCATACAAAGACCAGCTCACTGATAAGATGCATACATTCATTGAACATTTCCTGAAAATGTCCCTGTCCTTGAAGAACCCATTGTCTAAAAGAGAAGACAAAGATATACCCTGTGGGGGTAATTGCCTGATCAGAGGAACAGCAAGACATTGGTGCAGGGGCAGTGATAACAGAGTAGAGATGCTGTCTTCTACTCTAGAGGGGAGGGGGCTTCCCAGAGGACAGGATTCTTGACCCAGAGAGTCAATCAGAAGTGCTTCCTGCAGACAAAGTGAGAAAGGCAGAGGGAATGGGGTGTGCAAAGACACGGTGAAGACCTGGGACATTTGGGGAACTGATGGTGGGAGCTGAACATCCCCAGAGCTTATGAGATAAAGGAGAGGGTAGATGAACAGGTAAGAGGGAAGGTATATTATAGCCCAGGAAGCACAGGCTTTATCATGTGGTTCTGGAAGAGACTCAAATGTTGGTACAGTCTCTTGAGAAGACAGCAGAGAAGGAGAAAGTAAAAATCCAGAGGGATAAGTAATACAGACCCAGAAGGTGGGGTGAAATGTTTTCTATAGTTCTTGTCAGGTCAGCATCCATTCACTCTCCATCTGGTAGGAGCATTTTCCTCTGTGAAACACTCCTCTGCCAGGTTAAATCTGCCTGTCCAGTTGGGTTGCCTACCCAACATCCACCCCAGGCCAATCACAATATTCCACTCTCCTGGCCACAGTGATTGTCTCAGAGATGATCACATGACCCCATCCAAGCCACTGAGACTCAGTTCTTAGTTGTTGTTGTTGTTATAATGAAGGGGATCTCTCTTTTCTGAAGATGTTGAGAGATATGAGAAGCTGAAACTGTTCATAGCCTTCTGACTGCCACGTGGTAAAGGCCTGCTCAAATGAAGCTAATACTGAGGAATACAGCACCAAGAAATGACATATGTTTGAGTTCAGATGGTATCACCTGAGTTCTGGGAGCCATAGATCAGCTTCTAGATTTTGTAGAAAACTTTTCGTTTTAAAATTAAGCTAATTTGGATAAGGTTTCTGTAATTTGCAACTGATAAAGTCCTAACACACTGAGAAAGGTTATAAAGAAGTTTGAGTCTCCTGGAGGTGAATACTGGGTTAACTGTTGGTATTGTCTAGCTTGGAATGGGGAAGATGAGCAGAAAGCTGTGTGACCAAGATGAGTGGGTTTAGGAAACTTCTGTGGAAAGAGTCCAGAGAACACCACTGAATTACTAGTTGAGAAAAGTAGTTTAAATTTAAAGAGATGATGGACTTAGGACATATACAGGTAGGAAAGCTGGTTTATCCAGGAACTGGGGCAGCTAGGGAAAGACCTCATCCTGATCTGGGAAGAAAGGTAGGGATAAAGGGAGTCATGAATAATATAGGATTGTGCTCAGAACAAATATCTGCCCCAAATGGAATAACTGGAGCAGAAGTTGGCAATGTTTTTTCTGTAAAAGGGCAGTTAGTAAATATTTAGGCTTTGTGGGTCATATGGTCTCTGCTGCAACTGCTCAACTCTGCTTTTATAGACCTAAAGCAGCCAAAGACAATTAGGAAACAAATGAATATAATTATGTTTCAATAAAAATTTATTTACAAAAACAGGTAGTGGGCCAGATTTGACTGTGGGCCATAGTTTGCCAGCCCTTGAACTAAAGACAATGACTCTCATGCCTTTTTGCTTATTGTTAAAAGACAGTTTAGTGCTATAGGTGTGTGCTAAGCTAACTAAGCTGTGTGAGTGCATGAGAGCATGTGTCTGGAACTCACAAATCATTTTTCATTTCATTTCTACTTTGTCTGTCATAGAGGAATTCCTCAGTGGGGTAGCAAAGGTGATTCTAGGGAGGACTGTGATTCCCATAATCCCTCTAGATCTTAGTTTAAGAATTTCGCCTCGAAACTGAAAAGGAAAGGCATCAAGGACAGTATGTGTTGGGAAGTAGCAGCCAGTATCAGGGACAGTGCCACTCCTTGGAGGGCAATGTTGGTTTGGGAATACCCTGTTTCCATACTAATATAAAAGGCCTGTGATCAGGCCTGGAAAGGGCATCTTTGCATCTCCTCCTCCCATGAGGTGGAAAAGGAAAAAAAAAAAGGCCTGGATATTCTGAAAAGTGTCCTGAGAACCCAGATGCTTGACTCCACAGGCTGACCCCTGAGACCATGTAACTAATGAGACTGAATCATTTTAAACAAAGATCTAAAAATAAGCCACGATTTCATGCTGGTTTATCTAGGTGATGTGAATGAAAGGGGAACCTGGAAGGAAAGTCACTTTATCTTGTAGTGTCGCCTCTTCCTCACCTGTCAAATGGAGATAATAGTCACTTCTCTGCCTTTCTCAAAGGGTCTTCATGATTATTGAGTAAGACAGTGGATGGAAAAGTGCTGTGAGCAGCAAAAAGTACGGACTTTTTGCTCGGTCCAAATGTCCAGTTCAGCCCTTGACCTGGGATGACTCTCATGCCTTTTTTCTTATTGTTAAAAATAATTGTCTTATCGCCCTCCCTCCCTCAAATCACTCCTTTCCGGCCCCCCCCCCCGGCACCCCCCCCCCCCCCCGCAAGTGATACAAAGAAAGAGCCCAAACTGATTTCAACCTTACTACCTGTAGTGGGCATTGTTTGTTACTCACTCAATTTCCATCCCACCTTCCAACCATTTGTTCCACTAAAAGAACCTAGATTGGGTTTAAGGGTGATCTCCTTTTATAGAAGGTGATGGATTCACTAAGAAATCCTTGACAGCTGTTGTTATAGGAATGGACATTTGAACAATTCTGGCCAAGGATATGTGAGAGAAAGACTTCTGGGAGATATGGATGTGAGTTCACATTGATTTAAGAAATTAAAAGGACCATGCAGGGAGAGATTAAAAATGACAGCAGAGTAAGTGGATGCTACACAGACACACTCCCAGGACCAAACTAGAATTACAACTAAAATACAGAAAAACTTCCTGAATATTTAATGAAAGACTCACTGGAGAGAACCTTGAAAACTGAGGACCAAAGGTGGAGGCCACAAAGAGACTGTAAGGAGGGGCAGAGGCAAGAAAGGGCTGGCTGGGCACCCACAGACAGCAACTGAAGTTCTGGAGAGATATCTCAGCTGTGGGGGGTTGCCACTGAGAACTCTGGAATCTAATCCTCAAGCTGCCCCCCCCCCCATCAGAAAGCACCAGAACTGAGAAGGATACCCACATAACATCTGGCTGTGAAAAGCAGTAGGGGTGCTGTCTGCCAGGGAGCAACAGCTGGAAATGCAGCACCCTCTTAAAAAGCCAATACACAAAATTCCCTGTGGAGCTACCCACCTTGTGTTCCTGTAGAGGGAGGGCAGAGTGGACTGGAGCTGGTGAGAGCAGAAGCCAGGATGGGGGATTCAGGGGTTAGAGCTCAGAAGGCAGATACCCCTGTTTTCCTGTGCTGAGTCATTCCTTCACTCAGCACAGGACATCTTTCCCACACAGATATTTGCCTTGCCTGGGAGGAAGACAGTTGCCCCACCCTATTGGAAAACACCTTGCCCTGAGGCCACTTAAGACTAAAATAACAATTAGCCTCCAGGCAGAAGCAATTGCCCCACCCTGTTGAAAAAAACTCTGGCCACACCTGAAGATGATTGCCTGGGGGCAATTCAAGTTGTAATCCTATCAGTCTGTAGGCAGAGGTGGTCTCTGGAGACTTTTTGAGTCTTTGCCTGATCTAATTAGTCAGAAACAAGCATTTGTCATTGTCCTGCACTAGAGATTGAGAGATGTAGAGGATCTACCTAATACATAACCCAAACAGAAAGCCAAAATAAGGAGACAAAGAAACAACCCCCTAATGAAAGAATAAGAGAATTCTCCAGAAGAAGAGATAAATGAAGCAGAGATAAGAAATTTATCTGAAACAGAGTTCAGAATAATGATGGTAAAGATGCTCAACAGCATGAGAAAATATATAGTAACTATGAAAAAAGAACAGTTGGAAATAAAAAGGACCATGCAGAAAGAGCTGGTCTTTTCCAGAATAATAGAGTGAAGCCAAGAGTGGAAAGCAATCAGAGCTGCTCCTGGAGCTGCTTGTGCCCACCCCCACTTTGGGCTTCTAGTTTTGTGAAATACTCAAACTCATTGTTTAAGCCACTTGAGCCAGAGTTTTCTGTTACCTACAGCCAAAGGCATCCTCACTAGTAGTCATATCATGAGGAGACAGCCAAGAAACACTGGTTACTTGTTGGCACCCACTTCCTCCCAGAGCCTCTCCTTCTACTCACAGTTTCCCCCACCTTTTCTTCAGACTTCACCTGGAAAAAAAACTGACAAGCCATATGCTCCCTAGGCCTGTGATCATCTAATTAATCCTTGGAGACAGAATGCCGGAACTGTGGGGGGAGAGGTCTGACTGTAAGAAACATGGTCCCTGTCTCCTTATCCCCAGTCCTACAGAAACTCTCCCTATACTCACATTTCTCTCCCACTCAGTACTCAGGGATGGAGCAGTTTTGGGGAAATATTTACTCTTACTTGGACCAAGAATGGACGAAGAAAATTTGTAACTACTGGGGTATATGCTTTAGAATTGCTGAGAGTTAAGACCCACATAGTCGGGAGCACAGAGCCAGGAATTGGGCCCTTAGACTTTATCGCATAGCTTGGGTCTGGGATGGGCTTGTCTGTGGTGGAGAGCTCAAATAACTCCCAGAGTAAAGGAGCCAGTAGTTATCACTCTGCCCCTCTTGGCTTCACCAAGCACAGCTATCCTTGAACAGAAGAAGACTTTCAGAGCCAGTGGATGCTCAAAAGCATGGAAAATGTGGCTGAGTTAAAGGTGGGGTGTGACTAGAGAGGGACCATGGTAAGGTCCAGAACTTCTTCATAGGGTGAATTAGATCAGGTGATCAGGAGCCCAGACTGAGTCAGCAAAAGCATAAGGGGTAGCTGGACTTATTCAGATGGAAAAAAAAGCAGAAACCCCAGTTTCAGAAGCTGATAGGCAAAAATAGAACAGGAAAGGTATGCAGTCATAGGCCAGGGCTGAGAATAAGATGGCATTTTATTTCCTGGAGGGCTAGGCTCTGTTGCTCCCAAGCCCAATCCATAAAATGCATGGACTTTTCTTCCCAGCTCCCCAATACAGTCATCCTCTTAGATGTCTTTCTCTCTGACAACAGAGAGAAGTGTATGAAAAAATGTTGCAGACTCCACTGAGGAGCTCTGCAGGAGGAAGCATGGTCTCTGCTCTACTCAGTCTCCAAATAACAGAAGACTTTCAGGCATTTCTCCACTCAATCATTCTTAATCTTCCTTTCCTCTCCTTTTTCACCATTGCTGCCCATGTCCAACCCACAACCATCTCTCACCCTGAGAACCTCCTAACTGTTGCCCCCACCTCCAGTATTTTCCTCTGATCTATTGCCTCCACTCTGGAAATTAGATCTTTCTAGAACGTCTGTTTAGAACTTCCAGTGGCTCCCCATTACATTCAAGATGAAGTCCAATCCAATGTGCTAACATGGAGGCCCTTTATTATCCTGCCCTGCTTACTTCCCAGGCTTCACCTCCCACCAGACCTCTTCTTGAACTCAGTGCATTGGCCACACCAGATCTTCAAATATGCCATGTTCTCTTGCATCTCTGGGCCTTTCTGCATATTCCTTACAATTCCCCCCATCTCCTCTCCTGCCCCAATCCTTGCCTGGCTGCCCCTACCCATCCTTCAGCTTTTATTAATGCCACTTTCTCTGGAAAATCTTCTATGATGCCCTGGTTCAGGCTTACTTCTCTCCTTGGGGTTTCTGTAGCTCCCTGTGTTTGTCATATCCAAGCTTGTCATAGTATATTCCAGTTGCCTCTTTACCTATCCGTTTCCCTCACCTACCTTTGAGCTTCTCAAATATTAATTGAAACACATGAAATATCCAATGTTTAACCATTTTGACTTACAAAATGGGCAATTTCATGTGGTTCATCTCAACACAATGACCATGACTGTTTTGTTACCTATTGGATCCCAGGGTCTAACAGTGGTCACCAACCTATTGGACCTCACGGACCACCGGTGGGCCGCGGATCACCAGTTGGCAACCGCTGGCTCTAGCACAAAGTCTAAAACACACTGAATTCTCAGTAACTATAGTTCATTGTTTTTCAGTGTAACTTCAATTTAAGTTTTTATGCCTAATGGCCAACATCAGCAGAAATCTCTTTGGGGATAGAACCAGGAAGGATGGGATCTCCTAGGGCAGAGGCATGAATACCGACTTCTGCACATGGGCCACGAAGTTTCAATCGCACTGTACATGCACGCCCACATGTGGTATTTTGTGGTATTTTGTGGAAGAGCCACACTCAAGGAGCCAAAGAGCCGCATGTGGCTCGCGAGCCGCAGTTTGCCGACCACAGTCCTAGGGTCATCTGTTACAGGCTCCTGCCTCCTCTTGGCACTGGCCACACCTGTGAAAAGCATCAAGATTTTGCCTTGCCTGACTTAGTCTAGAGTTGTCTTCAGCCTATGGTGCATTTCACCAGGCCTACAACATGTTCTGAAGCTGGGGGAGTCTGTCATCCCAAACCTAAATTGGTGACATCATCATGGCCACAGATGGTAATTGTCTAACATAAACATTCTAGTGTTTCTTGGGCAAAGGATTCAGCATGCCTAGTACACCCCTGAAAAGCCAGGCCATACCTTTTGGACTATGAAAAAATTGCACATTGCAAAGCACCATTAAATTTCTGGAAACATGAAGAAAACATCAGAAAGACCAGACTCAATGCTCTGACTCTCCTCATTGATACATCACATTGTGCTGCCTCAGGGACCACACAGGTTCTTGGGTCAGGGATGCAGAGTCTCCAACTGCCTCTCCCAGGCCAGGAATATACTGCTTAAGTGAGGTCAGAGTTAAGGCAACAACAACTTATATGTCCTCTCCACCAGGAAGAAGTGCAAAATGAGATTGCATCCTTTTACTAATAAAATTACATAATAACCTCTTTCTACCCTCATTGACTGTATTTTTCCTTTCCCAGGGCCTCCTGCCTATGATAAAACCAAGAACCCCAGGGGTGCATGCACAGTCCAATATATAGGTTGATCCTGGTGCTATGGCCTCAAGGAGAAGAAACCAGAGAGCTGTGGGCCAGCAAAGGCATCCTGTGGTCTGCAGCTGAGTGTCCATGCCCTTGCAGGGCTGTGTGCAGTTTGGCAGGCTGGTGGAGTGAGTCCCTGTCAGTGGCTACAGCTGTGTTGGCACTGATAGTCCAGCAGCATTTTCTTCAGGGATATGGGAGGTGGGAGCTTACACTGACCTGTGGTCACATCAAATCTCTGCAGGCCTGAGGTTCCAATGCAGTTTTCTTAGCTCACATGCATACTCTCTGCACACGCACACATACACACTCACTCACGTAACCCTTTACCCTCCTCTAGGGCCAAGCCATCCATTTCTGCCCAGGAATGGTAGACCATACACTGCTTTGTTCTCATGTCCCCCAATCACAAAAGGGGTCTGGAATAGAAGGTCTCTGGGAATCCCCAGGGCTTTCTATCTCAGGCCTCCTTCTCCTCCTGACTTTGCACCCTCAGTGCCTTTCTCTGCCCAGCCAGGATCATCCAGGTAAGAAACCCAACTCCCTCCAGACTTTCCCAAGCAATGCACTCACCTGAGCATTAGTGAGAGATGTAGATTTTACTAAAGATCTTACAGAGCAGATAAGGAGGACTCTATATTGCATACCCCAGAAACATTCTACGGACCTGTCTCCAGAACCTCTCTCTCTGTCTGGCTGACTCTCAGCAGGATCTTTCTTGGGCCCTTTTCACTCCAGCCCCAGCCTCTGTGGCTCCTCTCTCCTCCTCCAGAATCTAACCATCCCCACTCCAAATTCCCTCTTCAGCCCTCTGGGCTCCTATTCCCACACCTGAGCAAACAAGCCCAGCACTGGGCCTGGCGGATGGGAGGCCTTCCCAGTTTTCATTGATGACCTTAGAAAACAGCTTTAGATGCAGAAATTATCTTGTTCCACCTGATTCTGCTGGTTGTGACCAGAGTCCTTGCATCCCCACTCCCTTGCCACTGTGTCTTAGCACATCCTCTGGGTTATTTCCCGGGTCTCCCCAGCTACAATTCTGCCTCAGGTTCCAGGATTGCCTCTTCCAACAGACTCGGGGAAAGCCCAAGACCCCTCATCTGTGCACTCGGAGAAAGCCCAAGACCCCACCACCTCTGACAGGCCATATATCCATCCCTTCCTTGTTCCTAGTCTTGTGGGGAGGGATGTGGGGGGAACCCAGACAGAGGACAGATAGTCTGAGTAACAACAGGAGTGGTTTGCCCTTGACTTGCCAGAGAACTGTACTGTGAAGAGGACAGGATAGAAATGGAATTTGGGGACAATGTTTTGGCAATGAGTGAAGAGGAGCCATTTGAGTGTCTCATCTAGAGTGGCAACCTTGAGAGTGGGCTGAAAGGAACAGCTATGAGAGCTCTTTCTGTGAAAAGTGTGGCAGGCCATGGAGCTAACTGGGTGTGGACAGTTGAAGTTGAGAGAAAGGAATGAAAAAAGGAAAGATTGACAGCTAGATCATTTGGATTTCAAGGGTCCAGGAGGGAGAGAAAAGAAAGCAGATATCAGGAGAGAGAACCAGAGGCAGAGAAACACCTAGAAAATAAGATGGAGATCACCTGGGTCTGGCTCCAGGCCAGGAGCCTGCTCTGTGGGGCAGCTGCAGGGCAGACCAGCTGTTGCACCCATCCCTGGACACTAGAACACTAGCTGGTGCAGCCTCATGGAGTGTGCATTCTTCAGGGGGTCAGAGGAAAGTCCTGAGGCCCTGGAGGGTTCCTGGTTTGCTCAGGGAGACAGTGAATGCAGAGGTTGGCTTTGAGCCCAGACCCTGGCCCTGGAACCTGCCTCTCTATCCTGACCTGGCCTGGCTTGCCTCTGAGCCTTTTTTCCAGGCAGATTCTGTTTGGATCCACCCACCTCATATAACAGAACTGGGGTCTCAGTCCTCACTGGGGAGAGGAGGAGAGACAGCAGGCCCAGTAAGGGAGTCAGGCTGGCAGCCTTGGAGAGAGAAGAAGGGAATGAGTGTGCAGGGAGCTTGGCCATCCCCCTGTGCTGCCTTGGGCTGGGGGATCCTTCCTGTGCCTTCCCCTAGAGTAAAGGCTCACTCAGCCTGGCCTCCTCACACACTAGGATGTTCCTACTTCCTCATCTATCCTCAGGCAGTTCCCCTGAGTGGGCAGGACAGAGTGCAAGTTGGTCCAACAGAACCCTCACTTAGGCCTAGCTTCCCCTTCTCTGACCTCCCAGGCCCATAGCCCTGGAAGGTTAAATCTGCCCAAGAAAAGTCAGGCAAATATGGCAGAGCCAAGATTTTAGCCTAAAAGTGTCTGACACTGGAGAACCAAGATGGCGGCATAGGTAAACACGTGTACTTGCTGCCTCTCACAACCACATCAAAACTACAACTAAAAGACAAAACAAATATCATCCAGAACCACAGGAAAGCTGGCTGAGTGGGATTTCTACAACTATAAGGAAAGAAAAAAGCACATTGAGACTGGTAGGAGGTGTAGAGGTACGGAGGTGCGGGCTGGCAACTGGGTGTGCTGTTGTTTTTTTTCAATCGGGAGGGAGATACAAACTTCTGATTGCTCTAAACTCCAGTTCCGGGTGAGACTCTGGGGACCCAGAATCATAAGGGGAGAAACTGGACTGTCTGGCATCGGGCTGGAACACAAGGGCGGCTTTCAGAGGTGCTTACAGTGATCATTGTTCCTGTGCAGGGGCGCAGGACGCTGAGACGCAGGGACCTCCCTGGTGCAGGGCTGACTGGCAGCCACTGCTGTTTGCTCTGCCCTGGTGATTCCCTGAGACCCTGCCCCACCCAATTTACAACCCCACCCAAGCTGTGCCCAGAGGCTTTTGCATATGAATGGCCTGTCCTTTGCAGCCTAAAACCTAACAAACTGCAGCTAGGTCAGAGAACTCCAAAGCTTCCAAAAGAAGGCCCAAGGCTTGGCAGCAGCAGTCTGCCTTGCTCCACAGCTGGGCCTCATCTGGGCACTTCCAAACCCCAAACAAAGAGGAGGAATCTGCAGATCTCTCTGTAGCTCCTGCAAGTTGCCTCAGGCAGTGGCTGACTTTGCACCTCCTTGGAGATCTGAGAGCCAGTGTACCCAGTGGTCAGTGTGAGACCATACCATATTACAACTCTTCACATCCATAAGCGGCATACTCAAGGGGCAGACTCAGTGAACACCAAAGCCCCACTGAAGCAAGCCCTGCCCCATAAGGGTGTCTCCAGCACAGCAGTTCTTCCATTGTAGACACAGCTGGTCCTCACAGCCAATTGGCCTGGAGGTCAATTCCTCCCAGTGATACCAACAGCAATCAAGGCTTAACTACAACAAGACTGTGCACCCAGCCCACAAAGGGGTGCTCCAAGAGTGTCCACCTCAGGTGATTGGAGAGGCTGAGCCACTGGGCCCTATAGGACACCTAGCACACAATGCCACTCTATCAACACAGGGAAGCAGCCAAAATGTGAAGACAAAGAAAATTGTCACAAATGAAAGAAATGGAGGAAAGCAAACTACTAGATATAGAGTTCAAAACCACGGTTATAAGGTTACTCAAAAATCTTCTAGAAACCTCCAAGAAATTTAGCGAGACACTCAAGGATATGAAAAAGGACCAATCAGAAATTAATCATACACTGACTGAAATAAAAAATAATATACAGAGATCCAACAGAAGACTAAAGGATCCCAAGAATCAAGTCAAAGATTTGAAATACGAAGAAGCAAAAGACACTCATCTGGAAAAAAAAAAAATCCAAAATTATGAAGATAGTGTAAGGAGCCTCTGGGACAACTTCAAGCGTACCAACATTTGAATTATGGGGGTGCCAGAAGAAGAGAGAGAGCAAGATATTGAAAACCTATTTGAAGAAATAATGACAGAAAACTTCCCCTACCTGGTGAAAGAAATAGACTTACAAATCCAGGAAGCACAGAGAACCCCAAACAAGAGGAATCTAAAGAGGACCACACCAAGACACATCATAATTAAAATGCCAAGGGCAAAAGACAAAGAGAGAATCTTAAAAGCAGCAAGAGAAAAACAGTTAGTTACCTACAAGGGAGTACCCATACGACTGTCAGTTGATTTCTCAACAGAAACTATGCAGGCCAGAAGGGAGTGGCAAGAAATATTTAAAGTGATGAATAGCAAGAACCTACAACCAAGAGTACTCTACCCAGCAAAGCTCATTTAGAATTGAAGATCAGATAAAGAGCTTCACAGACAAGAAAAAGCTAAAGGAGTTCATCACCACCAAACCAATATAATATAAATGGTAAAGGGTATTCTTTAAGAAGAGGAAGAAGAAGAAAAAGGTAAGATAAAAATTATGAACAACAAAGTGACAACAAATACATATCTATCAACAAGGGAATCTAAAAGTCAAGTGAATAAAAAATCTGATGAACAAAATAAACTGGTGAATAGAATAGAATCAGGGGCATAGAAAGGGAGTGGACTGACAATCTTCAGAGGGAAGAGGGTGTGGGGGTGCGGGAAGAGATTAGACAAAAATCTTACACCTATGGACGAGGACAGTGTGGGGGTGGTGAGGGCCTGGGGTGGGGTGGGAACTGGGTGGAGGGGAGCTATGGGGGGGGAAAGATGAACATCTGTAATAATCTGAATAATAAAGATTTATTAAATAAATAAATAAATAAATAAATAAATAAATAAATAAAAGTGTCTGACACCAATCTCTCCCCACCCCCACCCTGGTTGTGGCTCCTGGAGGCTGTGAGGCTACAGGCAGGAATGCACAGGCATGGGGGAAGCAAAGTGATCCATGGTGACAGTTCTCTGTCCTGTCTGGGTTCCCCCCCCCACATCCTCTCCTGCAAGACACAGGCTTAGGGGTCTATAGACGTATCTAGAAGGGTCTGAGAGGTTATCATCTTCCCATGGTGAGGGTGTGCAGTGGGCATAACCTGGGCCGACTGGGAGCATTGACAAGGGAATAGAGTCCTGGGGTGTTAAAAAAGCCTGTTACTATGGCCTCTCCACCCAATTTTCCAGCTTGGCCTGGGTTCCATCTGGTCTGAAACAAACAGCCAGTGTCAAGACCCTGCAATCATGGGTCCTCAGCTGAACCCATGATCCCCCATAGATCTAGACAATACTCACAGAAGACCCTCATTGCCATGTGCCTGGGATCATTTTTGTCTAGTGGCAATGAAATGTCACTCCTTGACTGTCACTACTGGTTTGGTTGAAAATCATA
>NW_005871089.1:4785291-4805093 GCF_000147115.1 Myotis lucifugus | reverse complement strand
TGCATTTCCTCAGCATGTGTAGTCAGAATGCACAGTGATAGGGACCAGGAGGATCCTTACAGGTCATTTTGCCCACTGTTTCTCAACCCTTTAAACTTCTCCTTCCCTTTGATAAACACAAAAACCTCACACTTGCTTTTAGTGTTGGGTGACATTTTTAAATGAATTTAATGCTATGGTTATAGTAGGCTGAATAATGGCCTCCAAAGATATCAAGTCCTAATCCCTGGGATCTGTAAATGTTACTTTATTTGACAAAAAGGGTCTTTGCAGATGTGATTAAGGATCTTGAGGTGGGGATATTACCCTGGATTATCTTGTGGACCCTAAATACTATCTCATGTATCCTTAGAAGAGAAAGGCAGAGGGAGATGTGACATACACAGAGGTAAGACAATATGACCATGAAGGCAGAGATAAGGAGGCAGAGGTAAGGAGACAAGCCAAGGAATGCTAGCAGCCACCAAAACTTAGAAGAGACAAGGAATGAATTCTCCTCTAGAGCCTCTGGAGGGAGTGCTGATGTGCTAAAATCCCTAACTTCAGCCTTCTAGGCCCCAAACCATGAGAGAATAAATTTCTGTTGTTTTAAGCTACCCGGTTTGTGGTCATTTGTTATAACAGCCACAGGAAACTAATACAATGATTTAAAACAAATCACATCTAATACAATGATTTAAAACAAATAAGCTCCTTGCGAATCTCAAAAGTCACCCTTGGAGGTATTGACAGTCCCCAGGATGACTCATGCACCCAAATTAAAGGGAAGAAAATGGGTCCAAATAAAGGTAGGAACTTGTCCAAGGTCACAAAAGCAGTTATAAGCAGAGACAGGACTAAACCCAAGAAACTCAACTCTCAGTACTCCCATGGCCCCAGGTCACCTCTTCCCACCTTTTATTCTCCTATCTGGGGAGAGGGGAGGGTCTAGAAAGGTCTGAGGAGGCAGAAAAGTGAGATTGGAGCCAGGGTGGGAAGAACCTGGAACAGAACACCCTAGGGCTGGAAACTTATACAATAGGTGAAGATGTTCCAATATTTTTCTTACTAAACAGTAACTTCCAGAGACTGTGAGAAATATCAAATCTGGTTAATAAAGCCTTAAGGAAAAAGCCGTGTTTATAGATGGTATTCTTTATAACCTGTTATTTAACCTATTAGGGCACTTGTCAGTCAAGAGAAGCATCTTGTGGGGAAACAGTGCAGAGGGGAGGCCAGAGGGGGCAGGCTAGGGAGTGGGGAAAGCCAGGGCCAGGGCTGTGAGAGGGATGGAGCACCAGCCTCAGACGCCTCAGAATCCTCAAACTTCTCAGCTCCGCTGAAGACTGGCCCTTGCATGAGCAGATGTGGGCAGATGTAGGCAGGCCTTAGCATGTATACAGATTACATGCATGTGTGCTCATAAGTACACACTCGACCCAGTCATATACACACATAATGTACACACACAAGGAGGGCTGGAGCCAAGCCATAATTTGTCAGTTGCCCTTTGGGTTTCACTTTGTCCAAAAGCCAAATGGAGCATGTTGCCATGATTTGTTCGCCTGCTATCACAGCTCTTGAATGACCCTAGATCCCCAACATGAGGATATAACGTTGCTGGGAATCATACAGCTTCCTCTCTCAGAGGTCTGCTGCGGAGCCTACCAAGGGCTCCCTCTGGGCCGGAATCCCACTCTTCTCCCTTACTCACTGTGCTAGAGCCCTGGCATAGGAAATGCAGGCCCAAATCCCCAGGCACAATCACCAGACTCAAATGTTCTCGGATTTAGGAAATACTTGTTTCTAACTATTTTTAATGAGACAGAAACATTTTCTGCCTAGAGGGAGAGAGAGTCCAGTGCAGCAGCTGACCTGGGAAGTGGAGTGACCCAGGACTAGTCTTGCCCTCCTCCCTTAAAAGCTTGTATGGAGATAGCCTGGGTTAGGGCAAAGGGTGGGGAGGGGGTGCAGCACCTACACACAGCCCACTCTCCATTCTGCTATGTTGGGTGCTCACTGTCCACAGGTCTGTCTGCCAGGCTGAGAGCCTTGGGGACTGTGTTCAATTCACCCTGACCACTGCATTGCCAGGCTGACCTGGACCAGAACATACCTAGTGAGTCCCTATCTTGGGAAAAGTGAGGGGATGCCTATCAGGGGCCCCCAAGTTCCACACAGACACTTCACTAGAAGCTCCCCGAGGTCCCTTCCCCTCCAGAATTTTACATTTTCAGTCCCTCCTGGTGACAAATGATGGACATCGATTTGAGCCAGTTACTAAGCCCCAAAACTAAATGTTGGGGAAGGTGGGGAGCAGCAGGCCTCATGGAGACTGGATGTGACTCCTACACCACAGCCCCCCTCGTGGCCTCTCTTCTCTGCTGGCAGAGATTGGCAGCCTCCTTTCCTCATGCTAGCCTTCTCCACTGGCCAGAACCTTGTCCATGGGCTCCAGGGTTCCTTCTGCCAAGAGCTCTCTACTTTTTATTGGGTTCTAGGTGTTTAAATCTAAGGGAAGGATATTAATTGGCCAGGCTTGGGTTATGTACCTGTCCCTTTGGGTGGGGACTGGGGTGGGAGGCGGGGCTGAGGTGGGGTGGTTTAGTGATTGGCAGGTCCCTGAGAAGCAGGAAGAGGGGCTAAGCAGACAAAGCAATGGAGATGTTATATTACCTATAATATTTCCTCCTCCTCTGAGCTGGAAGAAGCCAGAAGAGGGGGTCTCTAGGTGGGAAAGAGGTACAGGTATGTTACATACAGAGACTGTCACTTCTACTTCCCAGTCTCCCACTGGATCAGCTCTGAAATCCTCTCTTTGGCATTTAAGTGCCTTTTCAACTCCTCTCCCATGCCCTTACCTCTCCGACTCCTCCTGTCCCAAACCCTCCCTCCACTCATAAGCACAGAGCAGAGTGGTTATGAGCCTAGTGTCTGGAGCTAGACTTTCTGGGTTCAAATCCCAGCCTTGCCACTTACTAGCTAGTGACTTAACTTCTCTGTACCTTAGATGTTGTGAGAATAAAGTACATTCAGCCCTGCAAAACCACTTGGACTAGTGCCTAGCACACAGGCAGCCCTCAGGAAGTATTAGCCTTTGGTTCTCACTGGCCCCATCTAGCTCTACATGCCCCTCTTCTTGTCTAAACCTTCCCCATCCTAAGGCTCCCCTGACCACTGCACCACTCTAGACCCTCCTCATGGCAGAATCTCCATGGCACTCAGGTTGGGCATCTGTGGGGAAGACTCATTTCCCCAACTGGTCCAGGCTCCCTTCTTTTGGCGACACTGTCCCCAAGAGCACTCTAGCAGGTCTAGGCACCCCAGTGTCAGGAAAAACTTGACTCTCCTCCCCTGCAGGTCAGGAAGCACTGGAAAGAAAAAGCTATTAGTGACCCTGGAGACCAGCACTAATGGGAACCAGTAGAGCTAAGCAGGCATGGCCCCTCTTCCCAGCTGCCAGTGCCCCTGGGAGCAAGGAAGTCCCTGTACCTGTGACATCACACCTTCACCCATAAAAATAGCCAACACAACTTAGCAGCCTCGGTTCAGCCTGCTCTGTGCGGTGACAGTTATGAGTGTGAGTCAGCCCCTGCCGGATGGATGGCATGCCTTTTTTCTGACCCAGCACAGGGAGATGTTCATCCATTGGTAGAGTTCACTGAAACCGGGAGAGACAGGAGAAGCAACAAGACAGACAGAAGCAGAGACCAGATTTTCTAAATTTAATTCTGGAAACTGGAGCTTGGCTGCTGTGGGCCTCTTGCTCTGGCTCTGGATCTGGGCCTCCACTCCTGCTCCTGCCTTCATTCCTCCCTCCCTGAGCCTGTCTTGGCTGAGGGCATGCTCAGGGCTGTGGTCACTAGGCAGGAAAAAGGCAGCATGGCAGGGGTTTGAGGAAGATAAACACAGATTAGTCAAGGACCGTTAGACCCAATTACATCCCCAGAGAACCTGGCAGCGACATGATTTAGTCTTTGGGCCCCTAAACCAGACTTGCTGGACTCTACTGCCTCCCACAGGATCTCCTCTGGGCTCTGGCCACAGAGGGCCCCTGGGTGCCCCTCTCAACTCTCTGAGTGAATGAGGATCAGAGGGGGTGCCTCCCAGTCCTTCTGTGCTCAGCAAATAGCCTGGGATGAGCAGGGGCATCCCTATGCCTTCCAACCTGGGGGGAAACAGGCAGTGACAACTAGCAGTCTCGGGCCACTTTGGGTCCAGGGCTCCCAATCTCTCTGTTCCCTAGTATCTAGAAGGTTAGAAACAGCAGTGGCCTGAAGAAGCACTCAGGATAGCCCAGAGTGTGAGTGTGAGTGTGAGTGTAAGTGTGTGAGTGTGAATGTGTGAGAGTGTGTGAGTATGTGTGTGAGTGTGAGTGTGGGTGAGTGTGTGAGTGTGTGTGAGTGTGATGAGTGTGTGAGTGTGAGTGTGAGTGAGTGTGTGTGTGTGAGTGTGCGTGTGTGAGTGTGTGTGTGTGTATGAGTGTGTGTGTGTGAGTGTGTGTTTGTAAGTGTGTGTGTGTGTGAGTGTGTGTAAGTGTGTCTGTGTGTGTGAGTGTGAGAATGTGTGTGTGTGGGAGAGTGTGTGTGTGTGAGTGTGTCTGTGTGTGTGTGTGAGTGTGAGAATGTGTGTGTGTGTGCGCACACACGCACACATGCACAGACAGTTTGGGAGTCTGCATGTGCTCAGAGGTGAGTATGTGACTGAGCCTGGATGTGAGTGCTCAGTGGTGACGTTGAGTAGCTGCTGGTAGTATATGGTGGGAGGGTGTCTATGTGTGTGCCTACAAGTGAAAGCTGAGGAGGTTTGCTAGAGGGAGTGAAGGAGGCTCCCCACACATGCTAACCTTCTTTATTCTTTCCTTGTTGTTGTTAATACTCACCTGAGGATATTTTTCCACGTTGATTTTTGTAGAGAGTGGAAGGGAGGGAGGAAGGGGAGAGAGAGAGAGAGGAGAGAAACATCGATGTGAGAAAGATACATAGATTGGTTGCCTCCTATAAGCACCCCCACCAGTGCCAGGGATTGAACCTGCAACCCAAGTATGTGCCCTTGCCCGGGAATCATACCCATGACCCTTCAGTATGTGGATCAATGTTCTAACCACTGAGCATGCCATCCAGGGCTAACCCCCTTTATTCTTTTTTTTTTTAAATACATTTTATTCGTTTTTTACAGAGAGGAAGGGAGAGGGACAGAGAGTCAGTAACGTCGATGAGAGAGAAACATCGATCAGCCGCCTCCTGCACACCCCCCACTGGGGATGTGCCCGCAACCCAGGTACATGCCCCCGACTGGAACCGAACCCAGGACCCCTCAGTCCACAGGCCGACGCTCCATCCACTGAGCCAAACCGGCCAGGGCCCCCTTTATTCTTATATCCCACTTCTGTCCCTTCTGGCAAAGTGTGGGGCCTCATTACAGAATTATTTTTTCCATCAGAAAATTTGCTGAACCAAAATGCTGTTTGGCTTCAGCAAAAATTAAGCCCATTTCCTTTCCCAGAGCTCACCCTGGAGGAAGGGTAGTGAGGAGCCCAGGTCCATGGGAGGCCAAATGGGGACCTTTAATTGGCAGGGGAAACCCTCCATGGCTGCCCAGCGAGCAGCCTCAAGCCCAGGAGGGGCTCACTCCTGCCTGCCTTTGTGCCACCTCTGCCTGGAATTTCTGCCTTGCCCACCTGCTGAACAACTACTCCGCCTTCATGGGTCTGTGCACCTCCCATCTCTGCAAAGCCATCTGATTCCCTTCTCCGCCTGATGCCACAGGACCCACATCTTGTCCTGAATCCTCTGATGGTGACTCCAAACCTCTCCCCACAAACTGGTGTCTCCTTGCAGAGAAGGTTTTATTCAATTCTCTAACCCTAGGGTCTAACACACAGTAGTGACTTTTTAATAGTTAACACATATTAGTCACCTACTATGCACCAGGCACTTTACAAGGAGCCTCTTTCATTCCTCAAAGACCTATGAGCTCAGTTTCCTTTAGCATTCCCGTTTTATAGAGGCAACTGAGAGTCACAGTGGCCATTAGAGGAGGTGGGCAGTGAAGCCACATCTGTTTGCCATTGCAACCTACGGTCTTCACTGTTACCTTGTGCTGCCTCCCTACAGAGAGGAGGCTCTGGGTTCAAGGTCAGGAGGCCCAAGGTCTATCATGACCATGTCCTTAGTTCTTTGTCACTTGAGGCCTTGGCTTCTCCATCCATGAATGGATGCTTCCAGCTTTAAAGATATATGCCAGTAGCCCGAAAGGCAATGATTGACATCTTGTTTCAAAGGTTGTTCTCTCAGTTTTAATTCCAGCCTCTGTCTGTGGCCCCTGGAAACCTGGCTTGGGGTCTCAGACACTGCGGCTCAGTTCCCACTCTGCCCAGGCACCTCTGTGTGGCCTGCACCATTCAGCCTTGGGTCCGGTGTCTAAGGCCAAGGGGAACCAGCTGAGCTGGATCCAGAGCTGGCCTCCAGGGCTGCGAGACAGGCACCATCGACTACAGAGACCCTCCCTTTCTCCTGTCTCTAAGGGGCCTGTCACCCTGAGTGTCCCTAAAGCTCAGGCTGAATCCTGCACAGTCTCCCAGCCCCTCTAGGGGAGCCAGAAAGCCAAGTTCCTAGCTGGGTGGGCAGGACTATGGGAGGCAGTGCCCAGGTGCTGGCTGACTGAGTGCCCAGCTGTGCCCACACCACCCCCAGGCTCACCCAGACAAGCCTGCTCACACCACCCAGGCCCAGACAAAGGAGCTCTGGGAGAATGAATCAATGGGCCCTGAGCCAGTGGCACCTAAACAATTCCAACAGGGCATGACTCTCTCTTCCTCTCCCTCCTCTCCTCAGCTCCTTGTTGTCTTCTTCTTCCCTCTCCCCACTCCCTAGCCTTCTCTTCTCTTGTTTTCCTCTCTCCCACACAGCTGCCTTGTAAGAACTCCTGAGGATAGATACTCACAGCCTCTAAGCAGAGGAAGGCTACAGGGTTGCAGCTGTGCTGTTTGTTCTCAATCAGAGAAATTCTCCCTGGAGACAGACAGCCTGACTCAGGTTACCTAAACCCCCATCTGTAGGGACCATGACCTTCTCATCGGCCTTTAACCTCTGATTAAAGTCTCAAACACATCCGGAGTACAGTCATCCACCACACACACACTCACACACACGCACACACACGCGAGCTCATGCACGCATACATGCATGTGTACAACAGGCACACCCCACCTGATTAGACTACAGGCTAAGTGGATGTTCAAGAGATGGAAGGGTGGATGATACCATGAGTGGACAAACAAGACTGGCTTTGCAGGTGAAGAGGTGATGGGTTGTAGGCTGGCAGTGAATGGGGGAACAGTCGGTAAATGGAAAGATGAAAACAAGTGTTTTGTGTTGTTAGTACATGGAGGTGCCAATGAACCCCCTGCAGGCGAGGCTGATCACATCCTCACACAGTGCTCATGATGTGCCAATGTGTGTGCGGGAACCAAAAGGTTGGCTAAAAATTCATTACTGGTCAACTGGGGCAGCTTCCGTGATCCAGGTGATGTCCGAATAATCTCAGGTCAACAGGGTTGAAGGGTGACAGAAATTCAGTAAAGATATAAAGGCCACAGATGGGTGACAGGTTAGCCTAGAGTAGGACCTGGCAAACTTCTCTAGAAAGGGGCAGATAGTAAATAGTTTAGGCTTTGCAGGCCACACAATCTCTGTTGTAACTACTCTACTCTGAGGCTGTAACAAATAAGCAGCCATAGATAATAGGTAACAAATGAATCGGCTGTGTTCTATTAAAACTTTATCTAGGGTGCTGAAATTTGAATTTTATGTAATTTTCTCATGCCATGAAATATTACTCTTCTTTCATTTATTTTCAATCATTTGGAAATATAAAAACCATTTTTAGCTCACAGGCTGTACAAACACAGGAAGTGGCTGGTTTGGGCCTGTGGACTGTAGTTTGTTGACCCCTGGGGTAGAGGGTGCCTGAAACAGAGCAGGTCCCAGAGGGAGGCAGATGCATGAGGCCATCAGACAGTAAATCACACGGCCAACCCCCTGCCCAACACCAGCTCTAATTTAGGGTCACCCAGGGGTCTTCTGATGATCTTCTCTTGTAAGATGCTTTTAAGGGATAAGATAGACCCCTCGGAAGTTCTATTTCTCACTGTGAATTACTAAGCCAGCATCTCTGATGATAATTTGACTTCCCATGTTGCTTGCCTACTGGGAGAGACCCTGTTCTGCCAAGGCAAACATCCGCTCCACTTGAGTAGCATTTCTTATTACAAATTAATAAGTTGGCATCAGGGTATGTATACAAGCGTCAGTCCCTGTGAGCTTGGTAAATGTGAGTCTGACAGAGAGATCAATCTCCTTAGCACCGGCTCCCCAAAGCAGATTCTGCAGCTCTAAGGCTGGCAGCCGAGTCCTTGGTACCTCCCAAGGCGGTACCACCTTGAGGAGCCTCCAGGTTACCAGGCAGGCTGATGGTGAGGAGTCACTGTACTGTGCTCCACTGCCAACCTTTCCATTGTGTGGGGAGCTGGCTGAATGAGTGGCTGGATGTGGGAGGAGGACTGGCTAACTGGGTGAGTGAGTGAAGGGGTAGATGATAGATGGGAACTGGTGGGTGGGAGGATAGGTGAATGGGTGGACCCGATCTACAGATTTGTGCACACCAGAAAGAGTGGCCCTGGTGGGCACTGAGGGGAACAAGGCAGCCACGTGTGCCCCAAGAGTGAAAGGTAGAGCCAAGAATTAACATGTGTTAAGCACCTGCCACATGTAAGCACTGAACACAGGGCAGTTCCCTCTCCCCTTGTCTCTTTTGTCCCCTCTCCCTGCCCTCATGACCTTATGCTCATGAGATTGACCTTCACAGGCCTTACCCAGGCCCTTCTGGCGCAGTTACTAACTTAGAGACAACTCTCTTATGTTCTGAGGGCTTTCAGGAGCTGGGGTCTCCTCCCACACCCTCTCAGCACCTCCAGCCCTTCGTTTATTTGCAGTAGATGCAAAGTGTTTTTGCCCCAAACCTTACTTGCTGGGGCAAAACCCATCTCAGTAGAGATTTTGCAACAATTTAGGCTTCCAAAATAGGTTCCAGCCCGCCCTCTGGCCTTCTCTCCCCTTCCCTCCTTCATAGCAGCACTGTATCTGTCCCTGCATTTGGCCCATTATGCGTCAGACTCAGAAGCCCCCTTTCCTTCAGGAAGCCCTCCCTGATTGTTCCCAGGTGAGCCCAATCTCCTACAGAATGTTGCCTGAACTTCATAATTCTACACAGAGAGACGCAGCAGGCTGTTTTTCTGTGTGTGCATGTTGGGGGGCTGCTCTGAGGCTTCCCCATCTCTTCCATCAAGCTGAGATGGCATGAGCCCCCATAAGTGCTAAACAGCAACCAGCACAGGCTGATTGCTCCATCTTAAATGTGGAACCGTTTAATTTTCCCACGAAGATTCCCTTTGTGGATGCGCTAAGGGAGCATGGCGGGCCCATCAGAGGAGGGAACCACCAGAAAATAAACACCAAACTGGCCATTATTACCCTTTTTGTTGTTAATTTATCCCCTGTGTGGCTTCTGCTAGGCTCCAACATGACAAATAAACCCAGAAATCAACTCCCCACTCCTCAAACTTGATCTTCAGCAAGGAAGAGCTCAGTCTGCGGCATCATTTAGCAGAAGCCCGAGTGAGAAAATATGAGTCTGAGGGCTTTCAGGAGCTTGTGAACAAACAAGCCTCCAGTCATGAAACCAGTAGCGGCTGAGTGTTCCCGCCGCCGTCAGCTCTGTTTCCAAGCAATTAAAAGGCAGAGAGAAGAGAGAGAACAGCACCCCCCTCCTCCTGTGGGGCCAGGAGGGAGGTTCCCAAGGGCCTGCTGCTGCCCTCAAGACCCTTGTAGCTGGTGCCAGGGCAGGCCTGGCAGGCAGGAGACCTGGTCTGCCTGGCCCCGGGCTGCTGGGAGATCATCAGGCATAGTTTTTGCCTCTTGGCGTTAGTTTCTTCATCTTTAGAATGAGCATAACTCCTGTGGGTTTCTCACGTATTTGTGAGAATCAGACAAAATAAAAGGTGAGAAAGGGTTTGAGAAAGGTAGAGGTTTGTGAGGGTGATTGCTGGACTTGTGTTTAGCCAAAGGGCTTCTGGGAGGGTGCATCCCTGAGACCTCCCTTCCTGTTCAGTCTCCACCCCTGCCCATTGTGCAGATGCCGAAAGTGAGGCTCAAGGAGGTTGGATCTGGCCCAATGTCACTTTCCAGAAATCAAGCCATATTCTGCCAGACACAGAAGCCTGCAGCCTCCCCACCCCACCTTGCAGTCGGAGCATTGTCTGGCAAACTGTGACCAGATAGCTGAGGCAAGTGAGAGCTGTGGACCGAGCCAGTGCAGGAGTGTGTTGGCAACTTGGGCCTGGTTCACCGGGCTGACGTCCAGGAGAGATTGGGCAGCTCACAGAACAGCACCAGCCAGGATGCTTGGACTAAAGCGACCCTCGTCAGAGCCTAGAAGCATTGGTTCTCTGGCCCCTCAAATCCCAAGAGGGTCCATTATGGGCAAGGACATTGGGGACCCTGAAATGACAAGACATGGTCTGTGTCCCCAAAGGGCTTCCAGTTTGGTGCTGGCAACAGACTCATGGGCAACCTCCATCCAACCTCCGGCCTTGGATGGAGCATCCCCTGCCCCAAACGTCACATTGGAGACTCCAGAAATGCTAGAAGTGAGAGCCACAGTCACTGTACTTGACTCCGAGCCCCGTGCTCCTCCTGCTCTCTTGGGCCAGCCCTCCCACACGGCTCCATCCACCCTCCTCTCCAGGCACATGGTAGTGAGGGAAGCAGGCACACCTGCCCTCTTGGAGCTTATACTCAAGAGAAGGCAGAAAGGCATTGAGCCAAATGAAACAGGATATTAAAAGGTGATAAGTACTGTGAAAAAATTAAGCAGTAAATGGTGTTAATGGTTTTAAGTCAGGCCATCTAATTTAATCCTTAAAATACCCCTCATTTGACAGTTGAGGAAACCAAGACCCTAAAAAGTGAAGTAACTTGGCCCAGGTCAGACAGTGAGGAAGGGAGGTGTTTGGATTTGAACTGGAACGTTCTGATGGGGGAACTCTGCTCTGAACTACCAGGCAACCATAACTCCAAAAGACCCCACAGCAGACAGAAAGCAATCTGGTTCCAGCAAGGAAGCTAGCAGATCGAGAAGTTCCATTTATTCTGTGCAATCAGGAAGGCTTCATGTAGGAGGTGGCAGATGTGTTGGGCCTGGGGGAGGGTGCTGGTGCGGGCTAGGGCTGCCTATTTCTCTGCCTTCTCTCTGCCTGGATGACCAGCTACATTCTCTCAGCCAACGTCTGCCTTCTGATTTGGCTTGGGAAGCAAGCATAGACAAGAGGTCCCTTGCTGTGCCAGTCTCTGCCAGGCCCACAGCCAGCTCAGCCTGTGGCTCCTCCTGGTTATCCGTTCAGCTGAGGAGCTTCCAACCCTGAACTCTGGTCATCAGCCTGCTGGCCCAACAGAAAGGCTGCTGGGGAAGTTTGGTTGACAAAATGTGGAGTAGGGAATTGATTTTTTTTTCAGCTACACAGCCATAAATGTAAACTGGAAGATACATTTCTTCCTTTATGGAAAACAATCAAAAACACAATATAAGTTTATGGAGAGAATGTCTTTCTTACACAGGATATTTTCCCCAAAACACTTGGCAGTCTGAAGCCACTTCATTCCAGAGATAAGTAATCGGTGGAAGAGAAAGGGTGGGGAGAGACAGCTGATGGTTTTCTGAGCAGAGGCTCTAGTCAGTTAGGACCTCATTTCTGGCTCCACTGAGACCCAGGGCAGTCTAAGATGAGCCCAGGGACCTGCAGTCCACCTTTGGCACCCAGAGCACAGGCTGGGTAGTCACACTAATTTTTTCAGTGCAGCTTCCCTGGCAGCTCCTCTGTACCAGGCCCTGAGCTGGGAGCTGTGGACAGAGATCAGATTAGATCCTCACTCTTGAAGAGCCGGCCAGCCAGCAGGGAAGGCAGATACTTAGACAATTGATGCTATCAGCAAAATGAATTAAGAGTACATGGATGTCTTTTTTTTAAATCTTTATTGGGGAGCAGAGCCCCACCCCCACCTTGGCCTTTCTGCCAATGCTCATAAAACCATCGGTTGTCTCTCCCCACCCCTTCTCTTCCACTGATTACTTATGGCTGGAATGAAGTGGTTTCAGACTGCCAAATGTTTTGGGGAAAATATCCTGTGTAAGAAAGACACAGTCCCTCCATAAACTTGTATTGTGTTTTTTACTGTCTCCCATAAAGGAAGAGATGTATCTTTCAGTTTATATTTACCACTGAGATTATTATAAATGTTCCCCTTCCACCCCTCCCCCCAACAGCTCCCCATCCACCCAGTTCCTGCCTTGCCCCAGCCTTCACCACCTTATTGTCTGTGTCCATGGGTAATGCATATACTAGTATGCATATAAGTCCTTTAGTTAATCTCTTCCTGCCTCCCCCGTTCCCTCTCCCTCCCCCCCCAAGATTCGTCAGTCTGTTCCGTTTTTCCATGCCTCTGGTTCTATTTTATTCATTAGTTTATTTTGTTCATTAGATTCCTTGTTCATTTTTTATTTTTAAATTCAATTTGTGGACGAAAGGGGCGACATGCTAACCTGACAAGCTCAGGGAAGGCCTGCATGGTGGTCTTGCAAACTCAGAGACCTAAAGTAATCACAAAGGATGGTCTGAAATTAAACTTTAACTAAAAGCAGTTATGGCGGGCAGTTACGTCCTAGGCCGGTATCTTCACTGACAAGGTCAACCTTTACCTTAACTGAGCCTATCTGTCTTTTTGCATCTATAATAACATACCCTTGAAATGTCTGGGTAACTTGTAACTTCCCTTTTTCTGGAGCCCCTTGGGGCACAACCTAATGTGCTGGGCGCCAGGACAGATACCACAAATTCCTTCATTGTTACCATGTTAATTGTTCCTGCACCCACCTAAGTATGTGTCTATCATTTTACTTTTTATCCAATCCCAGGGGTTTCCTCCCTCCACGCCCCTGCTTTGCTTTATCCCACTTCCTTAATCTATCACCAATGAATTTCATGTAACCCACCTACGTCCCTCCTTTGATTGGAATGTATAAATACAAATGTAACCCGCCAATCTCCAGAGCATTATCTCAATTCGTTGAGGTTCTGCTTCCTGGCATATGTCGACGGTTTGGCTCAAATAAACTCACAATTCGTTGAGGTTCTGCTTCCTGGCATATGTCGACAGTTTGGCTCAAATAAACTCACAAAAATACTTTACAGGTTTCAATGGTTTTTTTACGTTAACAAATTGTTGACATATATGTATTTATTGCCATTTTATTGCTTATATTTCTTCTTCTTCTTCTTCTTCTTCTTCTTCTTCTTCTTCTTCTTCTTCTTCTTCTTCTTCTTCTTCTTCTTCTTCTTCTTCTTCTTCTCCTTCTTCTCCTTCTCCTTCTTCTTATTCCTTTTCCTCTTCTTCTTCTTCCTCTTCAAGAATACCCTTCAGCCAAGAGACATATGAAAACATGCTCAAAGTCACTAGTCATCTGAGAGATGCAAATAAAAACGACAATGAGGAACCATGTCACACCTGTCAGAATGGCTATCATCAACAAATCAACAAACAAGTGCTGGTGAGGATGTGGAGAAAAAGGAACCCTCTTGCACTGCTGGTGGGAATGCAGACTGGTGCAGCCACTGTGGAGAACAGTATGGAGATTCCTCAAAAAACTAAAAGTGGAGCTCCCATTTGACCCAATAATCCAACTTCTAGGAATATATCCCAAGAAATTAGAAACACCAATCAGAAAGGATATATGCACCCTTATGTTCATAGCAGCACAATTTATAATAGCTAAGATTTGGAAACAGCCTAAGTGCCCATCAGCAGATGAGTGGATTAAAAAACTGTGGTACATCTACACAATGGAATACTACACTGCAGTAAAAAGGAAGGAACTCCTACCATTTGCAACAGCATGGATGGACCTAGAGAGCATCATGCTAAGCGAAATAAACCAGTTGGAGAAAGATAAATATCACATGATCTCACTCATTTGTGGGATATAATGAACAACATAAACTGATAAACAAAAATAGATCCAGAGACAGAGAAGCATCGAACAGACTGTCAAATCTCAGAGGGAAGGCAGGGGAGGGTGTGAGGAGGGGTAGAGATCAACCAAAGGACTTGTGTGCATGCATATGAGCATAACCAATGGACACAGACACTAGGGGGGTGAGGGCCTGTGCTGGGGGGGGGCAGGGGCAATGGAAGGAAAAGGAGACATATGTGATACCTTAATCAATAAAGAATTTAAAAAAATAAATTAAATTAGAAAAAGATACCCTTCAACATTTCATGTAATACTGGTTTTGTGATGATGAACTCCTTTCGCTTTTTCTTGTCTGTGAGGCTCTTTTCTGACCTTCAATTCTAAATGATAGCTTTGCTGGTAGATGTCTTATTCGTCACTCCTTTGTGTCTTTTCTTAGCCTCTCTGCACTGTACTCCAGGGCACCCAGCTAGGCACCTGCTGGGACTGCTCAATAAAGCATATCCTCTGAGTCACTGAGGCAGGCCCAGAATTTGATGGCTCAGAACAAAATGCATCTTATCCCCTAGAGCAGAAGCCACTTTGGCTCAACTGCATTTAAGGATGGACAGTTCTATGCCAGCTCAGCGTCCACCTCAAGCACCTAAAATTTATCTTTCCACTATCTTTCTGATGCCACAGGTGCCAGTGGGCTCATGAGCAAGTACATACAGGAAGGCAGAGGAGTGAACATCAGCTGGGCCAGCCCCCAACCAGCGGGGTTTGGAGCCAGTGGGTCACTTGTTCCAGTCTTCCATCTTTAAGGCAAAGAGTTTGGGAGGTGCCAGGGGAGCAGAGCCCCACCCCCACCTTGGCCTTTCTGCTAATGCTCCTTTTTGTCAGCTTTTCTGCCTTTCTTCTCTCACTCTCCCCACTCCCTCTTTCTACCTCCCAAGTATACCACCGACACCTTCATCCTAGTCTCAAGTTTTGCTTTCAAAGGAACTTAAACTAAGAAGCTTTTCCAACTCCCACTTTCAGATCTCTGCCATGCAATATCTCTGGCCTGCCAAGCACCTCAAGACTTGCTCAACACCTCTATGTTCTCCCGGCAGAGGAGCACAGCCCCGGCTCAGTTAGGGGAGAGAGGACAGTGGCCCCTCCTCCCAGAGCTGTTCCTGCCTTTTCTCCAACTTGACCACAGATAGTGAGTCTTGGGGCTCAATGGATGCAGGTCAGGGCTCAACTCTATCGCAGTGCCCATGTGACCTTGGACAAGTCACTCAACCTCTCAGAGCCCTGTGTTTCTGTCTGTGAAGTGAGGATAATAACACCCATGTTGAAGGGTTGTGGGAACAAAATGAAGTCATGTGTGGAAGGTAGAAGCACAATCCAGCTAAAAACCATGAACCACTGTTTGTATAAATTTTGTCTCCCCAAACAGACTGCCAATCCCTTAAAGGCAAGGGCTTCTTTATTTTTCCTGTCTATCCCACAGCTCCAGCATGGAGCTGGGACATAGGAGGCTCTCACTGAGCACTTTCTGGGCGGAGTGGGAATTGGCCCTGGGCCTCAGGCTCCTCTCAGACCAGCTATGCTGAATGTCTTGGTGACTGAGCATGCCCTGGACTGCATGGAGCTGGCCTGGCCCCTGCCTGGTGCCAGCAGGAAGACATTCAAGCTGGGAATGGAAAGTGAACTGGCCAGAACCTCAGGAGGTGACTTGCTGGCACAACCACCCCCACCCTCCTGAGAAATCCAGATGACAGTCAGTGTAGGGCACTTTCCTCAGCCCTGAGCTCTCTTTGAATAAAGAGGAAAAATTGGCTTCCACTTCAAGCCCAACTGCATCTGACATCTGGCAGCTCAAAGTGAAGTGACTCATGGAATCCTTAGATACAAGGAAGTGGGGGGAGGAGGGGAAGAGAAAAGAAGAAAATTGCAGAGGGAGGGCAGGCAGGCCATGTGGTCCCAGACAGAAGGATTAGCAGCCAGAGTAGAGCACCAATGGTGGTCCCGTGCCCTGGTGGCTGATGATGAGTTGCCTAGCCTTTGTTCTGCTCACCCAGCTTTGGGCCTTGTGTCAGGATCTCTGGCACCAGGCACTGCAGACCTAAAGAGACACAGGTTCCGACCACCCAGGCAAGATATGAAGTGATGCTACTGGTAGTGAGCAGCCTGTCACTTGAGGCATGTAAGAGAAGATGAATGAGCCTTAGTGTTAAAGGCTCTGGTCTAATACCCACATGTGCTTGTCTATCCATGAGATTATCCACTAAGGGCTTGGGAAGGGGCTGGTCTAGGTGATAGATGAAGTCATAGATATTAGGGGGCATCTGATCTCTTGCCTAAAGCCATTTCTCTGTCCATGAAGGTGACAAGGGCAGGCAGAATGGGGTGCAGGGGCCCATCTCTGGCTTCCCCTATAGTCTAGGGCTTGGCGGCCTTCTCTTTTCCAGAATGATTGCTGTGGGGGCAAGGTGGTTGGGGAGGTGTGATTGGAGAGCAGCCTGCCACAGGCTCATGCCCTTAGGGAGCTCAGAGCATGGCAGGGGAGGAGCAGCAGGCCAGTGAAAGAACAGAGGAAGAAACCCTGATTTCACACAATCCCATTAATTTTATCAGAACAGACTCAGGTTGAAAACCCCTAGGGGAAATGAGGGGTCAGCAGGTGAGGGCGATCTTTGAAGACATCTTGGAGGAAGTAGAACTTGGAGCTGGGCCAAGCCATAGATAAAGGCCCAGCCAATATAAGGGAGATGTAGAGAGATGGAAAGGAGGATGGAGGTCATTTGTGGTGCTGGGAGCTGCTGAGCAAATATCTGGAGTAGGATAGAGGCTGGCCTGTGAGGGGTAGAAGCAGCAGTCAAAGGCTCAGGGGTGGGGGTCAGTTTAGGCCTCTCTCAGAGATTTATCTTTTCAGAGTTCCTCCCAGATGGTTGGAAGCATTCTGCCTATTGCTCCCCCAGAAGCATTCTGTCTATTGCTCCCCCAGAGGTAGGGAGGCCGCCCAGCTGCCCTCCCTCCCGGACCTCCCATTTCCCACTGTGACGGTCCTTCTAGCCCAATTATTCCCAAAGTCAGGCCAAAGCAAAGGTTACCTCTTGGTCAACATAGCAGCATAATTGCCAGCATCTCCCCTTTGCATGAGCCAGACAATTTCAATTCGACAAGAGCCCCTGGGTCCTCAGCACCCCTTCCCCACCAAGTTGGAAATTCCCTTCCAAGGCTCCTCTCTAGGAATGCTCCCCAGGCATCCTCACTGCCAGGCCTCATCTCATGCAAATCCCTGTCCTGACCATGCCCTTGCTCTTCATCTCTGGCCAAACTACAGGTCCCCAAAGGGCTGGTGGGAGACCTACAAGGTGTTCCTTCATTCAGCCTTCCTGGAGAGTAGAGGTTGTGCAGGCCCCTGTGCTGGGAGGGGTCACCAGCAGGGGTCTGCTCAGCATCTGCCTTGAGGAGCACCCTCCTGTAGGCATCTTTGCAGAATACCCCGTCCACAGGAACCTCGCCCCTCCAAGCACTGAGGAACTGACTGCTGTCTTTCTTGCTTGTCATAACCTTGCCCTGCTGTTCCCTGTTTGCCTCTCAGGAGGGAACAGTGTGGGATTTAGAGCCCCTGGGCTGTGTGTAAGCTCCTCACCATTAGCTGGATGATCATGGGCAAGTGAAGGAACCTCCTGCATTTGTAAAATGGGGACATGATAGAACCTATTCCCTAGAGTTCTCATGAGCAATAAATGGGTGATATACATTAAGTGCCAAGAATCACACCCACCATGTCACAGGGGTTCAATGTTAGGTGCAATGTTCACATGGTACTATTGTGAGAACCCAGACCCCTCTCCCCACTTGCATCCAGGCTCCTCAAGGGCAGCGCTTTGGAGGCCTGTATGTTTACAGAATGTGTGGTTGGGGGCTACATATGAATGTGTTTGTGATCTGTTTCATTAGTCCCTGAGTCTCATGGACACTTAGGAACAGCCTGAAGGAAAGGGACCAGGACAGGAATGTTTTGAGGGAAGTGGGGACTTGAGGCATCCCACAGGGTTCCTGTTGAGATGCTTGGTAAACCCTGGGATGAGGGCTACTGACAAGGGCAAGGCAGCTTTGGCCTCTTTCAGTACAGGGAGATTAAGGGAATGATATCAAGGGACAGTCAGGCCCTGTGTCCGTCCCTCCATGGGCTCCACAGCCCCTCAGTCCCTGCCTGAGTCAGAGCCCCAGGCCACTTACCTGCCTTGGTGCACACCTGAACTGGAGGTGGAGAACTTGGGGTGCTGCCAGGGAGAAGCCTAGTCAGAGGGTCAGTCTGGGAGCCATACTACAGGGGAGACTCTCACCTGGGAAAAAAAGGGTGCTCCGAGGACAGGTATTCTTGTCTGTTTCCTTCCTGAGATTCCCTCAATGCCCAGGATGGAGCCTGCAAATGGCAGCTGCTCAGTCAGCTTCTGTTAAATGAATAAGTGAATGAAGAAATGAGTGAGTGATTGTGAGCCAAAGTTGGCTTACTAGGTAGGCAGAGCTTGCCCATGGGGCCCTCCCTGAACTCCCCAGAAAATCCCACCTTCCCCAATCCTCCCACCACTTGCATCCCTGCCCCTGGCCCAGCTACTTACTACCCCAGGCCCAACCCCTCTCCCTGACCTACTGAAGCCCATCTCCGCCCCCACCACTGCTGGCTGCTCCATGCAGGCTTCTAGGTAGCCAGGGAAGAAAGCCAACTTGCAGGTTTTCTGTTGTCATTAGCTGTCAGGTATCCTATCTAATTAAAGAGTAATATGCAAATTAATGGTTACTTCACAATAAAGATGGCGCCGCCCACAGCCAATAAGGAGGGAATATGCAAATTGATGTGACAAAGATGACGGTGCTGGCTGGAGCCACGGAGCCGGCCGAAGAGTGGGCAGGAAGGCTTGGCTTCCTGGGTCACTCCAGCGACCAAGGGATGGGGCTAGGGGCGATCAGGCCAGGAGAGGAGGGCAGTTGGAGGTGATCAGGCCAGCAGTGGGGGAAGTTGGGGGCGAGCAGGCTGGCACTGGGGGACAGTTGGGCATGGGCAAGCAGGCCAGCAGGAGAGGCAGTTGGGGGTAAGAAGGCCGGTGGGGGGGCAATTGGGGGTGAGCAGGCTGGCAGGCAGAGTGGTTAGGGGCGATCAGGCAGGCAGGCAGGTAAGCGGTTAGGAGCCAGCGGTCCTGGATTGCAAGAGGGATCCCCTGTGGGATCGGGCATAATCCAGCAGTTGGACATCCCCCAAGGGTCCCAGATTGGAGAGGGTGCAGGCCAGGCTGAGAGACACCCCCCCCCCCCCGGGCCCCAATTTCATGGCCCAGACCACTAGTCAGGGAATAAAGCCTCCTGGAAAAATTTTCAAATACTGGAGGGGGGGGCCAGGCAAGGGGGGAGGGGGACCTCTTAACTGGGGTCCTTCCCTTTGAATCCGCCCCACCACAGAACTATTTTTTTCACTCAGAAAGGTTTTTCCCGAAGTAAAAACTTGGGGAGGGCCTCCCTGTCCCTCCTGGCCCCGCCCAGGCCGGGAAAGCTTTTTTTGTAGCCCCAGCCCTACCTGGGCCCAGGGCTTTTCCTTGGGAAGGCGGAAAGGGAAAACTGAAGGTCAAACCAGGCACAGGCTTTAATTCCGAATAAAAAATTAAGGTTCCTTGTGGAGCAAGGGGGCCAGAAACTTTTTTTACCCACAAAAGGGGGCAAAAGAAAGTGGGTGGGGAGAAATCCTGGAATGAATCTTGGCCAGG
>NW_005871089.1:4784044-4784685 GCF_000147115.1 Myotis lucifugus | reverse complement strand
GGCGCCGCCCACAGCCAATAAGGAGGGAATATGCAACCGAGATGTGACAAAGATGACGGTGCTGGCTGGAGCCACGGAGCCGGCCGAAGAGTGGGCAGGAAGGCTTGGCTTCCTGGGTCACTCCAGCGACCAAGGGATGGGGCTAGGGGCGATCAGGCCAGGAGAGGAGGGCAGTTGGAGGTGATCAGGCCAGCAGTGGGGGAAGTTGGGGGCGAGCAGGCTGGCACTGGGGGACAGTTGGGCATGATCAGGCCAGCAGGAGGGGCAGTTTGGGGCAAGCATGCCAGCAGGGGGGGCAGTTGGGGGCAAGCATGCCAGCAGGGGGGGCAGTTGGGGGCAAGCAGGCCGGCAGGAGAGGCAGTTGGGGGTAAGAAGGCCGGTGGGGGGGGGCAATTGGGAGTGAGCCGGCTGGCAAGGAAAGGGGTTAGGGGCAACCAGGCAGGCCGGAAGACATGCGGATAAGAAACCGTGGTCCTGTATTGCAAGAGGGAACCCCTGTGGGATCGGGCATAATCCAGCAGACCGGCAACCCCCAGGGGATACCCGAATGGAAAGTGTAATATAACAGTTAAAAAAACCTTACCTTTTCCTTTCCAGAATTTTATGATTGAGTAAGCTGTGCGAAAAAAAATTTCCTGGCA
>NW_005871089.1:4748727-4783944 GCF_000147115.1 Myotis lucifugus | reverse complement strand
CAGAGCGCCCAGCCAGGCTCAGACTGCCCTCTGACCCCTGCTCTGCTGGCTCAGTGCCTGGTCCAGAAGAGGCCAAGCATTTCTAACTGGGTCACCCCACACCACCCCCACCAACATGCCTCCACCAGCGATAGCATTTCAGCTGCAATTAAGAAGTTCAAGTTGCAATTAAATATTAATTGGAAACCGTGGGTTGTTTATGTCTCTCTGACCTCAGTCACCAGTGGGCTGGAGTGAGGGGTGGAGGAGGGAAGAAGAGCAGGTGAGAGGAGGAGGCCTTTCAGTGCAGTTAGCATGGGAAGAAGGAATCTCTGAACTGGCCTAGGTTGCATTGGAGCAGATTTCTCCTGGAGTTGGAAGGAATGGCATTAACCAGTTGGCCTTGAATGTCAGAGTCCATGAATTCTTTGAGAGCCTCAGAGCATGGGGATCTATGTGTGGGAGAAGAGAGAGAGAGGAAGAAACTCGTGTAAGAGAACTGATGGCAGACCCGGGCCTGGAGGTAAAGGTAATGGTTGCTTTCTTAGACCCTTGGCTCCCCTTCCCCAGAGGCACTGACAGCAAGTGGGGTGGGCAAAGAACTAGAACCAGGTAGTTCAGCTTCCTCAGAGCTTACAGAGAGGCACTGGGTGCAGGGCAGGGTGGGGAGGAAAGGAGCATGGAGACTTTTAGTATCCTGTCTCTGAAATGGGCCCCATGCTCTCTGGCCCCAGGTGCCTCAGGCCAGGCCCATGGGCAAGCTTTTCACTGATGTTCTCAGGCAAAGGGATTCTGAATTCATAGTCCTCAATCTCCCACCAAGGTTCAGTAATGTTATCTCTACTTTCAGGTGAAGATGTTACGCCTGCTGAGTCCCTTGTGTACATAGAAGCCAAAGTCCCCTTAGCTGTAAGCATCATCTCAGCCTCTGCCTTCAGGTGGCCTCTGCTCCCTCCCTCCCCCCCCTCCCCCCGCATTCCCACACCCTGCCCCGCAATATCTCCTTCTCATAGCTTGCTGCTCTCAGCTGGCCCTTCTAGGTCCAGGGTTCCCTCGCCCTCCAGGAAATCCCCTCTAATTCCTGCAGGCCACCATCTCCTCTGAGATCCTGAACAACTCATGGTTACGGCCCACCATGGACTCAGATTTTATCCTGTCTGTATTGATGATAAACTAGGCTATATGAGTCTAGTTTCCCCAGGGTTTGGTTAGGGCAGGTCCTGGGTTCTCTTCTACCCCCTGATACAGAAATCCGATCTCACAGCACTAGAAGCAAAGATACTGTCAATAAAGCAGGTTCTAGGTGCCAAATTCTAGGTGGTTTTGTGTCCCAAAGCCCCAGAAGCAGTGAGCCACAGTGACTAAAGCTTGGGGTGGGGAATGGAGGAGATGGTTGGGCTCCCTATTCAGAGAATGTGACTACTTCTCTCAGACCAAAGTCGTGTGCAAAATTGTGTGTGTGTGTGTGTGTGTGACATGCCTATGCCTTCATACAGGTGTATGTGCCTGCAGAGTGAAGTCCCATCTTTTATCACATTCTCAAAGGGTTTATTGCATTAATTATGCTTTTCACTCAGCTACTAGTAACAGAAACCCAACTAAAGTTAGCTT
The DNA here is from genome assembly GCF_000147115.1 of Myotis lucifugus. Lineage (NCBI taxonomy): Eukaryota > Metazoa > Chordata > Mammalia > Chiroptera > Vespertilionidae > Myotis > Myotis lucifugus. Next base: position 4,782,354 of record NW_005871089.1, on the reverse strand, counting down.
AAGCAGATTAGAGCTTTATTCTCTCTCAGAAGAAGTCTAGATTTAAGTAGTCCAAAGCAGTACAGCAACTCATGATTATTAGGGACCTGAGTTTCTTCTATCTTTTGACCCACCATCCTTGGCATACAGCTTTCATCCTTGAGGTCCCAAAATGGTTGCTTGAGCTCCAACCATCACCTCTACTTTTTAATCAAGAAGTAGAAATCAGAAGTATAGTGCAAAAGGACATGTATCATCTATCTTCCTCTTAAGGAATATTCTTGAAAGTACATCCTATGACTTCTGACTGGTGAAATCTAGCTACAAGAGAGGCTTGGAAATGTAGTCTTTTAGCTGAGTATCTTGCTACCTGGAATAAAACCGAGGTTCTATTACTAAGACCAAATGGGGAAAATGAGTATCAGACATGTGGTAATTGGGCTATGTCCCAGGCAGCAACCCCCACAAGCCAAATAAGCCCTAAGACGTTGAGTTTGGCTGGCCTGGACAAAGATATTATCTCTTCCAGGAAGGATTGGGCCTGCACACAGTCCCAGGACTGTGCCTGAGCCACCAGCAACCTGTCCAAAGATAGAGGGAGGGCAAAAGATTACCTGAGCAGGTCCTCAGCAGAGCTGCCTCTTAGCTGGACCTGTGACTATGCAGCAAAGAGTTGGTGGGAGGAGGAGTGGCCAGGTGAAGCCTCAGCTGGGAGATGGAGAGGCAGATCAGGGACTTAATTATTTCATTCTTGTATTTGCTGTTTCATTGTGCCTCTAAATTGCGGGCCTCCCAATAGCTCTCCTAGGAGGAGGTGGGTACCATGACTGCCCCGCCTTCCCTAACTCTTTTCTAACGAAACATCTTTGCCTGCCTCTGGCTCCTGCCAGGAGAAGCTCAGGATGCTGCCCAGAGTCTGCAATCCACCCGCTGTTTTAATTAGGAAAGAGGCATCTTCTGAGGATGTCCACGGTGAGGCTGGTAATTAGGGAGCAAACGAACTGCCTGCTCTTTCACAACTGACTTGGGTCTGCTGCACGGGGCTGCCTTGACCTGTGCTGCTTGGAGGCTCATTAACAAACTGGTTTGGAGCAGTTAGGATGGGTCAGGCAGGGGCTAGAATTCAGTGATGGCGAACCTTTTGAGCTCAGCATGTCAGCATTTTGAAAAACCCTAACTTAACTCTGGTGCCGTGTCACATATAGAATTTTTTTGATATTTGCAACCATAGTAAAACAAAGACTTATATTTTTGATATTTATTTTATATATTTAAATGCCATTTAACAAAGAAAAATCAACCAAAAAAATGAGTTCGCGTGTCACCTCTGACACACGTGTCATAGGTTCGCCATCACTGGTCTAGATGATGGGGAAGATAAACCTCCCACCTCCAGCAGGTAGTTACAATTGCAGTAGGGTTGGGAAGAAGAATGCAGGATGGAAGGGGCTGGCGGCTTTAATATGGTGAGTTGATTGGTGGGAAAGATGGAGGAGCCAGAGGAGAAGGAGCCCTGGCCCCTCTCCTGGGGGTCCAGGCTAGGGAGAGACAGAACTCAGCTGCATGGGAGAGGAATAGAGGCACATTCATTTACCCAGTATTTACTGAGCGCCTGCTGTGTGTCAGCCTCAGTTCTAGGTCTGGGGATGCCTCAGTGAACACAGCAAAGGTCTATCTAATAGAGATTATAATCTAGAGATAGAAGGTAAATGAATGAGCAATTAAATGCAAGTGCTATGGAAAAATAAAGCAGGCTAAGGCAATAGGGAGTGATGAGGCACGGGGAGGTTGCTATTTGCTACTGCCTGGTCAGGAAAGGTGCCATGTGAGATGAAATGGAAAAGCAGTCACGGAGGAAGCCTTGAGGGTCATCTAGGCCTGAGGGCTGTAACAGCAGAATGAACAACAAGTGCAAAGGCCCAAAGGTGTGTGTGTGTGTGTGTGTGTGTGTGTGTGTGTAGAGGTGCCCTGCATTTGTTGAGAAGCTGCAAGGAGGCCAATGTGGTTCAAACAGGATGAGAGAAGAGGAAAAGGACAGGAGGGGAGGTCAGGTTGGTGAGGAGAGTGAGGTCATTGAGGGCCTTACAGGCCACAGTGAGGCATAGGATGCTGAAGCTGCTGTAGTGTAGAGAGCAGGCCAGAGAGGGCAAGTGCTCTTTGCAGGAAGAATATTACGGTCACCACAGAAGATTGTGAATGTTTTGCTCAAAACCGTCAGGTACATTACTAGATTATAAAAACAAAAAAAGAAAACCTCAAAATGGCCTAAGCACGAACAAAGGAATTTCTGACTCACATAAACTTATTGACCCCGAGTCAATAAGTTTCAGGTATAGTTGAACCAGAGTCTCGACTGAGGTCCTCAAGAATCCACATGCTTTTGTCTGTGCCACCTCCCCTTGTGGTGGCAAATAGTCCCCAGCAGTTCCCAGTTTATAGTCTATCAGCTTAGCAATTACAGTGGAGGGTACCTCTTTCCCAGTAGTTCCAGTGGCCTGGGATGGGTCATGTGACCACCAATGTGACTCTGATTGGCTAGGCCTGGGTGATGTGCCCATTCTTAGAACTATGGGAGTGAGGGCAGTACCACCCAACTCTCATAGCCTGAAATGAGATGGGGGAAATGTCATAAAAGGAGAAGATGATTATGGTTTCCAGAAGAAGGGAAACTGATGCTGGGAGAGCAAAACAACAGGTACACTTTCCATGCCATACACAGAACAGACAGCTAGTACACAGCTACTAATAGATAAAAGAAAGGGAGGGAGAGAGGAAGAAAGCTTGGAGGGAGGACGATTCAAATAAGAGGACTTGTTCCAAGTGGAGATTATGAAGAACAGGAGAGACTGATTCAGAGGCAGAAGCGGATAGTGGGTTTGAGCAGGGAAGGAGCAGACTGACCCATTGCACTGGGCAGGCACTTTTTGCAGCAAAAAGACACTGAGTAGCAAGAGCGAGTCTGCACATGCCTACCCCATGCCCTTGGAATATGTCCCACCAACTGCCTCCCTGGCCAACTTTCTATTTGTGGAGCAGTCATCACACCTCTGTTAGACATGGCTGCCATTCCAAATGGATTACAGATGATTTCATCACCCACATTAGCACTGTTTGGCTCCCATGTGGGGGCCCTGGAGCTTATCCTCTCACATCAGCCCTGGCAGAAGCTTTTTTGAAAGGGCTGCTGCCCAAATCACTACAATGTATGCAGGCTGCTAGTACAAGAAGTGGTCACCAAAGCACCGTGCCTGCTTCCAGTGGGGACTCAAAAAATCCACTGGGGTGTAGAAAGAAAGTATTAGAACTTCTATTTATATATTTTTGTATTATCCTTTTAAAATTACTATTTTGTATATGTTTTGTGGCACAATATATTAGCACTGAAATACATGCATACAAATGATTTGACCGATCTCTCTCTCTCTCCATATATATCGATCTCTCTCTCTCTCCATATATATATCCTATCTAATAAAAGACAAAAGGGGTAATTAACCGTAACTCCACTACTCTTCCCATTGGCTAATCAGCGAGATATGCAATTTAACTGCCAACAAAGATGGCGGCTGACAGCCACGCAGCTGAAGCGAACAGGAGGCTTGCTTGCTCCAGTGATGGAGGAAGCCAAGGTTCCCCGCCTGCCGTGGCCTGGCTCTAAGCTCCGAAACCAACAGCTCCAAAAGCAACAAAGTTTCAATTATAGAAGCTAAACAAACACCAGATACCTGCTTTCAGCCAGCCGCAGCCTCAGAGCTGGAAGCGCCAGTGAAGGCAACAGAGTTTCAATTATAGAAGGTAAATAAATCCCAGAATTAAAAAAAAAGAAAAAAAAGGAGAGGCTGGGAGCTTCAATCCCAGGCCAGCCTGAAAATGGCCCTCAGCCCCTCACCCAGACTGGCCAGGTACCCCAGTGGGGACCCCCACCCTAAAGGGGGTGTGGCCAGCCTGAAAACAGCCATCAGCCCCTCATCCAGGCTGGCCAGGCACCCAAGCAGGACCCCCACCCTGATCCGGGACACCCTTCAGGGCAAACCAGCCGGCCCCCACCTGTGCACCAGGCCTCTATCCTATATAGTAAAAGGGTAATATGCAAACTGACCCTAACAGCAGAAGGACTGGGAATGACTGGTCACTATGACACACACTGACCACCAGGGGGCAGACGCTCAATGCAGGAGCTGCCCTCTGGTGGTCAGTGCACTCTCACATGGGAGGAGCTCTGCTCAGCCACAAGCCAGGCTGATGGCTGCCAGTACAGCGGTGGTGGTGGGAGCCTCTCCTGCCTCCTCAGCAGCGCTAAGGATGTCCGACTGCAACTTAGGTCTGCTCCCCGCTGGCAAGTGGACATCTCCCGAGTGCTGCCGGGCTGCCAGAGGGATGTCTGATTGCCAGCTTAGGCCCAATCCCCCAGGGAGCAGGCCTAAGCCAGCAGGTGGTCATCCCCCGAGGGGTCCCAGACTGCGAGAGGGCATAGGCAGGGCTGAGGGACACCGCCCCCCCCGAGTGCACAAATTTTTGTGCACCAGGCCTCTAGTGTGTGTGTGTGTGTGTGTGTATATATATATATATATAGAGAGAGAGAGAAAGAGAGAGAGAGGGCTGTCAGAAATGATTGGGGTCCACTAACGTAAATAATTAACAGCTAACAATTATATGGAACTTGCTGTGTTCTAGGTCCTGTGTCCAGTGGTTATTTACTCCTCATATAGCCCATTTTACAGGTAAAGAAACTGGAGCACAGAGAGGTTGAGTAACTTGCCCCCCCCTTTTCAGTCTGGAAGATGCAGAGTTGGGATTGCCTCAGTGGTTTGGCTTGGAATCCATGATGCCTATCTGATAAGACTGGAATCCTCTGGACAAAGAGAGGGGATCTGAGATTATTGAGTTCATCTTTTAAAAAAAAAAAGTTCAATTTCCAAGTAATTTCATTCAGAATTTTGTTTCCTGAACAAACAATGTGAAAAATGGCTACTATTTTTTCTCTCTTGCCCCCCCCACCCCCCTGCCATCTAACTCAGGGGTTCTCCCTCCAGATTTGGTCCAATAAATGAGAGTGAGTGACATTATAGCCCCCTTGAGTCATTTTCAGAGGAACAGGGAATCTCTGGGATTTGGAGGTTGATTAGATTAGAGAAGTGGATCAGTGTTTTTGGGAGAAGAGATGGCACCTGGGGCATGAGCCTACCCCAAAGAAAAGGGTATCTAAATTGTTCATGGTTCCTTCTTTGCCTAAAAAATGACATTTATTCAAAGGAAAAAGAAAGACAAGATGTTCACCCTTTGGCTTCCTTCCCTCCCCCACTCCTGCTCCTCCTCAGACTGCCAAGGACTGAGAACCCTAGCTGGGATGAAGTAGCAAGCCAGCCCCTCTCAGGTGAGGTCAGCAACATTGAGGGGCATTTCCTCAATGGAGCTATTGTAGAAGATCTCAATGCCTCAAAGAGTCCTTTTGTCTTCTTCTGTCAACATATTAATAGCCATACCCTTACGGCCAAAATGTCCACCTGACCGATTCTGTGGATATAGTTTTCCCTGTTGGTGGGAAGGTCATAGTTGATGACTAAAGAAACCTACTGCACATCACTGCCTCTGGCCAGCAGGTAAGTGGTGATCAATACTCTGCTAGAGCCAGAGCAGAACTCCTTCCTGATGACATCTTATTCCTTTTGGTCCGTATCTCCATGCATGGCAGAGACAGTGACATCTCAGGTGTTCATCTCCTCAGTGAGCCAATCAACCTTTCTTTGAATGTTGATGAAGATGACTGCCTGGGTGATGGTAAGGTTTCATATAAGTCACACAATGTATCCAGCTTCCACTCCTCTCATTCCACGTTGATATAGAATTGGCGGATACCCTCCAGAGTCAACTCTTCCTTCTTGACAAGAATCTGAATGGGGCCCCTGATGAACTTCTCAGTCACCTCAATCACATCAGAAGGCATTGTAGCTGGCAGAAATACCACCTAGGTGTTGCTGTTGAGCTTTTGGAATATGTCATAGATCTGGTCCTTGAACCCACGGCTTAAAATTTCATCAGTTTTATCCAGTACAAACATTTTGATGTATCTGGGAGACAGGTATCTGCGATTAAGCATGTCAAACACATGTCCTGGGGTGCCCACCATGATATGGGGAGCTTCTATCTGCAGCTTCTGCACCTCAGCATGCATGTTGGTATCCCCAATGAAGGCATGGCAGGAGGCACCCATGTAATCTCCTAAAGCCATGACTACCTTTTGTATCTGCTGTGCCAATTCTCTAGTGGGTTCCAGGACCAAGGCCTGGGTAGCCTTTAGTCTGTTGCAGAATCCTTATGTCAAAAGTAGCTGTTTTTCCTGTCCCAGATTGGGCTTGAACGATCACATCATAACCCTTGATACAAGGAGGAATGGCTCACTACTAGATGGCAGAGGGCTTCTCTAAACCACAGGCATAGATGCCACAGAGGAGGGACTCTGAGAGGTTCATGTTATCAAAGCTATTAACGATCTCATTCCAGTTATTCTTGACTAGAGGCCTGGTGCACGAATTTGTACACAGGTGGGTCTGGCCAGCCTGCCCCAATGGGGGCCAACTGGAGGCTGGGCTGGCAGGGAGGAGGGGATGTGGGATGTTGGCCAGCCCCACCCCTGATTGGGGGGAGGGTGATTGGGGGTAGGGCCAGCAAGGGGGAGGGGCCACAGAAGGTTGGCTGGCCAGCCCTGCCCCTGATCGGGCTGGTTGGCCAGCCACAGTGGGCATCATAGTGACTGGTTGTTCTGGTCATTCCAGTCATTCCAGCATTCTGGTCGCTGGCTTTTTATATATTTATAGACTAGAGGCTTAGCTTGCAAAATCATGTGAGACCCAGAGTCCCACCCACCACCGCCATGGGGCCCATCAGTGCACCTCCTGGTGACTGGTCGTTGGGTCGTTCTGGCATTACTGCCATTGGCTTTTTATAATATAGACTAGAGGCCCGGTGCACGAAATTCGTGCACTGGGGGATGGGGTTCCCTCAGCCAAGCCTGCCCCTCAGTCCGGGAGCCCTCAGTGGATGTCCTACTGATGGCCACAGTCTGGCAGCAGAGGCTCGGTGCAGCCGTCCCCGTGTGTGTGTGTGTCTGCTGGGGGCCTGCCCCTAGCTCCGCCACATAAGCTCCGAGCAGTTGCTGTGTGTGTGTGTCCACTGGTGGTCTGCTCCCAACCACATTGGAAGCTCAGAGTAGGCGCTGTGTGTGTGTGTGTGTGTGTGTGTGTGTGTGTGTGTGTCTGCTGGGGGCCTACCCCCAGCCACACCCTGAAGGCTTCAAGCAGGCGCCCCTCTCTGTTGATCTCTCAGGCTCCTGGCCTCCACTGCATGTTGTACTCTCCCTTGAGCTGTGGCCAGGGTGGGGCGCCCTTTCCTGCTGTGGGATGCCCAGGGCTACCCAGGGACAGGCACACAGGGGGGCTGGCTGCAGGCCACCCTTTCCTGCTCTGTGATCCCTGCAGCGACCCAGGGGCTGGCACACATGGGGGCTGGCTAGAGGCCACTCTTTCCTGCTCGGGGATCTTAGCAGTGACTCAGGGGCAGGCGCACACAGAGGCTGGCTGCAGGCCGCCCTATCCTGCTCTGTGATCCCTGCAGCCACCCAGGGGCTGGCTAGAGGCTGCCCTTTCCTAATCCATGATCTCTGGGGCTATCCCACGGGCAGGCACACACAGGGGCTGGCTGCAGGCCGCCCTTTCCTGCTCCGTGATCTCCACGGAGATCCCACGGGCAGGCACACACAGGGGCTGGCTGCAGGCCCCCCTTTCCTGCTGTGGGATCTCCGGTTGCTCATCCCTGGTGGGAGGGCCTGTTGGGGGCGTGACTGCTGGCTGAAGGGCAGCAGTTCCCGCCAGTGTCGGGGGATCTCCAGAGGGAGAGCCGGTTGGGGGCCTGGCCAGTGGCAGATCGCTGGGGTCACGCCTGCCAGCCCTGGGTCGGGTTGCACAGGGGTTGCCCGCCATCAGGGTCACAGATAGCAGGCCCGGATGGCGGCGGGGCAGGCAGAATAGCGCTGTCCCATCCTGCCTGCAGTATGCAAATTAGCCGCCATCTTTGTTGGCGGTTAACCGCCATCTTGACTGGCAGTTAATTTGCATATCGCTCTGATTAGCCAATGGGAAGGGTAGCGGTCGTATGCTAATTACCATTTTTCTCTTTTATTAGATAGGATGATGCCTTTAGGCTCCATTCTATTGGGGCCATTGTCTCTAGATCTTTTCTTGCCAGTCAGCACCAGGGCTTTGGGCACTGTCTCTGGTTGGGGCCTAACAAACTCTAGGCCCCAAAATCCAGGCTGTTTTTGCCTCTGCCATGGATCTGCCACCTCTTTCCCCCAGGACCAGTCTTCCTGGCTTAGTTTCCCCACAACCCTCTGAGTTCTTTGTTTCTAGCCTGAGAGAATCTTAACCACTCTCTAGCACACCCTCAGATGCTCAAATTCTAAAGCATGGAGCTCCCGGATCCTCCCAGGGGCCCCTAACAGGAAGAAAAGGGCAGGGATGCCATGTCCTGTTTCCAAATAAGGCAACTTGGAAACAGAGAGGGGAAGTAGACATCCAAGTTCCAGCCACACTTTTCTAGGAAGCCTTTCTGATACCACTGATCCTCTCAGAGATCTTCATTCTCCTCCTACTGGCATGAAGGGCCCAGGGCTTCCCCTTTTACAAGGCCATAGTCAGTCTTTACAACTATGAAGGTCCAGATGTTAGAGTCAGTGATGGAAGGAATGAATGAATCAGTGCATTCATTACTGGGTGGCTGGCTTACTTCATGGTAGGGTCTGTGTCAATTCATAGATTCTCCAAAATGGCTTGTTCATCCTTCACCAGGGGTCTGCCCTCAGTTCTCCCATCCTCTTCACTGTAGAGATTAGGCTCATCACAGCTGGAGTGGATGGGGTTGTTAAACCCTGTGTGACCTTGGGCAAGTCATTGGCCTCTCTGTGCTGATCCCTTGTGGGAAGTTATGAAGCAATAGTGTTCACCTCAAAGCTCTACTATAAGGGTTGTATCTGGAGCTGCATGTAAAGCCGCTTATGAGTGTGTAGGATCTAGTAGAGCATCTGGCACAATGCCTGGCACTTAATAGATGGTCAATTCAGCAGCATCCCAGTTCCCACCCTCTACCTACCACATTCTCTATGTTCTAATTGGCAAGAAATGGGGTGGGGTGTCCTTGTCTGGCCCATCCTTTATCCTCATTGAATCCTCAGCTGCCCCCACCACACCCCTATCACCAGTTCATTCCAACATCTTTCCACTCTGCCTTCCCCACCCTCTTGCTCCTGGAGTTGTTGGTTTAATGTGCACAATACAATTAAGGCAAAATGGCTTTCCCATCAAACCCCCCAACAACTTCCCTCAACAACTCCAAGCCAGCATCACCAGCCCTATTTCTTTCCTCCCTTGGGGACCATGGAGTTTAATTTCAGGAAAAATTCCCAGAATGACTCCTCTGGGGACCCTCTACCCACTGGCTCCTATTCCCCAGTTGGCGAAGGGTTGACCTGGGGGTGTTAGCTCCCCTGCACTTTCAGCCTATGTTTGCTCAGGGGTCAAGTAGACTTCCCTGGCATTGGACAAGACCCTGAGGCAGAAAGTGAACCATCTCAGGGATATGTTGGGGTGGGGGGAGGACACTGCCAGCACAGCTGGAAGCAGAATTGAACAGAGATGTGGTGCTAGAATGGAGAGATCCACTATGCTAGCTGTCACCTTCCTGCTTTGATTTAAGTGCCTTTCTTTTGTTGAAGATTCTCAATCCCTTTAAAAAGAGTTCCTACACAGCTCTTTCTGCTTCTCCATGAACCCCAGGAGGGCCTGAGCTGGAAACTCTGAATTCAGCACTGGAGGAGGCGCCTACTGAACCTGAGCCACCATTTCTGGGTCCCTTTCAGACACTTAGGTCCTGCCTATGCTTGCACCTCCCAGGGCCTGGATCTGCCTGTGTGAACCCCACCTCCCTCACATACCAGGCCTCCCTGATGCCATCATGTCACTTATAAGGTCTCCAATATCACCACCCAAAAGGCCTCAAGCTGGAGTCCTGGAGTACACACACCTGGATTTGGATCCTGGTACCACAGCTGTAAGGTCTGGGACAAAGTGCCACTCTCTGTGAGTCTCATTTCCATGGGCTACCAGGTGAGGGTTGCAAGAGATAACTCCAATGCATGAAGCACCTCACAAAGAGGGGCAGAAGAGGGGTAAGGTAGAGCAATTGTTATTTTCAAATATTTGCATGGGAGATTGGGAAGAGGCAGTTGTCCAGCTTATGGACTCTGCATTGTGGAACCCACCCAGCTCACCAGAAGACTTGTCAAAACTATAGGGCTGGAACCCTGTGCTGAGTATGTGGTGGTGAGTACTAGGAGGCTTGGCTGGAAAGTAGACAAAGTCTTGTCCTCAGGGCCTGGCAGGAGGTAGATTTACTATAGTCAGCAATGTCCCTTTCATGCTACTCCCAACCTCCTTCTGTATTAGCATGAGAATGGGACACCAGCTGACATTGGAGGGTCCAAAGGTATTTGTATTAGGAAGAGCTCCCTCTGCCCCCTAAAAGGCATTGCCCTTGGAGCTGGTAAGCTGGGCTGGGATCCAGAGGCCTCTTGGGGCAAGTAGGCAGGCAGGCTAGAGTAGAGGGTCCCTCTCCTGCCCCCCCCCCCACCCCTCCCAACACACTATCTGGTTGGCTTGAGGGACCCACAAGTACAGTCCAAGCTATTCTTACCTCCCCATTCCACACCCTCAGAGTGAGCCTCAGCTGTGTTGGGGAGCACTCTTTCGTTTGAAAAAGCATATTCTGTATAATAAGTCCTTTGGTTTTTTTGCCTCAACCTTTTATTTCTTTGGCATTTTCAATCCTGTACTATTAAAGGGAGGAGTTTGAGGTTTATATGCTTATCGCAAGGGAGTGTGGAATTTTAGGTTGAGAAGCACTGCCCAATGGGATTAATAATAATCATAATAATAGCTAAGAGTTGTGAGCATCTGACCCATGCCACCAATTATGCTAAGCAGTTTACATACATTGTGTTTATTTATCTTCATAACACACCTAGAGATGCTGTTACAATCCCCATTTTACAGATGAAGCAACTAAGGCTTAGATATGTCCAAGATCATGCAACTAGTCAATGGTAGGGGGACCGCAGCCCCAAGCAGCCCCCCACTACTCCAACTACCTCTCTGGGAAGGAGTAGCACTGGCATGGAAGGGAGGGCAGGGGATGTTCAGGCACCAGGGTGCCTTCCAGGTAGAAGTTCCCCGTCAAACTCCTCCCCACCAATCCTGCTCTGGAGGTCCCACTCCATCAGCCCCCTCCAGCTTTGTGTGCAACCTGGGCTCAGAGCCTGAAGTCAGGGTCTCTACTGGGCTGAACTCTAGGACATTTCCAAAGAAAGGGCAGAAAAGTGTCTCCAGGTTGAGGCACAGCAGCCAGCGCCACCTACAAGGAAGAATCCAGGATGATGGGCCTGCCCTGCAATGATGCCCAACTTTTCTTCCTCGCCCTCTCCCCTGTTTCTTGCTCAGACACTTTTTTCTTTTATTATTATTATTTTTTAAATATTTATTATTGATGTTCCCCTCCCTACACCCCCCCCCCATTTCCTTCTCCACCCAGATCCCACCCTGCCCCAGGCCTTCACCACCCTCTTGTCTGTGTCCATTGGTAATGCCTATCCTATAAAATAAAAAGGCTAATATGCAAATAGACTGAACAGCGGAACAACCGGAACAACCGAACAACTGGTCACTATGACGTGTGCTGACCACCAGGGGGCGTGTGCAGAACATGGTGGGCGTCAGCCACGGCAGGATCGTGGAGCAGGTGAGTGGGGTTGCCAGACCAAGGCAGGGCGCTGGTCGCTGTCATCGGGGCAAGCCTTTGGTGGTTACTGAAAATTCTTTGCTCCCGTGCGCCGCGGTCCCACCCAGCACTCGCACCTGCTGCTGGTGCCGGCCCCGCTCGCACCCACTGCCAGGACCGGAGCTGCCACTCACACCTGCTACCAGTGCCCAGTGCCAGTCCTGATCGCTAGGCGCCATCAGTGGGTGCGAGAGGCGGCTGCCAGCCCCAATTGCCCCTCAGAGCTTCTTCACCTCCCCCTGCTCCTGAGGGGCGATCGGGGCCAGCAGCCCCCTCTCGTACCCGCTGATGGCACTGGCCCCAATCACTCCATACCATCAGCGGGTGTGAGTGGGGCTGGCGCCGTTAGCGCATGGGAGTGGTGGCAGCGAGAGCGGGGCTGCTGGCAGAGAGGGGACCAGGGCCGCGGCAGGAGGGGCTGGGTGGGGGCACAGAGGATGAGCTGAGACCCAACCCTGTGCCCACTGCAGCCTCGCAGCCCACAGTTCCTTTCAAGGTGCACGAATTCCTGCACTGGGCCCCTAGTCCTATCTAATAATAGACAAACATGGTAATTGACCATACCTTCGCTACGCCTCCCATTGGCTAATCAGCGATATATGCAAATTAACCGCCAACAAAGATGGTGGTTAATTTGCATACGTAGGTGTGAAACGGGGGAGCGAAGACTGAAGGTGGCTCCAGCCAGAGCAGCGAAGGCTTAAAGGCGGCTCCGGCCGGAGCAGCAAAGACTGAAGGCGGCTATGGCCAAAGCTAAGGCCTGGGTCCCGAGTGCCAGAGGAAAACCGGTGCCAGCAGCCAGGGGAAGGGAAGGCCTATTGTATGAATCTTTTCATGCAACAGGCCTCTAGTCCTATATAATAAAAGAGAAACATGGTAATTAACCGTAACTTCGCTACACTTCCCATTGGCTAATCAGCGAGATATGCAAATTAACTGCTAACTGTTAGGTCGGAGGGAGCCCGGGATCGGATACATGCGGACATGGGATGAGACAATGGACTTCCTCTGGAATTTCTCACAGATCTGGAATCTCTCACGGGTCAGCGTGCCAGACACAGATACCTGCTTCTCCTTGAAGTTCACAGAGATCCCCGCACAAGATACTGACCCATTCCTGAATGTGCCGCCCACCCCCTGCGGCTGAGACTCCCTCAGTTGAATGTGTGATGATCCCTGCTGAGGACACTTCCTCAGTTCAGGCCCCCGCCCTCACCCAACCGCAGTATAAAAAAAGCGCCCCCCTCCATGTTGGCGTGAATCCACGTGCCCTGTCTTTGGGGGTACGTGGGTCTCCCGGGGACGCAGAATAAACTTTCCTTTCCTTTCTTTTCTGATTCACTGGACTCTCTATTTCTTGCGCCGCCTCCTGAGCCACCTAACCTAACACTAACCAAGATGGCGGCCGGCAGCCAGGCCCCTGAAGTGAACAGGAGGCTTGCTTGCTCCAGTGACGGAGGAAGCCAGGTTCCCCGCCTGCCGCTGCCGGCATCTCAGCTGCTCTCTAAGAAACTATGTTGCAAATATAGAAGCTAAACAAAACCCAGAAACCTGCTTTCAGTCAGCCGGGATCTCAGAGCTGGAGTCGCAACAAAGTTTCAAATACAGAAGGTAAACAAAGCCCAGAAATATGCTTTCAGCAGCCGAGGTCTCAGAGCTGGAGCCGAGCCTCAGAGCTAAAGACGGCTCTCAGCTCCAGTGACAGCCATAGAAGGTAAATAAATCCCAGAATAAAAAAGAAATAAAAGAGAGGTTAGGAGCTTCAGTCACCCACCAGCCTGAAAACGACCCTCAGCCCCTCACCCAGACTGGCCAGGCACCCCAGTGGGGACCCCCACCCTGAAGGGGCTGTGACCAGCTGCAAACAGCCATCATCCCCTCATCCAGGCTGGCCAGGCACACCAGTGGGGACCCCCACCCTGATCCAGGACACCCTTCAGGGCAAACCAGCAGGCCCCCACCAGTGCACCAGGCCTCTATCCTATATAGTAAAAGGGTTATATGCCTCCCAGCACTGGGATCAGTGGAGCCTCAAGGCCTCCGAACCCGGGATCAGTGGAGCTGCAAGGCCTCCCGAACCCGGGATCAGTGGAGCCACAAGGCCTCCCGAGGCCTCCTGGCACCGGAATCAGTGGAGCCGCGAGGCCTCCCAGCCTGGGATCAGCGAAGCTGCAAGGCCTCCTGGCACCTGAATCAGCGGAGCCGTGAGGCCTCCCAGCACTGGGATCAGCTGAGCAGCAAGGCCTCACTGCCCCTGTGTCAAGCGGAGCCGTGAGGCCTCCCAGCACTGGGATCAGCGGAGCCGCGAGGCTCCTGGCCCCTGGAGCAGCGTGACAGGGGGCAGCGCCCAAACCCCCTGATTGCCCTGCGGCTCTGTGTGTGACAGAGGGCGGGGTCACAACCTCCCTATCTGCCCTGCTCTGTTCATAACAGGGGAAGGCGCCCCAACCCCCTGATCAGCCCTGCTCTGTGCCTGATAGGGGGGAGCTCCCCAACCCCCTGATCAGCTCTGCTCTGTGTGTGAGAGGGTGCAGCGCCCCAACCCCTCCATGGACCCTGCTCTGTGTATGACGGGGTGGAGCCGCAACCTCCCCATCGGCCCTGCCTTGAGTGTGACAGGGGGTGGCACCCCAACCCCCCAATCGGCCCTACCCTGAGCGTGACTGAGGGTGGCATCGCATGACAGGGGGCGGCGCCCCAACTCCCCAATCGGACCGGCTCTGAGCCCGACCAGGGGCTGCGGGGGAGGCACCTAGGGATTGGGCCTGCCCTCTGCCACCCGGGAGCAGGCCTAAGCCAGCAGGTCATTATCTCCCGAGGGGTCCCAGACTGTGAGAGGGCACAAGTGGGGCTGAGGGATACCCCCCCCCCCCTGCCAGTGCACAAATTTTTGTGCACCGGGCCTCTAGTCTATATATATAAAAGGCTAATATGCTAAGTGTCCATCCGACCAATTGCTGTGATGCTCACTGACCACCAGTGGGCAGATGCTCAACGCAGGACCTGCCATGATGCACACTGGCCGTTTACAGAGAAACAGCACCATGGACCTGGTGCCCACAAAGTACACTCAGCTTTCCCCAAGTGGGACACAGGCTCCACCACCATCCTGGAGCGACAGCCCACCAAATCGCAGCAATGCTGCCGAGACCCCATGGTGCAAAATGCGGCCCACAGCCGAGCCCATCCTGGAAACAGTGGTTGTGGGCACCCAGTAATGACATCACATAGCAACACCCAGGTTCCTCTCCCTAGCGACAACTAGCCTCCTTGCAGTTTCTTCAGCCCAAGAACACGACTTGCTTTATAGGCAGGTGCAAACATTTCACACTTTAACCAAATGTCTGTGAAGTGTTTTCCCATGCCTCATCTCATTTGATCCTCACAGAAGTCCTGGAGTAGGTAGATAGGAGACTCAGTGGAATTGCATTTTCTTTTCATTAGCCAGAAAATGGAGATTTAGAAAGTTTAGAAACTTGACCCTACTGAAAAGAAGTAAGAAATAGTGGACCTTGAAAATGACTTCAAGTTTTCTCACTGTGCAGAATATAGTCAAACACTGCTGCAGTTAAATATTTTACCCTTTGTTCTCCCTGAGTGATCTACCATAATAATCTGCTTCGTGTTGATATTTACTGCTGTGTTGCTGACAATTACCTGAAAGAGAAGTTGGGGTGCTTCACTGGGCTGGAAAAAGTTTAGCTACATCAGAAAGCAGGTCTAATTAAGCAAGTTTATTCTATATCTATCTATAAGGCTAAGTTGACTCACGCATGTGTGATACATATAAAGCTCTCACTGGTGCCAATCACACAAGTGTGTTTTGGTCTGTCATTGTCAATCGTGAAATTGGTTGACACTTCTATTATAGAGAAAGGGTGAATAGCGATATTAAAATATTTCTTCTAATTAATTTCTTTTCAAAGTGCACAAATCCGTGCACCGGGCCACTAGTATGCATATAAGTTCTTTGGTTAATCTCTTCCTGCCCCTCCTTCCCTCTGAGGTTCATCAGTCTGTTCCATGTTTCCATGCTTCTGATTCTATTTTATTCATCAGTTTATTTTGTTCATTAGATTCCTTGTTTATTTTGATATTCAATTGTTGATAGATATGTATTTATTGCCATTTTATTGTTTATATTTTTTATCTTCTTTTCTTCTTTTTAAATAAGACTCTTTAACATTTTATATAATACTGGTTTGGTGATGATGAATTCCTTAAGCTTTTCCTTGTTTGTGAAGCTCTTTATCTGACCTTCAATTCTAAATGAGAGCTTTGCTGGTACATTAATCTTGATTGTAGATCCTTGCTTTTCATCACTTTGAATACTTCTTGCCACTCCTTTCTGGCCTGCAAAGTTTCTGTTGAGAAATCAGCTGGCAGTCTTATGGAAACTCCCTTATAGGTAGCTAACTGCCTTTTTCTTGCTACTTTTAAGATGCTCTCTTTCTCTTTAACCTTTGGCATTTTAATTGTGATGCGTCTTGATGTGGACCTCTGTGGGTTCATCTTGTTTGGGACTCTTTGTGCTTTCTGGACTTGTAAGTCTATTTCTTTCACCAGGCAGAGGAAGTTTTCTCTCATTATTTCTTCAAATAGGTTTTCAATTTCTTGCTCCCTCTCTTCTCCTTCTGGTACCCCCATAATGTGTATCCCAGAAGCTCCTTACACTATCTTTATATTTTTGGATTCTTTTTTCTTTTTGCTCTTCTGATTGGGTGTTTTTCGCTTCCTCGTATTCCAAATCACTGATTTGATTCTCAGTGTCCTCCACTCTACTGTAGATTCCATGTAAATTATTCTTCATTTCAATTAGTGTATCCTTCATTTCTGACTGGCCTTTTTTCATGTCTTTGATGTTCTCACTAAGTTCCTTGAAGCTCTCATTAAGTGCCTTGAGAATCCTTATAACTATTGCTTTGAACTCTGTATCTAGTAGTTTGCTTGCTTCTGTTCCAATTAGTTTTATTTATGGATATTTCTTTTATTCTTTCATTTGTGACATGTTTCTTTGTCTCCACATGTTGGCTGCTTCCCTGTGTTTTTTTTTATTTATTGGGTGGAGATGCTATGTCTCCTGGAATGGGTAGAGTGGCTTTGTGTAGTAGGTGTCCTGTAGGGCCCAGTGGCTCAGTCTTCCCAGTCACCTGAGCTGAGCATTCTAGGTGAGCCCTTGTGTGGGCTATGTGTACTGTCCTGTTGTAGTTAAGCCTTGATTGCTGTTGTCATCACTGGGAGGAATTGATCTCCAGGCCAATTGGCTGTGAGGACCAGCTGTGACTACAGTGGGAGAGCTGCTGTGCAAGAGACACCCCTTTGGAGCAGGACTGGCTTCAATAGGACCTTGGTGCTCACCGAGTCCACCCCTTGAGTGTGTCACTTGTGGATGTGATAGAGTTGTAATCTGGTGTGGTCTGAAGCTTTCCAATGGGTGCACTGGCTCTGGGGCCTCCTGGGATGTGCAAAGTCAGCCACTTCCTGTGCCCTGCTGGGGCCACCCAGCACAAGCTACAAAGTGATCTGCAGGTGGCTACTACTTGTGTTGGGTTTGGAGGTGCCCAGGGGAGGCCAAGCTGTGAACCTTGGCAAGCTGCTGCTAGAGCTGGGCCTGGGGCCACTTATTGAGAGGTATGGGACATGCTGAGCCCAGCTGCTACTTGTTTGAGAGATTTTAGGAAAGTCTGAAGCCTGAATCAGGACAGGCCATTCATATGGAAAAGACACTGCAAACATCTTGGTTGGGGCTGCAAATTGGATGGGAAAGGATCTCAGGAAATCACTAGGGCAGTGTGAACAGTGAGGTCCAGGTTGATGGAGACTCAAATATGGCACCTGCTAGTCGTGTGTGTGTGTGTGTGTGTGTGTGTGTGTGTGTGAGCAGAGGAACAATGACCTCTGCCAGCACTTTTGTCTGGGAAAAAGCTGTCCCCTAG
Source organism: Myotis lucifugus (assembly GCF_000147115.1). NCBI lineage: Eukaryota > Metazoa > Chordata > Mammalia > Chiroptera > Vespertilionidae > Myotis > Myotis lucifugus. The sequence continues at coordinate 4,764,556 of NW_005871089.1, read as the reverse complement.
TTCTTGCCCTGATGCCAGAAAATTTAGTTTCTCCCAGTATGTCCCTGGATCCTCTCAAACTGCTTCCCCAGTGCTGGAACTCAGAGGGAGTGAGTCCAAGTAAGTCCATGCACCAGCCCTTTAAGAGGAACACCTGGATCTCCAACAGCCTTCATGTCACTCAGCCACAATTCCCACTGGTTTTTATAGCCTGAAGTTACAGGAACTTCTCTTCTCAGCTCTGTAACACTGGGCTCGGGGCCTGGTGTGCAGCTGGGACCTCTTGCTCCTCACAGGAGGCCTCCTCAGCCAAGATATGCCTCCGGATAAAAACATGCCACACATTGATGTGGGACCAGCCAGTTCCACATCTCCGCTCCTCCTACCAGTCTCAATGTACTTTCTTGTTTAACTCTTTAATTGTTGGACTTCCATTCAGCCAGATTTCAGATGGTTCTGAATGATGCTTGTTCTGTATTTTAGTTGTAATTTTGATGTGGTTGTGGGAGGTGGCGAGTACCACGTTTACCTACACTGCATCTTGGTTCCTCCTCTCAGACACTCTTGACACCTTCTCCTCTTTCTCCTCCTCTTCCCTCCCCTCCAGCCCACTGAGAGCCAAGAGCACACCAGCCACTCTGCAATGGACGGAAGGGAGCTGCAGAGCCCAGCTGTGTTGTCCCAAATGCAGGCCCCCACCAGGCCTGTGGGAGGCAAGCCCATGACCCCATTGACTCTCATTTGAGAAATCTGTGTCTGGCTTCCTTTAGGATTCCATCACACAAACCAGAAGCCCTCATGTCTGTTTTTTGTCACTTCCTCCTTCATTCAAAGGGTCCCAGGATCACAATGTAATCTAGGGGATCTTGACCACTGTTTTCATACTGGGTAGGAGTACTTGGTGTGACCCCCAACCGGAAGTGCTACTGGGGGATTTCAGGCACTGGGTAGTCCCCATGAAGGTCTGATCCTAAAGAGGTGGGGGCAGGCTGGTTGCTGAGAGGGAGTGGCCCTGGCTTTTCATCTTCTCCTTTATATTCAGTGCCTGAGAAAGTAATTAAGTATTCCTCCCATCAAAGGCTGAGGGCTGGCTGCACCCCAAGACCTAGCTTGCAAGGAAGGGAGATAATAAGTGCTCTCACCCTGCCCCCAACCCCATCACACACGTTTTGGAGGAAAGTCACCCATTAGCACCCCTGGGAATGAGGAAGAAATGAGGAAGAAAGCTCTCCAGAGTGTCCTGGAGGCCAAGAGTGTGGGTTATGTTGTCCTGGGCCCTGGGGAACCCAGAAGGAGGGGCTCTGCCCCTAAATAACCCTTCTAAGTCAACAGAGCACAGGACAGGGGCCATGGGTGCTCTGGGAGAACTACAGAGAGAACTACAGAGTCCCATAGAGGGACGAGGATGATGAAAAAGTTGTTGCAGCCCCGCTACCTCAGCCCTCAGTGTGTGCACATGGGGGTAGGGAAAGGAGGTGGCACTGAGGCAGATTCTTGTTCCCTTATTTTTTCCGTAGGTATAATTGAAAAGTTCGAGAGGTTACATCACTTGCCCCAATTACAGAGTGCAGACTGGAAAGCTTTCTGGAGGAGTCCCTTTCCAAAGATGGATGGCAGGAAGTCCACAGTGGGTATAAAGGGAAGGTTGGTGGCACAGGAGGGTGTTGAGAGGGTGAGGAGCAGTCCAGTCAGGTTGAGGCTGGTGATGTGGGAAGGGCAGGTGGTGGGAATGGGGACAGTGGGCCCTGGAGGTAATGGGGAGCTATTTAATATTCAGGAGTAGGGGAGTAACAGGAACATGCCTCAGGAACAGCGTTGTGGGATGGAAAGAAGGGGCTACTGTGTGGAGCATCAGGAGCCTGGTCTGGCCCCAGACTTCAAAAGCCCACATTTCAAGCTCTGACCCAGCAGAGGACGAGCTCAAGCCAGGGATAAGGTAGAGGCCTAGCCACACATTTGGCTTTACCATCTGACCTCATTCATGAGCAGCAAACTGTCTTGACACTTGAAATGGTACAATACTCTTGAGCCTCCTCAGTTTCCTCGTCTGTGAAATGGGATAATGATGATGTCCATCTCATGGAGCAATAGAGGATTACATGGCAATGTTTCTGTCAACAGACCTGCTCTGGGTTGTCACAGGTTTCTTCCAGCCACAGGAGGACCTGGATGGGCTCCCTGCCTTCTGAGGGGATTCTCAAATCTCAGGCATGAGTACATTTAATGGGAATGTTTGAGGGAGGCCTCCAATTTTCAAGTAGTAAGCATCATGCCCAGAGCAACTACTCAAGTACCCTTAATTCTCTTGATGATGTGGAGCTGGTCCAAGGGCCCAAACCAAGTCCTCAAGCCCTGTCTATAGTTACACTACCCATAACCTCCTCCCTATCATTTCCAGCTAATTGGCTGGGGATGTGGATGGCTCAGGACAACTTTTTCCTCCTGCTCAAAGCTGTTTCCTTGTGCCAGTGGGTCAGACTGGCAGGCTGAAAGAGAAAATGTTTTGGGCCATGGAGATCTGGTTTGAAATTTCACCTTTTGCTCTTGGCTTTGGGCTGGAAGGCTCTTCTCAACCTGTTAGTCCCCTCTGGGCAACCTGAGTAGTTAGATGGCTCCAACCAACAGATCTGTGCATAGGAGCTGGTTTGGATGGTGGGAGAGCAGAGCAGAGGGTGTTAGTCTCATGGAGCGAGAAAGGAAGCCAAGAACACTGAGCACTGACAACCAACTAGGTTGGGGCACTCATCTCAAAAGCAAACACTAGATCCCCTGCCTCACAACTTGGTTTGGGTTGAATCCATCTCATTGCAGGAGCCCTAGCAGGAAGTTCCCTGGTTGCATGAAAACACACACACACACACACACACACACACACTCATGCATACATACTCTTCCTGGCTACTTGTGAGTTGAGTGAACCCTACACCCATCTGAGAAGGGAAAATGATTGGAAGCCTATAGTTTAGTAACCCAGGTGAAGCTTCACTCTACCATGGACTCACTTTCTCTTTCCGGAAAATGGGGAGATTTTCTGACTTCATGTGATCAGCATATGTCCCCCACATCTTCTTCCCAGACCTGATGAAAGTACCATGAAGGACAGAGCTCTGAGACCTGCAATTCAAGTCTGGAGGACTGAGCTGCAATTGCTTCCCTGGGGAAGTGTGGCTAAATCACATGACTGGGAGAGGGTGGATCAGATATGCCACACTCCAGCCTTGTGGTTAGACAGATAGTCCTGGGCTTGGCCTAAAGGGACTGGTGAGAGGGCAATATATTTTTTGTTTTTTTCACCCAAGCTGCCACAAGGTGTCACTAGAGGCCCAGAGAGGTTGACATACTTGACCAAGGCCACATAGGTCTTCTGAGGCCCAGCCCTGGGCATTTCTCACCACACCTAGAGTGAAATCAGGTTGGATGGGGCAACTGTGAGGAAGCTCAGAAAGACTTGAAGGACCTTGCTCTGTTGTAACGTGAGAAGTAGTTTCCTGGGTAGCATTAGTGGGAAGACAGGCCTGGGCTCTCTGACATTAGGGGCTGACCTTGCTGGAGAGCAGAGACCCCCTCATACCATATTCAATTCACCCCACTTGTCTGCACATCTTTTCCAACTTCCAATGGAAGCCACTTCATAACTCGTCAGATGAAGAGGCCAGATCCTCTCCTCTGGGGTTTGGAGGCCTTATTGAAGCCCCTTTTCTTCTAAGCAAGAAAGGTTTGTGCAGGCTCAGGACCCACTGCCATCCAGCTCCCCTTACCCCAGGGAGGATTTCATTTTGGTCTCTTGTCCTTTCTGCCTGGCCTTGGACTGCAGCTCATGCCTCATTGGACACCAGGGCTCAATCGCTGGGCACAGGGAGCGTTGTTAACAGTGGTTGAATGACTGCTCAAGGGAGGCCATTTTTGAATTGACTGGCTCCTGTGTCCAAGGCCTGAGGACTATGTGCTCTGACACAAACACCCACCTAGAGCAGACACTGCTGGCTGGTTGACCCAAGCCCCTACACACCTCTTTCTCCCAGCCACCTTCCAGTGATGGGGCTAGAGATAGCCATGTGACCCACTTCTGGTCAATGAGATGTAAGTGAAGCACTGGGTGGAGGTTCAAGGCACTCTTTAAAAGCTGAAGAACTGACATTCCCTTTAGCCTTTCCATATTCTTTCTGTCTGCAGCATAGACAGAAGTCTGAAGTCACTGCAACCCTCTTGCTATTATGAGGCAAGAAGCATGCAAACTAAGGCTTTCATACTAAGGATGGTGGAAAGGATGATGGAAGAAACCTGGGGCCTGGACAGCCTAGTGGATTTTCACACAAGCCCTGGACTGCCCATCCCTGACCTTCTTGCTGTATAGAACAAACACCACCCCTAAGTGTTAGGACACTGTTTACTAGGTTTTCTCTTACTTACAGCCATGTGCATCCTTATTATACCACCCTCCTCCAGTTTAGAATGCTGGGCTTAGGTAGAAAAGGATCTCTTTCCCCTGACCTTGGTATGTACAAGGGAGGTCAGGACCCTGAGCTTCCAATGCACTGTGAGTCCAGGACTCTCTAGGATTAGGAAATGCCCTGGGAATAAACTGAGAATTAAATAACTTCACTAATTGACTGAGGTCAGGACTCTCGCTGCCCTATGTAATTGCACGTGCACTTCTTACTCCCTGAACTCTCCCAGTCCCATTGATCTCCTAGCTAACTCCTACTTAATCTTCAAAACTCAGCCCATGCCACCTCTTCCAAAAAATCACTGCCCACCCCCTTGACCACACCACCAGGATAGACTAGACATTTTTCCGTTGTACCCAACTATGCCCTGGGCCACCTGGAACACTGCATTCATCACCCAAAGATGTAATGCTACAATGTATATCACCTCCCTCTCCAGACAAGGTGTCTTTTCACCTTACAAGTTGGTACAAGTAGTAGGTGTTTCAGTCTTTCAGTGAGACATAACTTGTTGATTCATTCATTTATTCCCGGGTTTATTGAGCTCTCCTAGAGATCCCAGTGCCACGCAGAGCAGCTCTGCTGTGCCAAGCTGTCTTAGGGACTAGAACATCTGTACACAGAGGATCCCAGAAGCCCAAGACCTGGGACAACCTGGAGAACCAATAGAAACAGAGCACTCAGGCTCTTCACATTAATGGTTTTGAAATGCTGAGTCCCTGACTGGCACTCGGGTAATGCTTTGGAGGGAGAAAAAGGGAACAGGGAAATGGGGACAGCGGAAGTACAGAAGAAAGGTTTCTGGGTCCGGGGGTGGGGGTGGGGAGGGGCGGGTACGTGTTTTAGGAGCTTCCCTTTCCAGTAAGCCTTAGGGCCATGTGGTTATACATAGCCCTGAGCCCTGTCTCTGGATTCAGAGACAGGTACTTCTAGCCACAAGTCTAGCTCCTTACAGCTTCACAGAGCAGGGAGGAGATGCAAGCCCAGAGAAAAGATAGCAAAGTAGGTTCTCATTCTGGGCATTCTGCCCCAGACCCACTCAGCCTTGCTGTTCAGTGAGGAAACAAAGTCACAGCCAAAGTGTCATGGGGGCAGGCCCTCCAACCTCAGCTCCAGAGCTGGAGCGGTGGTCATGGGGGTATCTCGCAGGGTCTGCAATTATAACCACTTCCTCTAGGACTCATATTTGGGAATTGGGGATCCAGGAGGAGGCAGGGGCAGGGAACATCCCCTCTGGCTGTAATACACACAGGATGGCTGCATTAATTTATTCCAGGGTTTATTGAGCTCTGCGGTTATTCATTTGAACGACTGCAGCCATCCTGTGTGTATTGCTCTGCAACTTGCTTGTTTTGCTTCACAATCGCATGTGCTATTTATATCTTCTCTACTCAAAAGGCTTTGAGGAGGTTTACCAGTCCCAGAGGGTGAGGTGCAGAGCAGGGTGAGAGCAGTGGCCCCGGAGTGACACTGAGCTGGACTGATAACCTAGCTCTGCTGCCTGCATCTGAGTGACCTTGGGCCCTAAACATTCTGAGCTGCAGTTTCTTCATCTGTGAGGTGGGGATAATAGTAATAATAGTTACCTCAAAAGGTCGGTGTGATGTCACCATGAGCATACAAAGAGGGTTTTCAGTCATTTTTGCTCCCCAGCCTCCCTAGGGCCTTGAGAACAAGGACCTAAGTGGACTGAAGACCAGACGTGGCCAGCTGGTCCTTAGAGCTCATAGCCTTGAGCCCTCTCCCTCCCCAAAACAGGAGAGAGAGAGAGAGAGAGAGAGAGAGAGAGAGAGAGAAGCCAGGAGAGCAGCAGGGGGAACACATGGCAGACCTGGCCTTGTGGCTTCACAGCTGCTTGTCATGTTGGGTCTCTAGCCGTGCTGGATGTTCTGAGGGAGGGGCTGGGTCTCCTGCTCCTCTCCGTCCCATGGAGGTGGCAGCTGTGACATCAGCCTGGCCCTGCTTTCCCTAAGCAAGCTGCATACATTGGTGTTCTTTAAATGAATGATTCCAGGATCCATCCCCTCACTTGTGAAACCTGTTGGGAAGTGGGAAAACTGAGGACAGGGAGAAGCAGAGCTGCTGGGCCTCTAGACATCATCTGGTTGAGCCTCCTCATTTGACATAGGAAACTGAGCCCGAAGGGAAGAAAATAACTGGCACGTAGACAGCTCTGGTATATAGTTAGTACAATCAATGCTCACTATAGTTGGGACCCAGATGCTTTAGCTAATTCTCACCCAGCCTTGTGAGGTAAGCATTAGAAAGCTTAGGTCAATTTCTCAAGCTAATGCCACTAATAGGAGCCAGAACGAGAGCTCTGTGTGTGAGTCTCACCAACCTGCTTACCGGGCTGCCCGTCTGCATGGAATGCCCTCTCTGCCTCTGACCAGCACCTCTTGTACTCTGCCTCATCCTTCTTCCCCCTGAGCTTCAGGTCTCCGAGGAAGCCTCTCCAGGACCCAAGGGTGGTCTCCCCACCCTCCTGTGTCCCCCTACTCCGTCCTGACCTTCAGGACTCCTGAGCTTGCTGGCCTGGTGTTGAGTATGTCCTCTTAGCCCCAGACCCTGAGTCATCAAGCAGAAGGGTCTGGTTCTGATTCCTCTCTGCATCCCCACACCCAGCACAGGGCCTGGCACAGAGTGAGCCACAGTGAATGTTTCTGGAAGAAAAGGATGGAGAGAGGGATTCCAAAGCCCATGCTCTCTCCTCTATCCCACAGAGTCAAGGTCAGGAGATAGGACCCTAGGTTTTATACCAAATTTGATCTCCTTCCCTTCCTCACCCCCACTGACCCTTTCCCCCTTTCCCAGTCTTTCTCTCCCATATGCTAGTGCCCTCCATTGCCAACAGCTTCCAGGAACTGCCCTGCCAACCTCACTCCTACAAGGGCCCAGGCCTCAGTAAGGGGTCCCTCATCAGGCCACTCTTCTTGCACAGGTGACAAGGCCTTGACGGCGACCAGAGAGGAAAGGGCTTAGAGGCCCAGCCTTGCCTGGACTTTTAAAGCCACTGAGAAAGTGGCACTTCCTCCACAAGTACCATCCTCTTGCTTGCTGGGGTCCACACTCTGTCTCCAAGGTGGGTGGGGGGGCTGGTGAGACTCCCAGTGTTTGTCACCAAGAGTACCGTAGTTGGGGAGGACTGCGTTTCCATGGATACAAGCCATGGGAGCTGCTGGGAGATGGGGCCATGGTGTACACAAACACAGATCCACATGGATCTGCAAGAAAAATAGCAGCAGATTTGCTGAGTCATTGGCCCCACATATTTATAGTCTCTGGCAAAGGCAGACCTGCCTATCAGAGGCTAATAATACTGCAGCAGCGTGTTAATTGCAAAGAGACTTCAAGCATCCATTCAAGCTCCTTGAATAAAAAGTGGGGCCCTCACCATGAGAGCCGGCACGCATGTGAGTGTGTGTGTTTAGGAGTGTGTGAGTGCAGGTATGTGGAACCCAGTTCAGGCAGATAAAGAAAGCTCAAGCATCACATCACCCTGTCTGAATCCACCCACGGCAGTGTTACAGAGCACTCTGCAATCACCTAAGGATGTCTAGGACTCCATCTGTGTGGGGAAGTAGGCAGAAGAGGAGAGGGGGCTGGGCTGGTGGCTGTCTCCCAGCATGGGGGAGGGGCCAAGGTGCTGGTGTGAAGCGCTGAGACCTTCATCCCACAGCCCATGGGGACAGCTCTGGGCAGATGGGTAGCTGGAAGAAAGGGAGAAGAAACAGACCCCTGCCTTCTGCGAGGTCAGCCCCATAGGCCCTCCAACACACCCAAGATCGTACAGGGGCCACAATAAGGAAGCAGAATCAAGGAACATGGTGGCCCAGGAGCCTGCGTGCCAAAGGCCAAACTCAGTTCTGGAGGTGAGTCTTTGCACCATTGCCGCCGAGAGCCAGGAAACGCATCTAGCTCTGACTCAGGCAAAGCAAGTCCTTGCCTCCCAGGACTTCCATCAGGACCTGTGGCTCCGCCCTAAAGCGTGGACTTTCAGTGGCACTCGCTTTGTTCCTGTCCATCACCTCTGCCACTCTGGGGCTGCCTAGGCACCAGGGCCACATGTTCCCAGCACCTGGTAGAGAAGGCCCTCAGTGAAGACTTGTGGATGAGAAACCAAACCCCTCAAGTTCTTGGAAGGCAGTTCTCAAGTCCCCCCAAGTCTTCTGAACTCCAAGCCAAATATTCCCCTGGCACAGGGTCAGGGCTCCTCGCTGGCTCGGCTCCTTTCTGGATGTGCTCCTTCTTACATGGCGCCCCCACTGGATGCAGAGGGCAGGCGATAGGAACCCAGAGGAATCCTGGCCTCACTGATTTCCCATCCCTGCTGCTGTCCCGCCAGGACTGCAAGGACTGCTGAGTCCAGCCTTCCGGGGGTCTGACAGCAGGTGGGGTGGTGGCCTCCAGGAACCCACAGAGGAACAGCAGAGCAAGGCTGTGCAGAGAGGAGGCGTAACTGGGTTCACTGTGTGAGTTAGGCCTCAATTTCTCCCACTCCAACCCCCAAAACAGCTCAATCATTTGTGACTGTGTTCACAGTATTCCAGGGAAAGGATGCAGGAGAGGAGGGAAGGAGAGAGGAAGGGAGAAAAGAGAGGGGCATCCTTTCATTTCTCACTTCTCTTCAAGAGCAGCTTGATTCAAAAGCTATTATTAATAATAAATTAAATAGTGCGGTTATTCTGAATAATAAAAAACTCTCCTGTTGCAAGTTTCCACTGTCCTCTCTTCAGGGAAATACCTGCTGTGGCCTGAGAGGTGGTATTCAATGATGGGCATTTGTGGGACGAAGCTGATGTTCCCACTGTGTAGCTGGCTGCCAAATACCTCCAAGAATAAATGTAGGGAGGCAAGCTTTGGCTGCCCAGGTGCCTCTGTGATCCCACCACAGCCCGGCCTGTGTTCACCTGAGGATGGGAACCTCAATGACGGTGTCCCTGCTGACAAAAAGGGGCCCTGCCACTGGTCAGTTCCCTTGTCTGTGAAATGGGGATGATAATAGTATCTGTCTCATGCTGCTGTTAGAGCAGTGGTTCTCAACCTTCCTAATGCCGAGACCCTTTAATACAGTTCCTCATGTTGTGGTGACCCCCAATTTTATTGTTACAAATTGAACATAATTAAAGCATAGTGATTAATCACAAAAACAATATGTAATTATATATGTGTTTTCCGATGGTCTTAGGCGACCCCTGTGAAAGGGTTGTTCGACCCCCCAAAGGGTCGCGGTGCACAGGTTGAGAACCGCTGTGTTAGAGGGTTAAAGTTAATAATAACATTGTTATTACACATATAAATTTAATACAGATAAAGGACTTATAACATTGCTGGGCACACAGTGTACAGGTTTATTACATAAATGAGAGACATAGGATGTTCACAGGGCAGAGCCCAAGATCCAAGACTGGAAGCATCAGGGTCTCTGTGACGGAAACTATTACTCACTGTGCAGAGCTCCTCACTAGACACAGGCCCAGGCTGCAGAAGGAATTCAGCAACTTAGTGTCTTGCTTCTCTTTGGACCTCAGTTTCTCTACCCACCACTGGGGGACAAAGCTATGAGGTGACAGCTATGGCCAAGTCTGCTCTGAACTGTAATTTATATCAGTTAGGTGAGTACTTATTATGTGTCAGACCTTGTGCTAAGCACTTTTCAGTTGGTCAGTCATTTCATTTAATCCTCACAACAGCTGTATAGTGGGTGCTCTGTTCCACAGATGAAGAGATTAAGGCTTAGAGAGGTTAAGTCACATGCCCAAGATCACACAGCTAGCAAGTGGTGGAGCTGGAAGGTTAACCGAGGTCCCCCGGACTCCACAGCCTGACCCCAGTGGCCTTTAGGCCATGTCACCTGACCTCTCATCAGATTCTTGTCCAGGAATGTGTGTGTAACTCAAGATTGCCTGCAAGGGTTGGGCGGTACATAAAAGAGAGGGAAGGTCTAGGCTGCCCCTACCAAACCCAGGCTTAGTGGCCAAGCAGCCCTCTATTTGATATCAGCTTGTCTCAAAAGGTGAGAACTCCAGCTGGTTGCCTAATGCTGGGGAAAGGCACAGATCCTAAAGAATGGGGAGAGGCGACCTAGGAGGAGGCCCAATGGAAAAGCAAAGAGAGAGCTGTTTCCCAGGCCCAGATCAGGTGCCAGCAGGAAACCCCAGGTTCATGGGGAAATGCAGCCCATGGAGCCTTCCTGCTGGCTCCTTCCCACCTATCCCAGTCATCCGGCCCCTCCTGGGCCCACTTGGCTTCCCCCTCCTGCGTCTCCAATGGCAGCAGCTTTGGGGGGAAGCACTCTCCCCTGGGATCCAACTGTGCTGAGTCTAAGTCATTGTTTTTGAGGAGGAAATAAGGCCGATTGCATTTTCTAAAGAGGCCCCAGGGAGCTGCAGTCACCTGTGAGGCTCCCTCAGCACTTAACTGCTGGGAGTTTGGACATGGAGCCCTGGGGGTGAGCAGCAGTGCGGGGCTCAGCAGGTGCACTCAGGAATACGAGCACAAGAGGGTGTGCATGGGTGTGTTCGGAGTGTGCTCGAGCTGGGCCTGTTGGAGCAGCACTGCTGTGGAGCAGGGCTGGGCTGGAAGATGGGACCCTGGGAGGGGACTAGGTGGTGCTTGGCCTGCTGGGGCCCCTGTAGATAGAGCTGCACATAGGACCACATTCCACCTGGTAAGTACCGAAGAGGCGGTGAGCTCAGGAACTGGCACCTGGGGAGAGGCTCCTACCCCAGCCTGCTGGGTCAGGAAGGCTCTCTGAGTCCTGTCTGAGAAGGAAAGTGGGAAGGACATTCCAGGCAGGAGAGCAGCATGTAAGAAGGTTGCCACCTGCCAGGATTTCTGTGTAGTTAGAAGGGAGAAGGTGGGGTAACAAGGTGGATTATTGGGCAGGGCCAGTTTAAGAGGCCTGGGCAATGCACCTAGAAACTTGGGTTTCTGCTGAAGGCAATGAGGAACTACTGAAGGGAGTCATCTGATCTGACTTGCCTTTCAAGATCACTTTTGGGACCAGCTGACACCTCATCCAGATCTCCAGAGACCCAGCTCAAGACCCTGGCCATTTACAGTGAGTCTGCCTGAGATTGGGGGCCAAGGCAGGGCATAGCTAGGTCTGCTATTCAACCAGATTTCTCTGGGTCAATGGATCGCCTTCCCATTCACAGATGACTACATTAGAAATTAGAAATACAATGAGGTGAAGACAGTTGCATATCAGAAAATCAGTCCATATACTTAATCATGTCAATTAATAGAAAGGAAAAGGTTATGTGACCATCTTAACAGACGCCAAAGACACATTTGATTAAAACACTTCATAAAATAAAAATAGGAAAACATTTCCTTGATATAATAAAAATATCTATGTGCAAATAGCAGTCAACATCATTTTTAGCAATAAAACACCAGCAAGAGGTATTCATATTTAAGTCAGAGTGGGACAAGAATGTCTGCTATTAGCACAATTGGTTTACATTGTTCTGGAAGTTCTAGCCAATGCAATAGTACATTAAAAAGAAAAAGAAGCAAAATTTTCAGGAAGGAGGAGAAATTGCTATCATTATTTGTTCATGATATGATTGCTTATCCAGAAAACTCAAGATAATCAACTGAAAAACTAATAAGAGAATATGAGAGAGGTCAGTAAGATGGCCAGTATCAAAATAAGTACACTAGCAGTATATTCCAGTCAGAAAACACAAAATAAAAGAAAAGAAGTCCCCAGTGTGGCTTCTTCAGTGACTCCCCATGCTCTGAGCAAAATGGAGTGACGAAGGCACTCCCAGTTAAAAAATTAGCCCCAAGCCCCAGCCCTGGTGAGGGAGGATAAGAAAGTGGGTGGGGAGGGAGGGCTGCAGAGGGAATGGAGAAGAGAGGCTGCCTTGGACCAGGGCTGACGACAGTTAGGCTTGGTCTGGGAACTACCCTGTTAGGAGAAGGCCCCCCCTTTGGGCCTGGTTCCCAGGAGCCCTGGCAGACAGCAGTCCAGGGCGATGAGACCAGGCAGCTCTCTACGGTTCAGTGAGCATGGACTCCTGAGGAGAAGAACCGACCCTGGGGGCTCCCAGCTACGCTGGATATGGGGTAGAAGGACTGCAGACCGTGATGAAAAATTTCCATTCACTACAGGGCCCAGACTCCCAGAAAGTGAGATTCCAGCTAAAAGAGTGCTGCAGAACATTTGACAGGCTGATTACAAATTGTTCCTCTGGATTCATTAAAGCAGACTTCCTGAGAGAACACATCCATGGCAGAAGCACACCCAGCCAACCTGCAAGCTCCACTCTGATGCCAGGGGCTCTGCCTCCAGACTCCTGGCAACTGGGTGCTGTTTAGCTACTGGCCTGCGTCCCCTGGAGACCCCAGCAGGACTGCAGTTGCACCGACACTAGCTGAGGCCCTCCGGCAGCGCACTCTCAGAAGGCAAAGCTTGAGGATTTCTCTCCCGTTTTCCATGGTGTGAGTATGGCATGACATGCATGCCTGGGTCCTCTGGATGCTGGGCTATGTCTGGGTTTTCCATAGCTCGCCCTCAGAGAAATCCACCGCTGAAGACAGGACAGCTCACGATTTCAGAATAACAAACTCTCTTGCCCACCCCCCTTTCTCTTTTGTCCTCACTCACAGGCTCCATATGCACATAAAAAGTTCACTGCCCCTGCCCTGGCCAGTGTGCTTAGTGGTTAGAGCATCGGATCACCCACTGGAGGGTCTCGGGTTTGATTCCCGGTCAAGGGCACATACCTGGGTTGCAGGTTCAATCCTCTCCCTCTCTTCCACTCTCTAAAAATCAATGAAAAAAAATATCCTTGTGTGAGGATTAACAAAACAAACAAAAACATTCACTGCCCCCAACCCCTGCACTACAGCTCCTTCCTAGGGGACAGGGTGGTCCCCATCCAGGTAAGAGGGCCATTTGGAGAGAGGTTTGGTGCAAAGGTTTGGAGCTTCTGTGCTGGAATTTTAGGCACTAAGTCCATGTATAGGGGCATTTAATCACTGAATTATGTGAGGATCAAATAATTAGTGCCTGAAAGCAGGAAATTAATGAGGGGCATCCTGGGACTTCAAACCCTTTCAGATTAGTGGTGGGGGGAGGGGAGGGCAGAACAGAGGAAACAAACCTCGCCTGGCACCTGCTAGGCGCCTTAGCTGTGATGTCCCAGGAACCCACAGCAGAGGTACATGCCCTTGACCGGGAATCGAACACACAGCCCTTCGGTGCATGGACCAGTGCTCTAACCACTGAGAAAAACTGGCCAAGGCAGTCCCTGGGATTCTTTTTCCTTTGAAGAATCTCTTACCAGTTGCCATTGTTGCCACCAAAGTGGCTGTGAAGGCTCTTCCTTGACTACCTCAAGGCATAGCTAAAACATATAAAGTAAGTGGGACAATGATATAAGCTGCTGGTGAGAGTATATATTGATACAAACTTTCTGAAGACTGGTTTAACAATACGACAAAGCCTTTGGAAAGTGCATTCTCAAATTTTGCTTCTAAGAAACTATCTTAAGGAAATAATTAGATAAACGTGAAAAGATGATGTGCGGGTATTATAATAGCAACAATTGGAAATGGCCTAAATACATAGAAAAAAAAAAGAGATGGTTTAAAGAAACCATATGGACTAATATGTAGCCATTAGAACAGAAAATATAGCCCTGGCTGGTTTGGCTCAGCAGTTAGAGTGTTGGCTGTGGACCACAGGGTCCCAGGTTCAATTCTGGTCAAGGGCATGTACTTCAGTTGCAGGCTCCTCCCTGGCCTGGGCCCTGGTCAGGGTGCATGCAGGAGGCAATCAATAGATGTGTTTCTCTCACATCGATATTTCTCTCTGTCTTTCCCTCTCTCTTCCACTCTCCCTAAAAATCAATGGAAAAATATCCTTGGATGAGGATTAACAAAAAAATAGGCTGACTCTATATTGTTAATAAACAAAAGCAGGTTTCATATCAGGATTTGTAGAATAACCTCCTATTTTGAAATATATAAATGTGTTTATGAAACACGGTGAAAACATTTTATCTTAAAACTGGCACTCAAATCCTTCTTAAAGAAGAAACTGTCTTTGTTTGGGGGAAAAAAACTTTCATGAACTGTTTAGACCAGTGATGGCGAACCTATGACACGCGTGTCAGAGTTGACATGCGAACTCATTTTTTTGGTTGATTTTTCTTTGTTAAATGGCATTTAAATATATAAAATAAATATCAAAAATATAAATCTTTGTTTTACTATGGTTGCAAATATCAAGAAATTTCTATATGTGACACGGTACCAGAGTTAAGTTAGGGTTTTTCAAAATGCTGACACGCCGAGCTCAAAAGGTTCGCCATCACTGGTTTAGACAAATGATGGTTGCAAACTACACAGCATGAGACAAGGAGAATTAATTTTGCTCCTGAAGAAGATGGCAGAGAAATGTGTGATGATCAGAGAAGAAGGGAGAGGGACAGGGAAGTTGGCATGGAGAAGAGAGGCAGAGATGGAGGGCATGTCAGGAAACCCTGGTGGAGTGGGGAGGTGGAAGAAGGTTGTTAAGAGCTGGGATACTGCCCTTTGCTGTGTGGCTACAGTTAGGGCCAATACTTCTCTCCTCACACCAAATATTTAGTCAAGTCTACTAAGTGCTCAGAATTTCTGGGTGATTGGTTTTACATTCATTCAAATGGAATTGGAGAAGGAATCAGAGTTTCAGGTCTGATTTACCCCAAAATAGTTATTTCTGGTGGAGTAAATTATGGGTGGTATCTGTAATTTTAGTTTTGTTTATTTGTATTTTCTGATTTTCTAAAATAAACCTCAAAGGAAAAAAAAGAAAGTTTCAGGAACCACATTGGGAATACGTAGAGTCAGATGGAACCAGATAACCTAGGTGTAAAAGTATGGCCTGTGCCCTCCCACTGCAGACCCCCGCCTGCCTGCATATTGTGGGCATGATCTTAATGCCCCTCACCCCACCCAGGAGCATCCATCTAGATGTTTCAGCACTTTGAAGCCCGGTCCCAAGAGAGCAACATTTTGGGGAGACAGGGAATTCCCACTGTAGTGCCTGAATTTAGACCCATCTTATTCTGGTCTCTGCTCAGAAGACCCACATTTTCCTTCAGTTTGGGTAACAAAAGGCATTTTATTTTAACTGGTACCCAAATCTTACCACTCCTAAGGACATAGGCACATGAGCTTGCACAAGATACTATCTTAAGATGACACACAGCAGTTGTACTAATCATACAAAAGACCCACACAAGAGATAGCAGGGTGATCATCTGTTTTGGTACACCATCACCACCATCATCATCACCTCTAGCACCATCATTATTACCTCACCACCATCACCACTACTACCATCACCAACTACAACACAACACCATCATCACCTCCATCATTACCACTAATATTATTAC
>NW_005871089.1:4731165-4746733 GCF_000147115.1 Myotis lucifugus | reverse complement strand
TGTCCAAGGCAGGAAAAATTCGGTGTGACTGAAGAGCAGAGACTACTGGGAGGTGAAGAGAGAGGGGATCGAGAGAGTTAAAGGAGCCAAAGTGGGGACGTGATGAGAATTTGAGACTTTAGGAAAATGTGGAACACATGAGGGATTTTGAGCAGAGGGATGATATGTCCATCTCAAAGTTTTTTGAGATCCTGTGGCTGTTGTGGGTCAAATACCTTGGAAAGGACCAGAGAGTATGTGGTAGGGGCTGGATTTCCTTGTCTGTTGGAAAGATGATGGTGCCTCAGACAGAAAGGTGGCAGCAGAGAATGGAGACAGGACATGGATTCAGGAGGCTGAATGAGAAGGCAGGATTCGATGGCGGGGGGTGAGGAGAAAATAAAAAGGAAGATTCCCAGAGTTTCGGTAAGAGCAGTTGAGATAGGGGACATATTTAGGTGATACCCCAAGTTCAGTTTTGAATTTGAGCTGCTCAGGAGGCAGGAGGATCCAAGAGTCTGGAACTTGGAGAGATCTGGGCTGGAGATGCGTGTTTGGGATGAGGAGCCATATAGGTGGTAACAGCAACCATGAGAGAGGAGGGAATGATGGAGGGGAAGAGAGAGGGTGAGAATGAAAAGGACATAGAACTAAAACTTGAAAAACTCCAGTGTTCAAAGATGGGCAGTGTGGAAAGTGGGCAGAGGAAGTTGAGAGTCAGCGGTGAGAATGCAGCCAGCAGGCAGGCTTAGCACCCCTGAGGTTGAGGGAAAAGAGGTAGCTGATTGTACCGAATACAGTCGGAAGACAAGTCAGATCAGGACCAGTGACCTTAGCATTTAAAGTTGTGTTAGGGGAGAAGTGGAAGTGGACTCCAGACCACAACGCAAAGAGAAATTTTTGGGTGCGAGCTGGGGAAGGAGAGGCAGGAACTGGGGACAACCCTTCAGGTAGGCCTGGCAAGGAAAGAAGGAAGATGAGACAGTACTTAGAGAGGGCACTGGAATCTCACTTTTCAGATGGAAAAGTTTAGAGAGCAGTTTACTCTCTGGTAGATGCTGACCAGATTGGGGAAGGGAGGGAGGGAAGGAGAACAGACAGCATAAGAATCCCCAGAAGGCAGGAGGGGGTGACAACAGCATAGTTCTCCTGGGCTGTAGGGAGACTAATTAAGGATTCTTAGTGTGAGGTACTCTGAAAAATATCATCTTTCTAGAATATCCTTTTTCAGACGAGGAAGCAGAGGCACAGAGAGGTATGTGATTGGTCTAAGTCACACAGCAGGGCTTCCTATACAGGTCTTTCCTGAGGAGAGCAGGGTCTGAGTATTAGAGGTCCAGGGGTATGAAGTTTCAGGATGTGTCTTGGGGGCCCCTGAGCTCTGAGCCCTGCCCCTTCCCCAGTTTTTCCATCTCAGGTCACCTTTAAAATATTTTGTTTAATAAAGATGTAAAACCAATAAGTATTTTACAGATTCAATAGTCAAAAAACATTCCTTCAGAACTGACTACAGCAGACTCTGCTGGACATTGAGGGCATGGAGGTGTCTGCTCTCCGGCAGCTCATGGTCTGGTGGGAGAGGGTCAGAGTCACGACGGCAATGTAACGTGGCGAGTGCCATACTTGCGGTGGACGAGGGCTCTGTGGTGCACAAGAGGGACCTTGCACACTGGGAGAAGGTTTCAGGAGGTTCTGGTGGTTGACCTCCAGGAGAAGGGTGAGAAGCGGAGCATTCCAGACAAACAAGAGAGCAAGTGTAAGGCCGGTAGTAGGGAAAAGCTGCAAGTAGCTCAGCCTGGCAGAAGCATATGGAGCAAGAGGCAACAGAAAGGAGGTTGGAGAGATGGATGAGGGCAAGCTTCTGGAAAAACATGAATACCAAACTAAGGAGACCGGACTTGCCTTGGGACCGGGAGCCCTACGGTGACAAACAGGTACTACATAAAGCTGGTGCCAACAACAGTGGAATCTGCAGGGTAAGTCTGAAGGTTGGCAGATCCGTTAGTTGGCCATTAGCTAACGCAGGGGCCAGTGGGTACAAGTAAGGGCCTGGTCATCAGTAGAGAGAAGAAACCTGTTTATACAATGCCCAGAGGGTAGAATCAACAGGATTTAGTGACTAACTAGATGCAGGAGAATGGGAGTTTAGGGTAATCTCAAGTTCTGGTTTGAATATGCTCACTCTGGCTCAGGCGCTGTCAGGACCCACTCCTTCTGGGAATTCAACTTGCACATTGAATTTTTATTCCCTCCTGACCTCATGCCAATCTCAGTGCTGCATATTCGGCCACAATGGATGGCAGGCCAATAAAAAGCTACCATTTTTCCAGCTCCTGCCTCCCTGGCCCTAGCCTAGGGCACTATGTTTGATGCATCTTGTTCTTTATCTCATTCCATCCTCAAGGCAACTGTATGTGTCACTATTATTTTGCCTACTTTACAGATAAGGAACCTCAAATTCAGAGAGAGCAAATAACTTGCCAAGATCACACAGCTGGTGAATGGCAGAACTGGGACCCAAATCCAAGTCTGCATGATGCAATAACCTCCCAAATACCCACTCTCCTGTCTGTGACCAAAAGGCAGCAGCTCCTGACCCTCTGGTTTCAGAATCTTTGGACATCCCCGCCCCCATGTGGAAGTTGAATCATTCAGTAGATCATCTATTCATTTAATATTCCCTGAGAATACATGTCAGACTCCCATTGGTTACATGAAACAGAAACTCGACAAATCAATTGGAGCAGTTGAGGAATTTATTGGCTCTTATAGATGAGTAGGGTGTTGTTGCAGCTCTCAGGACTGAAAGAAGAACGGCAGGAACCAAGGCATAAGAGCCAAAATCAGGACTGTGCTGCCATCATGCTCTCTAAATTCCTCTCCCATCTGTTGTCTTGCTTGGCCCCTACATTTAGTGGAAAAGATGCCTCGTCGGAAGCTTCAATGCATTGGGCCCATAGCATCCAGCTGTTTGCTCAGTAGGAAGGAGGCTTCCTCCCCTCATTCACATATCAATCCCAGAAAAAGCCTCCAAATGGCCCTGCTTGGGTAATGTGTGCACCGCTGGAGCCAACCTCTGGTGCCAGAGAATGGGCTTCTATGATTAGTGCAGTATGGGTCACACACCTACCTGCTGGCAATGGGATGGGCATGGGTGGGAGTAGTGGGACTTTAACAAATACCCATCAGGTCTATGTGATAACAGGAAGGAATTACCAAAGGAAAGGGATACCAGAAGTGGGACAATGGAAAATAGCCCAAAGTAAAAGTCACTAGCTATTTCAATCCATTCCACTGGTCCATGTGAGAACAGGGCAGACACAACACAGATATCATCCTGGGAGCTCACAGCCTCACAAGGAAATAAGGTTTACAGACACAAAACCTTTAACAAGAGCTGAGAGCAGGTACCATTTGTAGGGTTGTTTGTGTTTTTCTTGTGGGTTTTTTTTTTTAATCTTTATTGTTGAAAGCATTACATATGTCCCCATTTTTGCCCCACTGACCACTTCTAACCCACCCCACCCCACCGACCCCCGGCCTTCACCACCCTATTGTCTGTGTCCATGGGTCAGGCATAAATGCATACAAGTTCTTTGGTTGATTACTTCTCACCCACCCACCCTCCCCCGCCTTCCCTCTGAGATTCCCCAGTCTGTTCTATCCTTCTATGTCTCTGAATCTATTTTGTTCATCAGTTTAGATTGGACATATGAGTGAGATCATGTGATACTTGTCTTTCTATGACTGGATTATTTCACTTAGCATAATACTGCCCAGATCCCTTCATGCTGTCTCAAAGGGTAAGAGATCCTTCTTTTTTACTGCTGCTTAGTATTGCATGGTATAAATGTCCCACAGATTTTTTTACACTCATCTACTGATGGGTACTTGGGATATTTCCAGATTTTAGCTACTGTAAATAGAGCTGCTATGTACATAGGGGTGCATACATTCTCTCTGATTTGTGGTTCAAATCAGATATATTAGGACTAGTGGCCCAGTGCATGCATTCGTGCACTTTGAAAGGAAATTAATTAGAAAAACTATTTTAATATTGCTATTCGCCCTTTCTCTATAATAGAAGAGTCAACCAATTTTACGATTGACAATGACAGATTGAAACACACGCGTGCCATTGGCACCAGCAAGAGCTTTATATGTATTGCACATGCACAAGTCAACTTAGACTTTCATAGATATAGAATAAATTTACTTAATTAGACCTGCTTTCTGATGTAGCTAAACTTTTTCAAGCCTAGTAAAGCACCCCAACTTCTCTTTCAGGTCAGCAACACAGCAGTAAATATCAACACAAAGCAGATTATTATTGTAGATCATGCAGGGAGAACAAAGGGTAAAATATTTAAATGCAGCTGTGTTTGACTATATTCTGCACAGTGAAAAAACCTGAAGTCATTTTCAAGGTCCACCATTTCTTACTTCTTTTCAGTCGGGTCAAGTTTCTAAACTTTCTAAATCTCCATTTTCTGGCTGATGAAAAGGAAATGCAATTCCACTGAGTCTCCTATCTACCTACTCCAGGACTTCTGTGAAGATCAAATGAGATGAGACATGGGAAAACGCTTCATAGACATTTGGTTAAAGTGTAAACTATTTCCATCTGGCTCTAAAGCAAGTCGTGTTCCTGGGCTGAAGAAACTCCAGGGAGGCTAGTCACTAGGGAGAGGAAGCCGGGTATTGCTACATACCCCTGTGCTGGGCTGTGGGCCGCATTTTGTGCCATGGGGTCTCGGCAGCGTTGGCTGTAATTTGGTGTGGTGTCACTCCGGGGTGGTGGCGGGGCCTGTGTCCCACTTGGGGGAAGCTGAGTGTTGCTTTGTGAGCACCAGGTCCATGGTGCCATTTCTTTGTAAATGGCCAGTGCGCATGATGGCAGCTCCTGCATTGAGAGTCTACCCCCTGGTGGTCAGTGTGCATCATAGCGACCAATAGGATGTTCGGACACTTAGCATATTAGTCTTTTATATATATAGATATGTTCCTAGAAGTGGAATCACTGGGTCAAATGGCAGTTCCACATTTAATTTTTTGAGGAAACTTCATACTGTTTTCCATAATGGCTGCACCAGTCTGCATTCCCACCAACAGTGTACTTTTCTCCACATCCTCACCAGCACTTGTCATTTGTGGATTTGTTGATGGTAGCCATTCTGACAGGTGTGAGGTGATACCTCATTGTCATTTTAATTTGCATCTCTCTTATGATCAGTGACTTTGAGCATTTTTTCTTGTCTCTTGGCCATCTGTATGTCCACTTTGGAGAAATGTCTATTTAGGTCCTTTGCCCGTTTTTAATAGGATTGTTTGTCTTCCTTTTCTTAAGTTGTATGAGTTCCTTATATATTTTAGATATTAACCCTTTCTGTGATGTATCATATCCAAATATGTTTCCCATACAGTGGGCTGTCTTTTCATTTTGTTGATGATTTCTTTTGCTGTGCAGAAGCTTTTTATTTCTATTTAGTCCCATTTGTTTATTTTCTCCTTAGTTTCCTTTGCCCTAAGAGATGTATCTGTAAACATATTGCTATGAGAGATGTCTGAGCTTTAGCTGCCTATGGTTTCTTCTAGGATTTATATGGTTTTACAACTTATATTTAACTAGAGGCCTGTTGCAGGAAGATTCCTGCAAGAATAGGGCTTCCTGTGGCTGGAGCAAAGCAGAGAAGGGAGCGAAACCCACTGAGGCAGGCTTCGCTCCCGCTCCCTGCCGCGTGCTGGGTTGTTTCCCCTCCCGCTCCCCGCCGCACGGCTGGGTTTCCCTCCCGCCTCCCACCTCCGCCGCCTTGGCTCCATTCCTGTCTCCGATGCCTCTACTTTGCTCCTTCTGTAGCGCTTTGCTTCCACGTTGTCTTCAGTCTTTGCTCCCATGTGGTATATGCAAATTAACCGCCATCCTTGGTTGGGTTAATTTGCATATAGTCGCTATGATTGGCTGCTGGCCGTGGCTTAAGGTGTGCCAAAAGTATGGTCAATTTGCATGTTTGTCTTTTATTAGTGTGTATATATATATATATATATAATATATACAGAGAGAGAGAGAGAGAGAGAGAGAGAGAGAGAGAGGGAGGGGGAGGCCCAGGGCACAAAATTCGTGCACTGGGGGGTGGGGGGGTATCCCTCAGCCCAGCCTGCACCCTCTCCAATCTGGGATCCCTTGGGAGATGTCCGACTGCCGGACATCCCTCTCACAATCCAGGACTGCTGGCTCCCAACCGCTCGCCTGCCTACCTACCTGATTGCCCCTAACAATTTCTGCCTGCCAGCCTGATCACCCCCTAAACACTCCCCTGCCAGCCTCATCAATGCCTAACTGCTCCCTTGCCAGCCCAATTGCCCCCAGCTGCCCTCCCCTGCAGGCCTGATCTCGCCCCCAATTGCCCTCCCCTGCCGGCCTGATCTCGCCCCCAATGGCCCTCCCCTGCTGGCCTGATCTCGCCCCCAACTGCCCTCCCCCACCGCCCTGGTTGCCCCCAACTGCCCTCTCCTGCCAGCCTGATCTTTCCCCCAATGGCCCTCCCCTGCCATCCTGATCTCTCCCCTAACTGTCCTACCCTGCTGGCTTGATTGCCCCTAACTGCCTCATCACCCCTAACTGCCCTCCTCTGCCAGCCTGATCACCCCTAACGGCCTCTGCCTCAGCCCCCACCACCATGGCTTTGTCCAGAAGGAAACTTGATGTCCAGAAGATGGCCGGTTGACCTGGTCTAATTAGCATATTACCCTTTTATTAGTGTAGATTATTTTATCCATTTTGAGTTTATTCCTGTGTATGGTGTAAGTTGGTGGTCTAGTTTCATTTTTTTGCATGTATCTGTCCAATTTTCCCAGCACCATTTATTGAAGAGACTGTCTTGACTCCATTGTAAGCTCTTGCCTCCTTTGTCAAATATTAATTGAGCATAATGGCTTGGGTCAATTTCTGGGGTCTCTGTTCTGTTCCATTGGTCTATATGTCTGTTCTTGTGCCAGTACCAGGCAATATTGAGAACCGTGGCTTGGTAATATAGCTTGGTATCTGGTATTTTGATCCCTCCAACTTTGTCCTTCTTTCTCAAGATTGCTGTGGCTACTCAGGGTCTTTTTTTATTCCAGATTAATTTTTGGAGAGTTTGTTCTAGATCTTTGAAGTATGCCATTGGTATTTTAATGGAGATTGCTTTGGGTAGTATGGATATTTTAATGATGTTGATTCTACCAACCCATGAACGTGGTATGTTCTTCCATATGTTTATGTCTTCCTCTATCTCTTTTTTCAATGTTCTGTAGTTTTCCAAGTACAGGTCTTTTACCTCCTTAGTTAAGTTTATTCCTAGGTATCTTAATTGGGTTTTTTGGTGCAATGTTAAATGGGATTGTTTTTGTCATTCCTCTTTCTGTGAGTTCATTATTGGTGTATAAAAAGGCCATAGATTTCTGGATGTTAATTTTGTATCCTGCTACATTGCTGAATTCATTTATTAGGTCTAGTAGTTTTTTTTTATGGAGTCTTTGGGGTTATCTATGTATAGTATCATGTTTTACTTCTTCTTTTCCAATCTGGATGCCTTTTATTTCTTCTTCTTGTCTGACCACTATGGCTAGCACTTCTAGTACTGTATCAAACAGGAGAGGTGACAGTAGGCATCCCTGTCTTGTTCCCATTCTCAGGGGGAATGAGTTGTTTTTGCCCATTGAGTATGATGTTGGCTGTAGGTTTGTCATATAAGGCTTTTATTGTGTTGAGGTATGATCCCTCTATTCCCACTTTGCTGAGAGTTTTTATCAAGAAAGGATGTTAAATTTTGTCAAATTTTTTTTTCTGTATCGATTGATGTGATTATGTGATTTTTGTCTCTCAGTGTATTTATGTGGTTATCAAATTTATTGATTTGAGGATATTGCACCATCCTTGCATCCCTGGAATAAATCCCACTTGGTCATGGTGTATGATCTTTGTAATGTAATACTGAATCCAATTTGCTAGAATTTTGTTGAGGATTTTAGCATCTATGTTCATCAAGGATATTGGCCTGTAGTTCTCTTTTTTTGTGGTGTCTTTATCTGGTTTTGGAATTAGGGTAATGCTGGCTTCATAGAAAGAGCTTGGAAGTGTTCCTTCCTCTTGAATTTTTTGGAATAGTCTGAGGAGGATATGTTTTAGTTCTTCTTTGAATGCTTGGTAGAACTCCCCTATAAAGCTGTCCGGACCAGGGTTTTTGTTTGCTGAAAGATTTTTGATTACTGCTTCAATTTCTTCGGTAGTTATCAGCCTATTCAGGTTTTTTTATTCTTCCTGATTGAGTTTTGGAAGTTTGTATTTTTCTAAGAATATGTCCATTTCATCTAGGTTGTCCATTTTATTGGAAATAGTTGTTCATATTATTTTTTCATAATCCTTTGTATTTCTGTGGGATCAGTTGTTACTTCACCTCTTTCATTTCTGCTTCTGTTTATTTGGGCCCTCTCTCTTTGCTTCTTGGTGAGCCTGGCTAGAGGGTCATCAATCTTATTTATCCTTTCAAAGAACCAGCTCTTGGTTTTGTTGATCTTTTGTATTGGTTTTGTTTTTTGTGTTGGTTTTTTTGGGGGTGGGGGTGGTTGTTTGTTTTTTTGTTGTTGTTTTTTGGGTCTCTGTTGTTTATTTCCACTCTGAACTTTATTATGTCCTTCCTTCTGCTTACGCTGGGCTTTTCTTGTTGTTCTCTTTCTAACTCTTTGAGTTGTAGGGTTAGATAATTTATTACCATTTTTTTCTTGTGTTTTTTTTTTTTATTTTGTTTTTTTGAGGTAGGCCTGTAGAGCTATGAACATTCCCTCTCAAGACTGCTTTCACTGTGTCCCATAGATTTTGGATTGTTGTGTTTTCATTGTAGTTTGTTGCCACGATGCTTTTTATTTCTTCTTTGATCTTTTTGGTAACCCAATCATTGTTTAATAGCATGCTATTCAACCTCCAGGTGCTTGATTTTTTTTTCATTGTTTTTATTGTAGTTGATTTCTACTTTTATGCCATTGTGATCTGAGTAGATGCTTGATATGATTTATATCTTCTTGAATTTGAAGAGACTTTGCCTGTATCCCAATATGTGGTCTATCTTTGAAAATAATCCATGTGCACTTGAGAAGAATGTATATTCTGTGGCTTTGGGGTGAAATGTTCTGAAGATGTTAATTAATTCCATCTGATCTAGTGAGTCATTTAGGATTGATGTTTCTTTGCTGATTTTTTGTTTAGAGGATTTATCCAGTAGTGTTAGTGGGGTATTAATGCCCCCTACTATGACTGTATTGCTGTCAATCTCTCCCTTGATGTCCTCCAGAAGTTTTTTTTTTTTTATGTATTTGGGCGCTCCTGTATTGGGTGCATATATGTTTATCAGAGTTATATCTTCTTGTTTAATTGCTCCCTTTAGTATTATGAAGTGGCCTTCCTTATCTCTTGTTATGGCTTCACTTTGAGGTCTAATTTGTCAGATATAAGTATTGCTACCCCAGCTTTTTTTTCATTTCCATTAGCCTGAAAAACCTTTTTCCATCCCTTCACCATCAGTCTGTGTGAGTCCTTTGTTCTGAGGTGGGTCTCCTATAGACAGCAGATATATGGGTCATGTTTTCTTATCCACTCAGCTACCCTATCTCTTTTGATTGGGGCATTTAATCCATTTATATTTAAAGTTATTATCGATAGGTACCTGTTTGTCGTCATTTTTATTATTTATGCCTTTGTTCCTTCTTCCCTTCCTATTTCTTCTTTTTACAGCAATCCCTTTAGCATTTCTTGCATTGCTGGTTTGGTGGTAATAAACCCCCTTAGTCCTTTTTTATCTGTGAAGCTCCTGATTTCACCCTCAACTTTGATTGATAGCCTTGCTTGGTACAGTATTCTTGGATTCAGGGCCCTTCCTTTGAATGATTTTGTATATTTCATTCCATTTCTTTCCTGGACTGATGTGTTTCTGTTAAGAAATCAGTCGGTAGTCTGATGGGAGGATCCCTTGTAGGTAACTTTCTGTCTCTCTCTGGGCAGCCTTTAAGATTCTTACTTTGTCGTTGGTGTTTGCCAATTTAATTATGATGTGTATGGGTGTCAGTCTTTTGGGGTCATCTTGTTTGGGACTCTGTGAGCTTCTTGGACTTGTGTGAGTTTTTTCTTCTTCCCAATATCAGGGCAGTTTTCTGTCATTATTTCTTCAAACAGGTTTTCTATTCCTTGCTCACTTTCCTCTCCTTCTGGTACCCTTATTATGAGGATGTTGTTTCCTTTCGTGTTGTCCCAAAGTTCGCTTAGGCTCTCCTCCTGTTTTTTAAGGTTTTTTTTTCCAGTTGCTGCTCTGCTTGGATATTTTTTCCTACCTTTTCTTCTAGCTCACTGATGCGGTCCTCTGCTTCTTCTAATCCACTGTTGATGCTTTCTATTGTGTCCCTTATTGCAGCAATGTTATTTTTCATTTCTTCTTGGTTCTTACACATATTGTTGAATTTGTCTCATCCTTTTCAGCATCCTTATGACCATTTCTCTCAATTCTTTCTCTGACATATTGCTTGCCTCCATTTCGTTTACTTCCTTTTCTGGTGATTCTTCCTTTTCTTTCATATGGGGGCTGTTTCTTTGTCTCCCCATGATCACTCCTCTCAGGGTGTCTGGTTATGTAGCTCTCTCTCTCCTGCATTGACTTAAAGGCTCAAAATACAACACAACCAGACACAACGCACCGGGCACCAAACACAAATGTATTCACGATACCAATAAGCCCAATTAAAGATGACCACCAGAGAAAAGAGAATTAGGAGAGAGAAAAGAGTGCAAAAATGATATTGAGAAAAGGAAAAAATGTAAGAGAGAAAATGAAGAGAAAAAAAAAAGAAGGGGGAAAATATATATATGGGGAGAAAACTCCAAAAAACCAACAGCTAATCCAAAATATGCAAACAACAAACACCCAAACAACAAACAACCAGCTGAATCTGAGGAGGCAGAGCTTATTTCCAGAAGGTAAGGTCAAGGAATTGGATGAATGGGGAAATGGCCACATTCAGTATAGAGGAGGTAGAAAGAGAATGAGTGTATAAGAAGAAAACTAAAAAACAAACTACAAAAAAGGGAAAAGAAATATATACAAATTAAAAATATACACTAATAAAAGAGAAACATGCAAATTGGCCATCACTCCATTACGCCCACCAGCCAATCAGGATGAGTATGCAAATTAACCCGCCATCTTTGTTGGGTCAATTTGCATACACAGCCGTGGAGTGAAGACTGAAGGCTCTGGCCTGAGCAAAGACTGAAGACTGAAGACTGAAGATGACTGAAGACTAAAGACTGAGGAGGCTTGGCTTCTCCGCTGAGGCCAGACCAAAGGCCTGGGTCCTGGGTGCCAGAGGAAAACTGGTGCCGGCAGCCAGGGGAAGGAAGGCCTATTGCACAAATCTTCATGCAATGGGCCTCTAGTATATATATAAAAGAAAATTTATATATAAAAAATATTTCCCCCTTTTTTAAATCTATCTATATATTCATCTATTATTGAAAAAGGAGAATAGAGAATAGATAGGCCTGAGTTGGTGATTGGAATTAATTAAGCTATTAGTAGAAGAAGAGAACAAGCGAGGAGAGGAAAAACAGAAGCAGAAAAAAAAGAGAAAAAGAGAAAAAGAAAAAATGAAAAAAACAAACTAATAAACAATCAAACAAACAAGACAGAAAGAAAGAAAAAGGAAAAAATTTTAAAAAGGAAAAAAATTTGGCTAGTGAAGAAAGAGAAGTGTGCATGGACTTGGAGCAGGGGAGGGGAAATTAGATATATGAGTAAGATCAATTTTTAACAGGGAGTAAAAAGAAAGGAGAAAAACTAAAGCAGAAACAGAGTAAGAGAAACAGGATGAAAAAGGGGAAAAGTGAGGAAGAGAATGTTGGCATAAAGGAAAGGTTGAGATAGAGTAAAATAATGCTAAAAGAAAAATAAAAGTAGAATGTAGAACACTAATCCCAGAATAAAATAAAATAAAGAAAAAATAAAACTTTTTTAAAAAGGTAAAATAATAGTAGTAATAATAATAAAACATATTGATAAAAAAGTAAAAATTAAGTGAAAAAAGAAAAAAGAAATAGACATTTTTAGTTTCTTAAGTAAAAGATAAAAAATAAAAAAGTGAAGTAGTGAAGGTCCATTCACTTCCTCTACTGTTCTGCCTGGCACGTCTGTTTCCTATCAGGTAGTCAGCACAGTGTTGAAGTTCCCTGTGATCCACAGCTCCTCTGTGTCATAAGCCACAACTTTGTTTTCAAGCAGGTGGGATCTCTCTGCTCACTTTCTCAGCCTGCCTCCAGTTGTATTTACACAAGAGTCAATTTCTGACACAACCCCTGGGTGCCTATGTTTTTGGATTAGTTTCCATGACAAAATGGCCCCTCTACCCAGTGTTTACACTCTTCTTTCCCTGACTCACTTAATACTGGGTTGCAGGGACAGACTGACCCAGAGCTGGTTTCCTGCTCATCTCTCCTTATTCTGATCCCTAGTTTCCACAGAAACAACTTTCCCCTGCAGTCTCAGTGAGTGTTTTTAATTGGAAGATCCTATGTATTAGACTTAGCAAGCAAAAGCAAGGAAGTAAAAAAAAAAGACAAAGGAACCACGCCGACTCCCATCCCCCGCCTCCCCCCCCCACCCCTGCCGCACTGCATGGCCGGTATAGAACTTCAGGCTGCCTTTCTGGGCACAGTTTCCCATGGCTGTGGGCTTAGATCTAGAGTCCCCCTCTGTCAGCAGCCCTGTGGACCCCCTTCCACATTCAAGGACTACCCTGATCCCAAGGGCCTCGGATCTGGTGGAGCACAGTCTCCCTCTGAGATTCTAGTTCCCACTGCGCACGTTTCTCCCTCCAGCCTGGATCCCAGATCACACCTCTCTCTAGGTGATCTCCGACCTTTCCATTCACGGATTGCCTCACCAGCTGTGTTTAATTAACCAATTCCAGGTGGATGTTGTTCGATTCAGCTGTTCCTTCTATCTGCTCTGTGAGAAGGCACAGGGCCCGTCTGCCTATTCGGCGCCACTTTCTCTCCCCCTAAACTAGTGGTTCTCAACCTTCCTAATGCCGTGACCCTTTAATACGGTTCCTCATGTTGTGGTGACCCTCAACCATAAAATTATTTTTGTTGCTACTTCATAACTGTAATTTTGCTACTGTTATGAATCGTAATGTAAATATCTGATATGCAGGATGTATTTTCATTGTTACAAATTGAACATAATTAAAGCATAGTGATTAATCACAAAAACAATATGTAATTATATATGTGTTTTCCGATGGTCTTAGGCGACCCCTGTGAAAGGGTCGTTCGACCCCCAAAGGGGTCGCGATCCACAGGTTGAGAACTGCTGCCCTAAACAAACTTTTTAGGTGCCTGCGGCCGGGAAGGCTGGAGTTTCAGGTGTTCGTGGGTTCACAGCTGAGGCAGCTGGTCCCTGGGTGTTGTGGTTGTAGGGACCCAGGAGGTATCAGAGGTCTCCCCGGTTGAAGGTGAGGCTGGGCTTCCCATCACAGCCGCTCTCCCCTTCAAGACGGCGCGGTCTCTGTGGCAGAGCCGGCTGCTCTGGGAGAGATTTCAGCGGTGGTAGAGGCTGCCCGGCCAGGGGAGCATGGTTTGCCAGTCCCCAACAGTCCTGTGGAATATAGTCCCTCACTCACGAATACAGACACTACCCCAGTCCACACACTCTCCTTTCGCTCTCTCACACACTATCTTGCAGCCTGTCGTCCCGCCATCTTGGATCCCCCAGAGTTCAGCTTTTCATGAGGAAGCGTTCTGAATTTGGATGGTGATGGAAGCACAATGATCTCTGTCCTTAGAGTTCAAGTTCCCCATGGGCCAGCCTCAGATCATCATCCAGCCCCATCTCCCTTGGACCCTCATTCACCTCTAGTTCAAGATCTCTACAACCCTGTTTGAACTTTTAACAGTATCACCTGTATTCACTCCCGCTCCTCACCAAGCACTCACCCCTCAATGTCCAACAGTTTAGCTCCTGCCACCTTCCTTCCCTTCCCCCACAAAAACCTGCCCCTGCCACATCACCAGTGGCCTCCTACGGACACTTTCCATTCCTTCTGTCACAACTGCTCACTGCAGCCTTCGGCACTGCTGAGCACATGCTTCCCTCCTGGGCCTGCACACTTCTGTTCTCCTACCTCCCTGACAGTCCCTGTTCATCTCATTCGGGGACTCTTTCCCAAGACTTGCCTGGACCTGCCATTTTTGTATTTCTGCTCAATCTCATCCCCCCTAATGATGATTAAAAACAAAATAAATAAACAAACAAAAACTCTCAGGCCAGCCATAGACCCATATACTCATGTCTTCAGGATATCTCCACCTGTTCCAAATTAGACTCCTCTTCCTCACCCAAGACCTGTTCTTCCCCTCTGTTCTCTAACACAATTGGTGGTGCAACCATCTATTCAGGCACCCACGCTATAAGTCAGGGTCCTCCTGGACTCTCCCTTCCTCTTAAAGTTCAACCAAGTCCTGCCATGTTCTTCTAAATTATTTCTCAAAGCATCCCCTCCCCTCTATCCCTGCTGCCATCCTAGTCCTTCCTCTCTCAGCTCCATTCCAATAACAGCCTCCTAACTGGTCTCCTCCCTTTGGTCTACCTCAGATCCACCAACACAACACCCCTGAAAAATCTTCTGGGTTCCTCTGTCCAGAATAAAATCCAAGCTCTAACCATGGGCTCCGAGTCTCTCCAGGATCATTCTTCCTCTAGAGCTGTCAAAACGGTATTTCTAAAAGGCCACAGTTGACACTCCCCTCACTTCTGCACCTGAGCCCTGCTGGTTCCCCTTCACTGCCTGGAACATTCAGCCCAGCCCCGCCTCCCTCACACTGACTGTCACCTGGCTAGCTCCTACAGCTCAGGGTTGCCTCCCAGGAGAGGCTGCCAGCCCAGGCCTGGGCTGCTCCCCGCTCTCCCTGCCCTCCCTGCCCTCCCTGCCACTCACCACATGCTTCTAGAACTTGATTTTGTCCTGTTTACCACCCTTGAGTTTACTCCCGAGTGTTCCCCCAGGAGCTGTGAGCTTCCTAAAATGTTGCTTTTTCCTTCCTGTGCCCCAGAGTCTAGTATATGGGGTCTGGTACACAGAGGTGCTGAATAAATGTTGAGTAAGTAGTTGAATAACGGAACAAAGTGACCTGTGTCTAACGCACACCTGTCATCTGCGGAGCCTCCAATTCCCAGCCCTCCAGCCCAGAGCTTGGCTCGCCGTGGGTGCTCAGTAAAAGTTGCCCATATTTTGTTTCCTGGATTAATCTGATTTAAGGTCATGTCTGGGGTAGTTTGAGGTGTGCTAGAAGGAAAGGGTCTGGATGCGGGAAACTTAGCCAAAGGAGAAGCGAGGGGTGCATGGCGGTGGGGGGAAGGGGCAATGGGGGTGTCTGGAAAGGTGGGAAAAGAGCTAAGTCCGTAGCCTTAGCCTGCTGTCCCTCGGTGCCCCGAGCTCAGCGGAATCAAGCCGGGCTAGTCCGCCTCCAGCCCCATCTCCCCATCACCCGGTGGCGGAGAACCCCGCTCCG
>NW_005871089.1:4708192-4730317 GCF_000147115.1 Myotis lucifugus | reverse complement strand
GGATCCCCGGCCCCCCTCCGGATTCCCAGCTTACTTTTGGCTCACGCACCGGGACCGCCCTACGCCCCGGGTCACCCTGTGGCCCTGAGAACCCCCAGACCCACCAAGACCCTTTCTCGCCCAGCCCCCACCCCGGCGCCTGGCGGGGTTGGGGACATTTTCCTGCCCCGGTCAGAGAGCGCAGAGGCCCGCCCCTCCCACCGCCCAGATGTCTCCCGGGGCGCTCTGAGGACCTCCCTGAGGCCAGGGGCCGAAGGGTCCAGAGAGAGAAGCCCGCCCTAGGGAGCCTGGAGGGGCCCCCCCAACCCTCATCTTGGGGCTTGGCCCCCACGCTACTCGGAAGGCAGGCCGGTGCCCCCACCCTCGGTGAGTCCGGGGGTTCTAAGGGAAGGCTGGGCTGGGAAAGGGAGGGTCTGCTGGGAACGAGGGCACCCTGGGGGCACTACGAGGGAGGACAGAAGACTGGAGAGACCCTCTGGTGAACCTCCAGGGCAAGGCCTGGCTGGGGAGGGGTGTTTGGGGGGACCTGGTGCTCGGTGCCCCATCGCAGGCTGAGGACTTCTGCCTCTAAAGCGGGGGCTCCCTCTTTTTCTTCCCAAAGAGGGGCTGTGCTGTAGACCATCTGCCTCCACCACCCCTCCCCACAAAGAAAAACATTAAATCCCCAGCGAGGAAGGGTGCCCGGCTGTGGAGAGGATGGAGGCAGCAGCATTGCCGGCTGGTGCTGCAGTCTAGGAGGGCTGATGCCAGGCTTCTCTCTGCAGGGGTCTGCTCTCCTCCGTCCAGCTCCCTTCCCAGAGCTGTCCACATCTGGAGCCCCCTCCACATCTGGAAAGACCCCAGCCACAGTCCTTCTGCAGGTGTCACTTGCAACCAGAGACCTCTGCCTTTGCAACTGCCCAAGAGTCGTGAGGGGATTGTGCTGCCTTCCCCAATCCCAAGGGCATCTCTTACCCTTAGTCCCTGCAGAGTCATCCCCCTGCTTCTGTGTCCAGGCTCATCCAGACATCAGCCCAGCACACCTATAGGCACTTCAAGTCCTGAAGGGCTCCTGAGATCCAAGACCCCTCCCCTGCCCTTCTATGTCCTCATCTTGACCCCTTGTGTCAGATTCTGTCTCCTTCTGGGTGTCCCATTCCCAATCCAGAGGCAAAGGAGGCGGGGTGGCAGGAGTCAGGGGCTGGGTGAGGGCCACCCAGGGCCAGCGTGGGCTGGGGGGCCGTTAAGATGTGGAGCTCTGCCTGGCTGAGGGGGGCTCTGTGGAGGCAGACGCAGTGTGTGCCTGGCTGGGGGGAGTATGGGCAGGCCTGCAGCCACGTGGTGAAGGATGAACATTCGGGGCACCCCGGACCTCGGGCAGCCCAGTGACGACCCCAGCAGTGGTGGCGAACGTGAGCGGATTCGACAGCGCATGAAGATGGTCATCGGGCAGCTGGAGGGCATCCTACGGGAGCTCAAGGAGGTGGCCAAGGAGCTCAGGGAGGTGAGTGAGGGGCCAGACGGACCCTAAACCAGTTTTCCTGGGCCTGGCACAAAAACATACTCTGGCATGTATGTTTCTGTGTGTGTGTGTGTGTGTGTGTGTGTGTGCCCAAAGCTGTGTGCATGTGTGCCACTCTGCTGGGTATCTCCATCTTGTTCTCCTTTCCCCAAGTCTGCTCTGCTAAAAATCTTACAATAGCCCAGGGCAGGGCGGGTCTCAGTGTTTCAGAGAGCATTTGGACAGCATGTAATGGGCCCATGGCTCTGTGGTTACGACTTGGCTGCCAAGATGGCCAATAAGGACTGAGTTCCACAATAACCTCTTCTGGAGCCTAAGCTGACCTTTGACCCCCACCATCTGCTGGTCACAAGGGGCCCTGGGAGAGTGTAGATGGCTTAATGAGGCAGTCCCCACTGCTTGGACCATTCCCCAGATATTACAGAACCCTTGATCCCAAAAAAATTAGTTCCTCCCTGCCCTGAGGTGGGAATGAGACTAGGGGGCTGCTAGTGGGTATAAGAGCCCCTGTGTACATTGGCAGGGGCAGGAATCTCCTCTACAGGGATGTATCCCCATCCCGTAGTTCTGAACATTTTTGGCCAAGATTGAAAGTCACCCAGAGAGCCTAGGATGTGTGTCCCTCATTACCGCTTCCCACATTGCTCAGGTAATGAAGTACACATGTCCTCAGCCCTACCCCCTGGGCTGTGTTCGAGCCTAAAATGCATGACCAGGGTTCTGAGCCACTGGCCTGAATTTTCCCACTGAGTACCATTATGCCAGCCAGGTGGGCTTTAGGCAAATTTCAACTCCTTGTAACCAGGGCCCCTGCAGAGATGGCAGGGAGAGTGATTGAATTGGAGTTATGGGTTCAGGCTCTCCCAGCCAGATGTGCAGGGAGATGGGGGCTCTAGAAAGATTGAGAAGAGGAGGTGATGGTGGATACCAACTCCAGACTGGCAAAGTGGTCTTCTAGCCTGGCCCAAGAGCCAAGGAGCAGGGGGTGTTTGAATCTTCAGAGTGGAGATTCGGGCCAGGAACTAAGGTTGGGCAGGCAGCCTCTCTGCCCAGTCAGCCTCATGGAGCCTGCCAGGAAGTCCTTCCTCAGGAGGCAGGAATGGCTGTTGCTACAGGTAGAGAGAGGTGTTGTGCGAACTGGGCTGGCCAGGGTGTGGGCTGAACATCTCTGGGGAATGCAATTTAGTGGTCATTGCCTATGAGTAACTCCTCCTCCCTCAACCTCATTGTTCCGAAGGACTACCATCCCCACCTCATGCCTCCCACCCCCCATCTATTTCATATGTTCTGTGGTTCCATCAGAGTCATGGGAACTGTCCAGAGTCTCTGTCTTGAGCAGGGACATGGGACCTATGCCTCAGCAGGCCTACCCAGAAAGAACCAGGATGGACTCTAAGCCTGGGGGTGAGTTTTGATATAGTACAGAGCCTATTCCCAAATGACCAGCTGAGCATCTTGCAGGCATCTGTTCTTCCCATCCCCACCCCCAACCCACTCCCACTCCCAGCAGAGCCATCCAGAGCTTGAAGGCATCACACAGGTCATCCCGACCAGCCCTATTCATTTACTGTTGAAGAAGTTGAGGCCCAGAGAGGGATAGGGGCTTGATGAAGGTCACAGAGCCTACCAGGGGTACTCAGTAGAACTCAGGTCCTGATTCCTGCTCTGGGGCTTCAGCAGGTGGGCTAACGAGCAACCTCATTCCATTTTGTTAGGGACCTTCTAGACGTGAGATCTTATGCTCATTCTGTGATACTCTGAAGGGGTGCCCTTTAGGGAGTGAGGCGGGAAGATCAGAAGCATTAGGATTTACTTGCAGATCTTTGAGATAGCCTCTCCCTCTCTTCTCAGCACACACACTCACCTATTCCCATGTCCTGAACAGCAGAGCTTCAGGTTCACGGGCTGTGCAACCCAGAGGCCTGAGCCAGGACAGAGAAAGATGAGTCCCCTCCCCCCATACCCGCAATAGGCCATGTGCCTCCACCCAAGACTCTGGCAGGTTGCTATGGCAACCAGAATCTACCCCGTATGCCACCACCTGCCCACTGCCAATGGCACCCAGCTGGGAATGGGGGGGGCAGGTCTCAGAGCTTCCCCATCTCCTAGGCAGGGTCTAGAGATGGGGTGATGGGCAGAGAGGAGTGTTGGGGAAGGCAGGTGAGGCCTACAGAGGCCCAGGCAGAAGAGGAGATGTTATTCCTAGGAGATGGGGTTTGTCAGGAATGGGGTTACCGCTTAGGGGTGCCAGGTCCTGGTTTGAGATAAAGGTTTGCACCCACCCAGCCCACCCCCACCACCAGGAACCTGTAAGCTTGGCTCTTGATCCTCCAATGGATCTGCCTGGCTCTCCTCAGTCACTTTGGGTGGCATTTTTCAGTGGGGGCATGGGTAGGCCCAAGGTTGCGAGGGTTCTCTTATCACACTCCACTCTTTAGGCAGCACCAGCACAGAGTTCACCAACTGAGTTCTGGTCTCAGGAGGGTGAAGCACTTAGATGTGAAGCCAAGATTTACACCCAAGACTGCCAGAGGGCAGCTCAGGGTGCTTGATGAGGGAGGAAGGCCAGCAGAGAGGAAGGGCTTAGCTATAGCCCCTCTGCTATCCTTCTCCATCTGCTGCTCCCTTCCACACATACCATGGGTCATAGCAGAGCCTCCTCACTTCTTGAGCATCATAGAAAGATGAGAAACACTACAGCACTGCTCCCCAGGCCCCCGAGCCTCAGTCTGCTCATCTCTAAAATGGGAATGATGATAATTCACACCTCAGAGTGATCTTACAAGGATGTATTGGGGTACCAACACCTACTCATACCCCTGAAGGATTTGGCGTTCCCTCTCCCATACCTCTCCTATTCTCCCAAACTCCTGGCTCTCCCCAAGGGATAGGGGGCAAGTTCTGTCCCATGGGTGGGAAAATAGTTTTATGGACTAAGTGAGGTGAGAAATGTAAAAGTGTCTTGAAAGCAAAAATTGTGCTGCAGAGGATGTGACAGTCAATCATTAACTAGCCTTCATTTCTCCTAGGTCCCTAGTACTCCAGGTGCCAGGCCAATCCCAGCAGGCTCTCTAAGCTCCTCAGAATTCCGTGGATCAAAATTTGGAGAAGCAGCACAGCCTACGGGCTGAGCTTGGGCTTTGCAGTCAGATGTCTCTAGTTCACATATGTTCTCCACCACCTTCCTAGCTGTGTGAACTTAGGAAAGTTACTTTACCTCTCTGTGCTTTTGTTTTGCATCTCTAAAATGAGGATACAGAATAGTATGCCTCCTCACCCTCACCAGCTCTACGGTGGTTGTGAGGATTAAATGTGATATTATATACAATGTACTTCACACAGCAATGGGCACAAAACTAGCTCCATATCTGTTAGATATTACTGATGAACTGTTCTAGCACTAACCTGCTCCTCAGCTCTGTGTGAGCCCTTGTTCTTTTGGAGTCACATTGGCATCTTAGCCATGATCAGGGAGGTCAGGCCCAGGGCCCTGCAGCAGGCAGTCCTACCCTCTTCTGGCGGAGGCAAGGGATTGGTGATGGGGTTGGGAAGCAGGTCTCCAATGAGATGGTGTTTGAACAAAGACCCAAAGGAAGTGAAAATACATACAAGTCAAATAGATATCTGGAAATGAGCCTCCAAGCAGGGGGAGCAGCAGGTCCTGAGGAGGAAGTGTGCTTGCCATGGTCAGGATCAGCAAGGAAGCTGATGCAGTTGGACTGGAGGGAACTAGGAGGTGGAGAGCAGGATGCCAGGGCACACAGGGCATGCAGGCCACAGTACAGAATTTGGATTTTGTCCTGTGAGAATCCCACACGTTCCCCAGGAATCTCATTGTGTTTCTGGGTGGGAATCTGCCTCCCCACTGTTCTCCCTGTTCCCTACTAGTTGGGAGCCCACAAGGGCAGGGGTATAGGACCTTGTTCTTGGCCCCCCAAATGTTGAGCTTACCTTGAGTAGGTACTTGGCCTCCTCCTTGGTTACCCTCTCCCCAAGATGTCATTCAGCATGGGGCTCAAAATGTTCCTGTGTTGATCACTAGTATCCCTCACATCATCACTGGCTATTGGGTAGGATATAACTTAAGGGCACAGTTGCCCACCTTGGCCTGAACACCTCTGGGAGATGGAGGGGTGGGCAAAACCCTTTTGCAGCCTGGAGTGGCAGTGAAGACCCCCCCCCACCTGATTTTCTTGGGGATCAGGCCCAT
This sequence comes from Myotis lucifugus, assembly GCF_000147115.1. Lineage (NCBI taxonomy): Eukaryota > Metazoa > Chordata > Mammalia > Chiroptera > Vespertilionidae > Myotis > Myotis lucifugus. Next base: position 4,724,606 of record NW_005871089.1, on the reverse strand, counting down.
GCAGTTGTCCTGTCCCATCGGCAAGGTGCTGTATATGAGGTCGCCAGGAGAGCCATGGGTCATACAGCAGGAGATAAATGTGGCCCAGCCAGGAAGCAGCTGGAGCAGGAGAGGCTGGGGACCACAGAGCTGTGCCAAAGTGGGTCAGCTCCATCACCCACAGCTCAGCAAGAACTGTGCGGATTTTTTCTTCTTTTTTTTTTCTCGCCACCCTTTTCCCTTTACATTCTCCTCCTCCAGACAGATTCACGAAGCTGTGGGGCCAATTAGGCCAAATTGCAGGATGAGAGTCATGAATCACAGTCACCTCTCTCCCCCTCCCCAACGCCACAGCCCCCAGGAAGACAAATAACGTAATCACAGAATTAAAAAGTAATCAGTGGTCATAAATAATGCAGAATCCCTAGTTATATAACCAGCTGCCCAGGGAGCTAGGCGGGAGGGAAGGAGGTAGCAACTTGTCAAGAAAAGTGAGGGGCCAGAGGTGAGGGGGAGGACAGGAGATAGAGGTTGTGGGACTCCCAGTCCTCAGTCCTGACTCTAGTCAGTGATGGCGAACCTATGACACGCGTGTCAGAGGTGACACGCGAACTCATTTTTTTGGTTGATTTTTCTTTGTTAAATGGCATTTAAATATATAAAATAAATATCAAAAATATAAGGCTTTGTTTTACTATGGGTGCAAATATCAAAAAATTTCTATATGTGACACGGCACCAGAGTTAAGTTAGGGTTTTTCAAAATGCTGACACACCGAGCTCAAAAGGTTCGCCATCACTGCTCTAGGGTTTTATGGAACACATCCATGCTTTTCTTGGAGAGGCAGCTAGGGCTGGGGCAGGCAGTATTGTGGTGTCCAGGACCATGGAGCATTTTCTCAGAAAAGAACCCCCCAGCAATTTTTATTAAGATGTCTCAACTCGTCTATTCATTCAATGGCTGTATTGTAAAGAGTGTACCAATCTCTGCCAAACTGGGGGTGCATGGTGGGGATGCATTTCCAGGCCCACTCCTTGTGGGGAGAAGATATCAACCACATTATAACCTATATGCTCAAAACATTGTAGCAGTGATAAATACTAGATAATATTTTAAGGAAAGGTATGAGGTGCTTTGAGAGCCTTTCATAGGAAACCTGTCCTCAATTGGGGATCAAGGAGGAATTCCATATGGAAGTGAGATAGAGTGAGTAAGAACGGTGTGAGGCTTTCGGGTGAGGCCAAGAGGCAGAAGTGAGCTCAGGGCATAAGTGTGTAGGTGTGGTAAGGAGGCAGGCCTGGTAGGGTAGAGAGCAAAGGGCACTTAGCCACATTTGGTGTGGGGTGGTGTTTGGAGGTCCAGGAGTTTGGGGAGCAAAGGAGTGCTGGAAGTAGAGGTCCTGTTGGTTTTTTGGAAAGTTCCCTGGATGCACTAGATGAGTGTGGATGCAGTTGTTCAGATGAGGGGAGCCAAAGCTGTGACCAGGACGGAGGCTGAGTCAGGACCTGGGCCCCCCGGGGGATTCTGTCTCAGCCCTCAACCCTGCCCTTCTCTCAAGTGCTCCCTCTTGAGCAGGTAATTCATGTTCTTAAAAGATCAGACCCAGGAGTCAGGACTCCTGACTTCTGGTCTCAGCTCAGCTCATTATAGTCTCAGTTTCCCTATCAGTAAACACAGTAAGAAGGATGGACTCAAGTGTCTCCAATCCCTTCTGGCTTTGAGGTTGTAGGATTCTGTGATTTTTATGGTTTCATTTCTCTCTCCATTCCCCCTCTCCCCCTCTTTTATCCTGTGTATATAATTATTTTGCCTGTACTCTAAGACGATCTCAAGTTAGATGCAGGCAAAATGATTATTAAATCGCAGGCAGAAATTACAGATTTCAAGACATCCAAACAGAGAGGCAGGTAGCATGGGGCGTGCCCCACACCTGCCCTCCCATTGGCCCCATGAAATGAGAGGCACCAAGGACAGGCTTGACCAGGCTCTGCATACAGTCTGAGTACCCTGGGCATCTCACTTCCCTTTCTGATTCTTACTTATGTCATTTATCAAGTATGTTTGACCTATCCCACCTAAAGAACTGAGCCAGATTTGCCTGTGAGCCTCAACCATTTGGCTTTTAGAACCTCTTCTGTTTCCATCTGGAAATAGCCCTACTTCATGGAACATAGGTGCCACCCAGGTGTTGGGGTTTGAAAGGCCCAACATGTCCCATTATTCTGCCACGGGTACTGGAAACATCCCCATCAGAGTGTCATTCTTTTGGTGAAAAACGCTCCCATCAGCTCTTGGGCCTGGTGCCTGGTTACGTGTTGGCTCTCAATGGTCCATGGTGGGTATTGTTTTACATGCTTTCTGTGCATCAAGTCATTAAATAGTCACAACAACCTAACAAGTAGGTACTACTAGGATTCTCCTTGGCTGAAGATACTTACACACAGAGACATTGAGCAACCTGGCTAAGGTCATAAAGCTAGTAAGTTGTGATGCCAGGGTTGGACCCTAGGTGTGGCTCCAGAGCCCAGGTTCTTAGATGCTTGGATGTGCTGACTCTGCAGTTTAATGCACATTCATATCTATTAAATCCCCACCAACTGGGTGAGGAAAAGAGCATCATCCCACTTTACAGGGGAGGAAAATGAGACTGGAAACAGGAAAGCCACACTGGAGACTTGAATCCAGGCCTCCCTCATTTACTACCCTCCACACCCCCAAGGTGGAACCAGAGAGGGTGTTCTAAGGGAGGAGAGGAAGGGCCTGAATGTGAAGGCCACCTGAGAAGGGCCTCTTGGATGGGGGGAGTATGTTCAGGCCTGAAGGCTTCAGAAATCCTGCCCTGTGCTCCCTGGATCTTCCTCACAGGATGTTAGGAGCCCAGCTTCTGGGCCTGGCCTAGCCTCAGCCAAATCTGTGCCATGACAGCCAAGAAATTTAACTCCAGATTCCTGCTAGTGTTGCCTTCTGTTATTCAGCAGCAGACTATCAGCATCTAGCTTGCTCTGGGGAGTCTAATTGGAGGATGTGGCTGCCCAGAGGTACAAGGCCACTCCTGAAGCCAGCAATGCCCTGAGGTGCTATTCCTTCATCAGCTTAAATACCAGGTCCCTAGGTCAGTGGTTCTCAAAGTTTGTCCTCAGACCAACAGCAGCAGCACAAGGAAGCCTGTTAGATCTACACTTTCTCAAACCTTACCCAGAACCTGCAAAATCAGAAACTCTGGAGAGTGGGCTGTTACACATTCCAGTCTGAGGCCAGGGTTCCTACCAGCCCACAGATGTGGATTGGGTTGAGCAAGGACTTCTGGGGGATGTGACCTTCTCTGTGTTAGGGGGAGTCATTGGAGTCAGAGACATAAGAAGAGGTGGCCAGATTGGAGGATAGAGCCCTTTGCCCATTGCCTACTCAAGCCCAGAAATCACAGTAGCACTTGGAGCAGTGTGCAGTCTTGCAGGGGTGTGGCAAAGGCAGTAATCTCAGCTTCCCCAGTGACTGGTCCCTCAGGCCCATTATCTATGATCTCAGAAGATGATGATCTCATGGATGGAAAGTCTGACACATAGTAGGTGCTCAGAGATGGGAGATAATGTCACTTTTATCGCCAATGCCCCACAGAACCCTTTCCTAGAATCACAGCGATGAAAGGAACCTTGGAGATAAACCAGTTCACCCAACTCCCCACTTACAGATTGAGAAACTGAGACCTAAGTGGGAAATTGACTGACCAGGTCACTTGCGTGGGGTCTCCTGACCCCCTAACCAAGCAGACATCCCAGTGACCCAGACTCCTCTTGACGCCTCAGTTTTGTCTTTGCTTTCTTCTTTCGCTGTGGGGCACTGCTCACCCCCACTCCTCACCAAATACCTAGCACATCCCTGGATAGCTGTGGTCCTCAGTAAAGTTTTGTTGATTAGGTAATCAATTAACTGGCTGATCTGACTCCAGGTAAGAACACCGGGAGGGGCCCTGGGCTTGGTGACTCACTGCATATGCCTTTGTCTCTGGGTCTCTTGGTTCCTCCACTTTGCTTTTGATATTTTGCTATTTTTGTTTTTGGCCTGAAGACTCTCTCCTCCTCTTGATTCTCCTTTCCCTATCATCATCCCTGACTCATGTGCTGACAGTGGCCAAGGTCAGGGGATGTCCTGAGGCTGGGCTGCCTGCATGGAGTCAGAGCTTTAGTCTTCTTGGGGTGGACAGGTTGCAGTGACCTTGCAGCTGAACTGTCCCCCCTCCCATCCCAAGTGCATTTAACAGGCACCTCTGGGCCCAGGATGGATGGGTTTTTTATTGCTTACCAAATAATGCTTGTTTTATTCATTCCCCAACAAGCCAGGATTGATCTCCAGTCATCAGAGGCCAGGGAGAGGAAGGAGGGAGAAGGCTCTGGGGGGGCAGAGGTGGAGTGATGGAGACCCTTGAGGGACAGTCACTGACCAGCTGCACAGGCTGGCCCAGGATGCTTCCTCATGGTCACCTCATATCATTTTCTCACGTCTCTACTAAGTAGATTTGCTGGAGTCTCTCAGCCCTCTAGTGACCTGGTGCATGAAATTTGTGCGTGGGAGGGGATGTTCCTCAGCCCGGCCTGCATCCTCTCCAGTCTGGGACCCCTTGTGGATGTCCTGTAGAATTGGGCCTAAACCGGCAGTTGAACATCCCTTTCTCAATCTGGGACCACTGGCTCCTAAATGCTCTCTGCCTGCCGGCCTGATCGCCCCCAACTGCCCCCACCCCTGCCGGCCTGATCGCTCCCAACTGTCCCCCCTGCCAGCCTGCTCGACCCCAACTGCCCTCCCCTGCCAGCCTGATTGCCCGTAACCACCTCTGCCTCAGCCCCGCCACCATGGCTTTGTCCGGAAAGACGTCTGGAAGGTCTCCCAGAAGGTCTCCCGGTCTAATTAGCATATTACCCTTTTATTAGTATAGATAGATTTCATTTTCTGATTAAATTTATTGGGGTGATGCTGGTCAATAGGGTCATAGGTTTCAGATGTACATTTCTATGATACATGATCTGTATATTACATTGTGTACCCCCACCCAAAGTCAAATCACCTTCCATTACTATATACTTGGCCCCCTTTAACCTTTACTACACTAATCCTTTTATTTGGTAACCACCCTCTTTAAATAGCCCCTCTCAGTCATAGGAAGATCAAGCTCTGAGCACCAGAGCCTATAAACACCCCCTCCCCTGCTCCAGAACAGCAGCTGGCTATGGGGAGAGGGGTACGTGAATGGATGGTGTACAGGCTGGAAGACAGTCCCTCCTCCACCCAAGAGACTGAGGAATGGAAAACAAGCTCTGTTCACCCTGGTCCAGTTTGGGCCTCCACAGAGCAAATAAGCCTGTGACCTCAAGTCCAGTCTCCATCCTGTAGGGACATTAGCAGGGGGGATGTCACGGGGTGGCGGGCCGGGGGGCACATGCTCACACCTAAGTGATGCCAGGTCTGGCCTGGCCACTCTAATGCTTCTGCCCTTCCCTGGACAGGTGGTGAGCCAGATAGATAAGTTAACCTCAGACTTCGATTTTGAACTGGAGCCAGATGACTGGACCACGGCCACTGTGAGCAGTACCTCCAGCAGCGACAAGGCCGGTGTAGGTGGCCCCTTTGACCTGGGCCACCTGGACTTCACAACAGCTGACATCCTCTCAGACAGCTGGGAGTTCTGCTCCTTCCTGGATGTCTCTACCCCTTCAGATTCCATGGACGCCGCCGAGTCAACACGACCAGGGGCTGGTTCTGACTACCGACTCATGAACGGTGGCATGCCCATTCCTAATGGGCCACGGGTGGAGACCCCAGACTCCTCCAGTGAGGAGGCCTTCAGCACCGGCCCTCTCAAGGGGCAACTGCCCCAGCGGACCCCAGGCACACGGGAGAGAGTGCGCTTCAGCGACAAAGTGCTCTACCATGCTTTGTGCTGTGATGATGAAGAGGGGGATGGTGAGGAGGCAGCGGCAGAGGAGGAGGCGGACCTGTCCCCAGAGCCTCCCCATACAGAGGCCCATGTGGGCCCCCTCAAGACCTCCCTGGCCCCCAACAAGCCAAGGCGCTCTCCACTGACTGGCCGATGCTCAGGCCCCACCTTGGCCCCCGAGCAGACACGAAGGATCATGAGGAACAGCAGCACCCAAACGGTGTCAGACAAGAGCACGCAGACAGTGCTTCCCTACACAGCCTCCAGACAGAAAGCCAAAGGGAAAAACTAGGGGCCGGGAGGGACTGGGGTTGGGTAGGGGGAGGTACATAGAGTTATAAATATATACACATATATATTTAAACAAACACAGTCATAATAAAATTTTAAAATGCTGAGGATCCAGCCCACAGGCCCCAAAGCTTTCTCAGAGCTCATCTTAGGCACAGAGATGCCTACTTCCCTACTAGGTCCCAGGAAGTGTGTCTAGAACCTTCCTCCCTTCCTTCCCATTGCAGGGCTCCTGAAGGGGGTGTCCAAATGTCAAGCTGCTGGCCTGGACCATGTCCTGGAGGGGTTCATCTGCAGGAGGCAGGCTCTCAAGAAGTAGTGTCCAAAGCCAGGGCTAATAGTACGATGTGGAGGAGACTGAGTGGTATCACTGAGTGGGTGGCTCCATGCTCAGCCTTGTCCTCTAGAGATCAAAGACTCATGGCAAAGCCCCAGCAAGGCCCCTAGTGCTGCTGAGATCCATGTGAGAAAACAGGCAGCAGCCACCATGGGCCAGAGATAGGCCCCTGACCTGTCAGCAGGCAGGCAGCCCCAGGAAGGAATCCAATGGCCCCGCTCTACCGCTGCTCCTCCACTCTGGGACCCTGAGTTCACTTTGGCAGGTCATGAATGACACCAACAGAAACAGATGGGAGCCTAGAGGTACCAAGGCTTCATCTGGGGCGTGGTCCATACAGAGACAGCGTCTGAATATCATTGGGATAATAATCCCAACCATTGCTCACATTTACTGAGCATATCTCCATGTTGCTACTGTGCTTATGTATAGCATAATCTAATTTAATTTTCAGAGTAACCTGACAAGACAGGAACTATTGCTATTCCCATTTTTCAAATGAGAAGACTGAGATTCAGAGAAGTTAAGTAACTGGCCCAGGGCCACAGAGCCTGTGCCCCCCCGCTCCCCTCCCCCATGAGCACATGGTTTCCAGGCTATATCTGGCTCTGCTGTCTAGTAACTGTGCAATCTTGGGAAAGTCCATTTGCCTCTCTGAGCCTATCTACCTCACCTATGAAAGGGGTCTGATAATGTTCATCTACCTCACCAACTGCTGTGGGGCTTCAACAAGATGAGGACTTGGTAAATTCCAAGTCACTGGATATGTGTTGTGGTCAGTGGCACCCCAACTCAGATTCCAGTGTTTTCCAGGGTTGGGATCCCTGAGTGGGGTGGGAAAGAAACCACTGCCATCAACTGGGCCACAGCTTGATGGTCTCCACGAGCTATTGGTCTCCAATAGCTCAGAGCAGGAAGGAAGTAGTGATGGTGGTGCAAGGATATCACTGCTCAGGGCCTCCCTGATACACATTTAATGAAAGCAGAGGTTGCCAGGGACTGTCAGGAGGGTCTCTGGCTCTACACATGGGCGCCCAGGAGAGCATGGCAAAAGAGGTACTGTCCAGCCCCCAGGGGCGGGGAGACAGAGGCTATGTTGGCCAGTTTGGAGCAAATGCCAGGGATGCTATCAGGATGAGACAGGCGGGCCTAGGAGGCCTGCTCTGCAGTGTTGGGGTCTCCCCTTGGGCCCTAAATAGCCAGCCAGGGTGCAGCCTCTGGAGTGGAAATACAGGGTAGTGGGTCAAGGCTAGCTGTTCCTGCCCAGACCTGAGAATAAGGGCTCTGAGCTCCTCCCTCAGTCCCAGGAAAACTCTTGGGCAGTGGTATTAATTAGTGATAGGACCCTGGCTCAAAAGATGTATGCCAGGGGCTCCCCTGAAGGATGGCCGGCTGGGTCCTTCCATCCTTCCGGATGGCCTAACAGTGAAGAAGGGCAGGCCCTGCCCAGGTATGGGCACACCTAGCTTTGGGACTCATTTTTGCTCTCCAGTGGCAAGATTGTTTGTTTCACAGCTTTACAACAGTCAAGAAAAAGACATCTAAAAAAAAAAAAAAAGAAAAAAAAAAAAAAGAAAAAGACATCTGCAGAGAGCACACATTTCACCAGGAAGAAACAGAGAGCCCTGTGAGGGCATTGTCCTACCTGGGAGACCCCACTCCACTCCCCTCTGTGTGATTTCATGTGGCCATGGCTAGCATGCACCACCTGGCTACTTGCTCCAAATGGGGCAGTAGTGTGAGGGTGTCCTGGAGGAGGGGAAAGTAGATACTGAAGTGGGCATAGGTTTTCAAAGGCCTAAAAAGTACTTGGCTACCCTTATATATATGCCACAATCAGTCTGGGCCTCACTCACGGATCCCCATGGTTTTCTTATGACTTGAAAGACAGAATGCAGTCACCTATGTAAAGAACTGTGACTATCAGAGCTGGTGAGCACAAAATACACTGCTTCAGAGTAATGAGCTCCCTGTCCTGGAGGCAGACACAGACATCCTGGGGACTTCTTCCAGACCTACCTGCTCCTCCAGGTAGTCTCTCACTGCTCTTCACCATCTCTTCGCCAGTTTCTGGGTTTCTTCACCCAGAATGTCCCATCAGATCTCCCTGTTTACAAGAAGTCTTATGTTGCTGACCATCTACTGTGAGTTCAGACTTGTGACAACCAGTGCTGTGGAGGGGTCATAATCATAATAGCTCATGTTCATTGAGCACCTACTATGCACTGGGCATGTCCTAAGCATATGTTTTACTGCATTTATTCCACTCCGAAAATATGAGATAAGCAATTATATTTATACCTGTTTTCCAGATGAGGAAACTGAAGCTCTGGGAAGTTAATAACTTGCCTAAGGGCATAGACAGGATAAGCATGGCACCAGGATTGATCCCAAACTCAGTGACTTGGTACTCAAACATATGCTATAGTCATATCCCTGGTGGAGACAGTGCCCTGGTTTCTGGAGGTGTGGGAGGGGCTGGGGTCCGAGAGCCAGATGGTGGGATGTGGGTATTGGGAGCAGGAAACCTGTGAATGCCATTCATTCTTTGGAGAACTTGGCTACTATTGATGGCCCTTGACACAGAGCCTGGCACCAAATGGATTATGTATTCAATAAATGTTTGCAGAATGAATGAATGAGCTCCATTTGCAGAGGGAGCATTCATTCAATCAGCTTTTATTGCAGGCCTCCTACGTGCCAGGTCTCATGTTGCTTGTGCACATATATACACACAACTCCCCTGGGAGGGTCTGGCCTGGTGTGGCTCAGCAGCTGGGCAAAGTCCAAACAAAGAGGAGTGGGGCTTCAGTGCTGCTAAGCCAGAGGTGGTGGTGAGTCCAGCCTGTGGTCCCTGGGAAAGAAGCCAGGAGCATGAGATAGGGGCCGGCTTGACAAGGAGACCACTCTGGGAGTGGGAGGAGTGAGGGGAGGCCCTCAGCCTGACACCACTTTAACGAGGTGGGCACATTGCAGTGTCTCCAATGTCTGAGAAGGAGGAGACCTCATTGTCTCCATTTACAGGCAAGGGACAGACCAGGTAGTCTACAGAGGTCTGATGGGACCAAGGAGCAGAAAGGGGGACGAACTATTTGGAGACCCCAGCACCATCCTCCACCCTTAGAGACAAAGTGAGACCCTGCCAATGGAAGGGATAAGGGCCAGGAGGAGCTGGGAATTCAAGGCAGACACAGATATCCACCACTACCCCTCCTAAATTCCCTTACTCTGACCCTCACCTCATCCCCTGCCGCCCTCCATCTATCGCCCATCATCCAGCTGGAACTTGTGTAAGAAAACTGACATTTATTAACCACCTAGTATATGCCAGGCACTGTGCCATGTTTTTTAGCTAACAGTAAATGACAGATTTAGTTGCACCCAGCACATAATAAGTTGTTCAGTAATTATTGAATAAATGGATGAACCAGAATCTTTATTTTACAGGTGAGGAAGCGGATGAGCTAATAAGGAATTTGTTCAAAGTTGCACACAGAAATCGGTGGAGCTGGAGATTTGGAATTGTTATTATTTATTATTTATACTTACATAAGAGCTGCTGTTTCTGGAACACGTACAATTTGATGCTTTAGGCACTTCACATAAATTATCTTACCTACTTTACAACAACCCTCCAAATAACAGACGATTACCATTTTACACATGAGAAAACAGAGACTCAGCAAGGTGTGGTACCCTGCCCCAAATAAACAGCCCCTGCGCAGAAACAAGACCTGAATCTAGGCTTCACTCTGCTTACCACACGCCTAGCTTGCAGGGCCCTAGGACCCTATCAGACATTCCAGAGCCCACATTTACCCTTGGCCAACTGAGCAGTGCTCACCAGGGCTCAGGCCTGCTCTCCTCAACTCCATGCTCAGGACCCCAGGAGCATTTGGCCCAGGTTTCTAGAACCCACACCAGTTCCCTGTGAGTCCGGGGCACTGACTAGGCAACCAACCCACACAGCTCCGAGTCCAGTGGCCTTTCCCCTTCTCCTATCTGTGGCAGAGCCTGCAAGACTAGGCTGCCCTCAGCCCCTTTCTGGTCTGGCCCAAACTGGCTTTAGTTTGGGCTGGAATGTCTAGAAAAGGCTTCTGGGAGGATGGGGGAACTGAAATAGAATTCATTTGCGAAGGAGTAGAACTTGGGCACCTGGAAATGGGCCAAAAATGCTGGGGTGGCCACACAGGGATTATAGAGAGGCCTTGCTAAAACAGAGGGTACATGATGGGAAAGATGTGAGTGCTGCATAAGGGACTTGAGAGCCCCATGGCACCTTCAGAGCCACTCCATCTTCTTGACTGTGTGAGGAGGAGTGGGGTTTTCTGTCTAGTCTGAGGCTGAATGGATTTAAGAGAGCTCAATAAATGGGGATCCACTGTAATGAATAAACAAGAACAGCACATAATTGCACATTGGTAAGTAAAATAAATATGCTAAAGCCCTTGCAAGTCATTGTATCTTACAAGTAGGTTAAACATTTCCCCTGTAGTGCATTCTCACTTGACCTCTCTTTTCCCAGAGAGGGTGAGGACACTGGCTGCACTGTCCTGTCCCAGTTAAGCTAGCTGAGATTCTGATGAGACCTGACTGTGCCCACCTGCCAGCCCTGAATGAGACTACAGACCCAGCCACCATCACCACCCGCCTCTCCCTCTGCACCTGTCCCCAGCCATACTAGCTAAGGAGATCAAGGAGGGTGACCCCAGGCCCGCTGTCCACTGTGCTTGTTCAGATGGACTCCCTGCCAGAAACGCTCAAACTCACATCCTGCCTGTGGCTCTCAGTTCCCTGTTTAGGCTGCTCCCCCTCCTGTCCCAAGTGGGTATGTTTCACATATTGTTGTCCAGCAAGGTGTCCTCCTCGCAGTCCTCTTAAAAGCACCACAGAAACCCAGTCTCCAGGTGCCAGCTCACCTGCCAAGTCACCCTACCCTTCCTGTGCTCTACCCCTAAGAAGGCAGTATAGGGTGGAGGTCACTGGAGGGGCAGCCTGAGGAGAAACTACGGAAAGAGCCCTGGAGGCCCTGATTTTTGTGAGGTTTCACTGTGGCCATGGTAGGGCCTTCCCAGGAGACCTCTGTAAGGATGGAAAATTTTCCCCAGAGCCGAGTAGTAGGCTACTTGTGGGAGGAGTTCTAAAGGAGGCAGTGATGGCTATGTCGGCTTCGGTGAGGTGGAGAAGGGAAGATTTCACTGGAGACCCAGCTATGGAGGTGTGGAGGGATAGGTCAGGGAAGTCCAGTTTGCACTCTGAGAACTTCTCTTGCCCAGAGATACTTCCCTAGGCCACACTGACCCTACTCACCCTCCAATTCCCTGAGCATTTCTCTTCTCATCCAGAGGTTGCAAATCGGTGGCCTACACACGTGCTTTGCCTCCCACACATAATGTTGTTTTACTTTAAAGAGATTTCTGGTCAAGATTGTAGAATATGTATAAATGCTGTGCTCACCTCCTTCCATGACCACATCAAAGTTGCAACGAAATTATAGAACAACAACCCTTGAGAAACACCTAGTTGAACAGAAATCCTATAACTATAAAAAAGAAGCCACATGTAGACTGGTAGAAGGGGCAGAGAAGCAGAATGGGCTGGTCCCACACCCAGGAGTGGTAGTTAAGAATCGGGAGGAATATCTTGGCTGTAAAGGTCCCCCCTTGGGAGTGAGGGGTTCTAGTCCCACACCAGCCTGGACCACTTGTGCCAGAAGAGGAATTCCCACAATAGCTGGCTGTGAAAACCAGTTGGGATTCCATCCAGGTAAGATAAAGATCTGCTGTAGACTCATGTGTCTTTTTAAAGGGTTCAAGTATAAACACACTCTCTCACAAACACTCACCCTAAGTGCCAGCAAAGGGAAAGCAGCTCAAAAAGCACCGGACACATATGGAGAGGAAATGAATTATCTGGCTTCAGGGCAGCTCTCTCCCAGAAAGAAATGCTAGGCTAGCAGAAGACATTGCTCCTTTGCTGAGCTCCCCCTCCATCCAGACAGCAGGCTCAGGTGGGTGCCAAATCTGATTTACCATCAACCTGATTAACACTGTTCACCCCACCATGGTGATTCCCTGAGGCCCTGTCCCACCCTACTAAGCACCAACCCCAACCTCTTTCACTACTGTCCCTCACAAGCAGCCTGCCTAGGCCCGTGCTATGGATTTTCCTAAAATCTCTCAAAGTTACACAAGCCCAAAACAATCAGCAGCTGTCCTCAGCATGCCCTGTACCTCTTTCTAAGCGACCCCAAGCCTGGCACTAGTAACAGCCAGTCTCGGTTCACAGCACAACCTCTCCCAGGTACCTCAAAGTCCAGCACAGGAAGCTACAAACTGCAGATCACTTTTTAGCTCCTACAAGTCTGGGCAAGGCAGTGGCCTGCACTGGAGCCCCTCAAAAGAGGTCCTAGAACCAATACATTCAGTGTTTTGCTTCAGATCACACCAGACCACCACACAATTAGCTCCACAAATGGCACACCCAAAGGTGGACTTGGCAGACACCAGAGCTTCACTAAAGTGAATCTTGCTCTGTGGGGTCAGCTCCTCACACAACAGCTCCTCCAATATAGACAAAGTCAGTCCTCACAGCTAGTCAGCCTAAAGGTCAAGCCCTCACACTGACATGCTAACAATAATCAAGGCTCAACCACAACCAATATAAGGGACACCCTTGGAGCACACAGCTCAGGTGACCAGGATACTGTGCCATTGGGCCCCACAGGACAACTACCACATAAGGCCACCCTGCCACATCTGAAAGATGTGCGGGGGAAAGGAGACATATGCTATACTTTCAACAATAAAGAATTATTTTTTTAAAAACTGGAAGATGTAGCATATCTACATAATACATAGAAACAAACACAGAAAAGCAGCCAAAATTTGGAGAAAAAGAAACATGTCCCAAATGAAAGAACAGAATAAAACTCCAGAAAAAGAACTAAAAAAATGCAAGCAAACATCTACCATATACAGAGTTCAAAACACTGGTTATAAGGATGCTCAATAAACTTGAGAATAAACAAACTCAGTGAGAGAACTTGCACAAAGAGATAGAAAATATTTTTTAAATAGTCAGAAATGAAGAATACAATAACTTAAATGAAGTATACATAACAGGGAATCAAGAGCACATTATATGATGCAGAATATCAAATTGGTGATGAAGACAAGTAAGCAGAAAACACCTAATCAGGAAAGAAAAAAATAATCCAAAAAATGAGGACAGTTCAAGGGATCTCTGCTATAACATCAGGCATATCAACATCCTCATCACAGGGGTACCAGAAGGAGAGGAGAGAGAACAAGAGATTGAGAACCTATTTGAAGAAATAATGACTGAAACTTCCCTAACCTGGTTAAGGAAAAAGACATACAAATCCAGCAAGTGAAGAGAGTCCCAAACAAGATGAACCCAAAGATCCCTACACCAAGACACATCATAATTAAAATGCCAACGTTTAAAGACAAAGAGAGAATCTTAAAAGTAGCAAATAAAGGCAGTTAGTTATCTACAAGGAAGCTCCATAAGACTGTCAGCTGACTTTTCAACAGAAACATTGCAGGAAAGAAGGAAATGACAAGAAATATTCAAAGTGATGAAAAGCAAGGACCTGCAACCAAGATTACCCTACCTAGCAAGGGTACCATTTAGAATCAAAGGACAGATAAAGAGCTTCACAAACAAGAAAAAGCTAAAGAAATTGATCACCACCAAACCAGCATTACAAAAAATATTAAATAGACTTCTTTAAGAATAAGATGAGAAAAAATATCAAAATATGAATAATAACATGAAAATAACTACATACCTATCAATAATTACTTTATATGTAAATGGATTAAACAGTCCAAATAAAAGATATAAAGTGACTGACTGAATAAATTTGGAAAAACAAAACAAAAAACAGAACCTATACATATGCTACCCAAAAGAGACCCACTTCAGATCAAGAGACACACACAGACTGAAGAGCTCTAACAGAAAAAAAAATGACATCTCATAATGATAAAGGGGTAATCTAACAAGAAGATATAACCCTTATAAACATTCATGTACCCAATACAGAAGAACCTAAATATATAAAGCAAATATTGATGGACATAAAAGGAGAGATCAACAGTAATACAGTAATAGTAGCAGACTTTGACATTCCATTGACATCAATGGATAGATCATTAGGAAAAAATCAATAAGGAAACAGTGACTTAAGTGATACATTAGACCAGATATATTTAGTTGATATTTTTTAGAACATTTTGTCCAAAGCAGCAGAATTTATTTTTCAAAGGTACATGAAAGATTTTCCGGGGTATACCGCATGTTAGGCCACAAAACAAATCTCAATAAGTTTAAGAAGATTGAAATCATGTCAAGCATCTTCTCTGATCACAATAATATGAAACTAGAAATTGATTACAAGAAAAATACATAAACACATGGAGGTTAAGTAACATGCTACTGAACAGTGAATGGGTTAACAATGCTATCAAGGGAGAATAAAAAGATAGCTTGAAACAAATAGAAATGAAAACACAATAACTAAAAAATTTATGAGACACAGCGACAGCAATACTAACAGGGAAATTCATAGCAATATAGGCTTACTCAAGAAACAAGAAAAATCTAAAATAATAATCTAACCTTACAACTAAATGAACTAGAAAAAAGAATAACAAAGCTCAAAGTAAGTAGAAGAAAAGATATTAAAATATCAGAAAGATAATAAACAAAATAGAGTCTTAAAAAACAGTACAAAGGAACAATAACATCAAGAATTGGTTCTTTGAAAAGATAAAAAAGATTGATAGAAGCCCAGCTGACATGGCTCAGTGGTTGAACATCGACCTACAAACCAGGAGGTCACAGTTCAATTCCTAGTTAGGGCAGATGCCCTGGTTTCTGGCTCAATCCCCAGTAGGGGGCATGCAGGAGACAACCAATTAATGATACTCTTTCATCATTGATGTTTCTATCACTCCCTCCCTCTCCCTTTCCCTTCCACTCTGAAATCAATAAAAATATATTTTTAAAAATATTGATAAACTCCCAGACTCTTAAAAAGAAAGAGAGGAACCAAATGAATAAAATCAGAAAAAGTAATAACTGACACCACAGAAATACAAAGGATTATAAGAAAACTAGTGTTCCAGTGCACGAAAGGAAATTAATTAGAAGAAGTATTTTAATATCACTATTCACGTCTTGCTAATGAGAAGAAAATAGGATTCTACTGAGTCTCTTATCTACTTACTCCAGGACTTCTGTGAGGATCAAATGAGATGAGGCACGGGAAAACGCTTCACAAACATTTGGTTAAACTGTAAAATGTTTGCACTTGGCTATAAAGCAAGTCAGGTTCCTGGGCTGAAGAAACTCCAAGGAGGCTAGTCGCTAGGGAGAGGAAGCCAGGCATTGCTATGTGACGTCATTACCCGGCACCCACAGCCACCATTTAAGGGCTGGGCTGGGCTATGGGCTGCATTTTGCCCCATGGGGTCTTGGCAGTGTTGGCTGCGATTTGGTGGGATATTGCTCTGGGGTGGTGGCGGGGCCTGTGTCCCACTTGGGGGAAGCTGAGTATTGGTTCGTGGCACCAGGTTCATGGTGCTGTTTATTTTTAAACTAGTAGCCCAGTGCACGAAATTCATGCACATTAAAAGGGAATTAATTGCCCTAACCGGTTTGGCTCAGTGGATAGAGCATCGGCCTTCGGACTCAAGGGTCCCGGATTCGATCCCAGTCAAGGGCATGTACCTTGGTTGCAGGCACATCCCCAGTGGGAGTGTGCAGGAGGCAGCTGATCGATGTTTCTCTCTCATCGATGTTTCTAACTCTCTATCCCTCTCCCTTCCTCTCTGTAAAAAATCATA